>NC_092463.1:5663556-5964326 GCF_047495875.1 Pithys albifrons albifrons | reverse complement strand
CTTGCCACTACCACTGAGAAATTTGGTTCCACTTTAGTTCGTTTTAAGTAGCAATTCCAATGCAGTTAAAACTGTTTTTTCTCTCTTTTATATTAAAATGCATAGTATTGTGTTGCAATTTTGACTTGTTTACGGTATCAATAAAGCTTTTGACTGTGTAAACCCCTAAACCGATTTTTTCTTTTGTAGTTTACACAATGGGTGACCAACTTTTGATCAACTTGGACAAACTTCTGATCGAGATGGGTAGGTCATTCTATTACATGTTTTTAATTAATAATTACTAATGCAGTGTACCTAATGATGTTTTCATCTTTAAACAGCTTCAAATATTGGCTTATTAACTTCAAATAAGTGTGTAACATTAAGGTTTTGATCTTTGCCTACATAAAAGTTTGTTAGCTGTGAGATTACAGAGGGTGGTCATAAGAGTTATTAAATACTAAAATGTCTATTTAGATCTTTCGTCAAAATAATCGTTAATCAGAGTTTGTGCAATTAAAGCTGAATGGCATATGTTTATTTCACAACTCAACTCATATATATGTATATAACAAAGGCTTAATTTTCTTCTTAAGCTTTCCAGGTGGAACAAACTTCTTATGTTAAGGAACATGTGAAACAACAGATAAATTGTAAGTAGTGATAAATTATCTTTTTATTAGATGCTGAACAGTGAATTATTTTGTTTCTTGGGACATGTTCTGTGTCTCTGGGGCGGAAGCAACTGAACAATGAGAGCTGTCCCGTGTCCTGCTCTCACCCTGCCTCATCTTTTGCCATCAATACTTGCTCATTCTCCCCAGCAGACTTTGCCTTTGCTCACGACTTTTAGCTGACGCTGTTCAGCTGCCTCATGGACAGCCAGTTTCATGCTGCGCCATTTCCTGCTCCGACTCCGCAGCTCCTCAGTCACTGGCAGCCCTTTGATTCAGCTGTGCTTGCTCAATACATCTGCCACTTGCCTCCCTTTCTTTCTGCAAGTTTTTTGTTCTTTCCAGATTTGGACCTCTGCCTCACTGCCTCTTCTCTCTTTCTGTTTGCTTAAAATAATGAAAGTTCTCTCAGTTGCTACTACCTACTCAAGCCTGGTCCTTTTTTTTTTTTTTTTTTTTTTTTGCAATTAAGCAGCTGGTTATTTTATTTGAAATCTAAAACACTAAACCCAAAGAGAAAGTCCTGCTCCACATCAAATTCTGTCTCCCCCCAACCCTGGACTTACAGACAGCACAATATTATGGACTTACATCTGGACCGTTTGTTTTTTTTAACCATGTTACTATGTAGTAACTCACAGGAATGTCTGAACAGTTTCTGCACCACAACCAATGTGAGGATATCTGTTCTCATCTCCTGTACTTCATAGGTAGATATTGAAGTTCATAACCTCCAAGGATAAGAACGAGAGAATTGTGGTCTACTAGGTGTTCTTTTTGATTATAATGTTTCTAATAATCTTCACTGATATGTCCAAGCAAGAGCTTATTCATTAAGAAGATTATCAGTATTAAATTGAAGCATCTTAAACATAAAAACATGTGTAACACTAAATCTGGTCCACCTAGAATTGTGGTTTAACTCTTCAGCCACGTAATTAAACCTCAGAGTTGGAGTTTTTCCTGATTTATGCAGGCTTGGGGTAAATGATCATGGTCATAGGGAGAATCCAAAGGCTGTGCAATAATATGGCATGGCTGCTTGTGTTCAGTTCAAAGAAGTCTAAATATCTATAAACTCACATCCAATACTCAGACTTTTAACAGTTTGGGTTAAATCTCACCAAAAAAATAATAAGGCTGATGTAATTTTGTCTCTGTGTGAGTATTACTTGGCAGAAGAACAGCAGTTGCATTCACCCTCAGATTTTTGGTGTGAGATTCATCAGGCTATTTGGCTACAGTCCCTTTATTACCAGTGGAGGGAAATAGGCACTTTTAGGGTGTGATTTATCTTATCCTGAATAAGGAGTTTGAAGTAGGTCAGGTAAAATAAGCTTTATAAATGTCAGCTTGCCTCTGTCAGCCAGCCGTGGGTGTCCAGTTGGGCAGTGGGTGCCTGCACTGTAAAGGTGTGTGAGGTGGGTCTCACCCACCAGCTCCTTGTGGAAACAAAGGGTGAGCTGAACAAATCACACTTCTCACAGAAGTGCTCATCTGGAGAAAATACTAAATGAAATGTTAAGTGCATATTTTGTTAGTGCAGTTATGCCAGATCTTGGTAAATCTCAAAAAGTGATCCACAGGATACTGCAACATACACCTGTTTATTTCCAGAAATGCAGCCTGTGAAATCGTAGAATCATAGAATAGATTGGGTTGGAAAAGACCTTCGAGATCATCAAGTCCAATCCTTGGTCCAACCCCAATTTGTCTGGTGTTTGTGTTTCATGCTAAGTACAGACAAGTTACTGACTTTCAATACTGAAAATATTAAGGCACTGAGGGTATTCATGACAGCCCAAGATATTTAATGACATTGAGAGTATTTTGCTTTTCACTGACTCTTATTTCTCTCTGAGAAGTGGTTTGTTTTCTGCTATAAGTGCAGGTGTTGTTGAAAGTGAATATATAGCAAGTGGTGCAAAACCAGACCCAGAGTTCAGGATGACCTGACATTCCAGTGGTAATTCCAGCAACTCAAGACACATCTTGCATATAACTAAGATGCTCTTCCAAGTTGAGTAGATGAGAAGGGCAGGATGTCTGTGATTGAATTCTGTGTAGGGCCAACTCCTCTGGCATTTAGTGCCTCCAGGCAGCAGTGATAGCAAGGGATGATTTGGCACTGACAGATCTGAAAACTTGTATGAAAAAAAAGAAATAAAAACCACAGAGGAAAATGAAGCACACCAAGTTGTGCTCATTGCATTGCAAGGTGAGCACGTACCGTGGTTCTCACAGCTTTCCTTGTGAAAGAGAACTGGTCATGTTCAACAACATGGGTTCTCTACTAACCACTCACTCAGAAAGTGTTATCAGCTGTCTGCTGCCCAAAAAGGCAGAATTAAGAGTTGGCCTTAGGAATGCCCATAAATATCATAGTCATTGACAATTTGTCATTATAATGCAATTTTTTATTAATTGTGTCTTATGTTGATTTATCATACATTACACATTCCCACCCTGAGTAAAATTCCATTATATTTTAATTTCTCTGTTTCTGTTCTTCACTAATTGCTTGTATGCCTTTAGTAATGTTTTTATTCTTCCTTTCTTGTAGTCAGCTTTCTCATTCAAAACATTTGGGTCTCTGGACTTCTGTAAAAGAAAACAAATGTTTGAAAGAGTGTCCCGGTTCCAGCCAGGACAGGGTTCATTTTTGGAGTAGTCAGGAGGGGCACGGCCAGGGGGTTATCCTATACCACTCTATAGGGAGAGGGAGGTGGGTTTCAGTGTTTCAGTGGGTACACTAAATTGGGGAATACCATTCCTAAACCAGGGAAAAGAGACATTTATCTTTAACAACTTCAGTGTTTCAGTCAGTCTCCCCAGCTGGAAGCATTACTGAGGGCAAGGTGGCTTTACTGTGTCTGCAGACACTGAGGACAGTGAAAACTGCTCTGTTAAGAGTGCTTTGCTTTTGCCACTAATTGTTAGTTCAGTTTTACACAGACTGGGATTCAGGAACAGCACAAATAATTACCTTTTCTTCCAAAGTCAATATTATTGTATTAGATGATAACAAAGGTACCCACCATGCAGCTGAAACTCCTTAAGTTTTGACTCACTTTGTTATTGCTTTGCTTAATTGTAGGCTGTCCACTCACCTGCTACTATGGAGATTAAATGTTTTGGAAGAACTTTTTAATAGCTCTGAGTGTAGACTTTTTAATTCATGATCTGTTGAATGTTTATCTCTTATTATTTTTAATTTTAGCGTATACTGCAGAAATCACAGAAAAAAAGAATAAAATCACTAGGTTGGAGGAAAATATAAGGAGCAGCAATGATGCAATTGCTGATTTGAGAAAGCAAAATGAGAGCAGTAAGAAGAACTGCAATGTGTAAGTACAGCATGGACTGGACCCCGAGTTATGACTGGCACTAAGAAAGTCAGTGAGGAAGTAAAGGAAAAATAAGTGTATGTGTGTTCTGACAGGAATGATGTTAAAGAAAACTTTAGTGTTCTCTTATTTTTTTTTCAAACTGCGAATCTTTAGTAAAAATATTGCAGTATTATCCATCCCCTGAGAAAGTTAATTACAGAAAATGAGACTACATTTAATTTCGGGTTTGTTTTTATTAGAATCAATAGTTTTCAGAGATCACAGGTACTGACTTTGCAGCATATTCATGTAGTAAGGTAACAGAAATGTAATTTTTCTATATTTGGATGCATCTGAGTTGTGTAAAATTTGACCAATGTTAAGAATACTCTTTAAGAAAATGCTTCTTGAAACTGAACATCTTTCTATTCTTTGTTTACAACATGTTTCATGTCACTTTTTGTTCTATACATATTCTCACAAAAGGGTTGGGGTTGTGTCTCTACATATATATGTGTGCTTCTGCTAGCAGATTTTAGGACAATTTTTGTTCCAGCCTGCAGAATTGCTCTCCCAGGCACACCCTTTCAGTGAATACAATGAGCTGCAGTTCAGTTTTCTTTACATAAATTTTTGTGTCAGATTATTAGTGCAAGTCTCAGAATGCAGATCACTTTGGATCTTAGTAATTAGAAGTTTTTCAAGAAACAATTTGGCTACAAGGAGTTTTTTCTTCCTGACAAATAAAGTTTAATTTTCAAATATGGAAATCAGAGGCTTTTGCAAGAGCAGCTGTAGTAGTTTTAGCAAAGCTGGTTTTGACATTACAGAGAGTTTGGTCCAGGTGATAAAATCCATCATAGTGTTCATCTGTCCACAATCTTTCTAGTTCCTCAGCACCTGAAGTGATGAATTCTTGGCAAATTCTGTTTTATTTTCTTGCAATTCTGTATCTGATGGTAAGTACTTCAATAAAAATATCTATAATGTTACTTTGAATTTCTTTTTTTTTAGTATGTGAATGGAGAGTGTGGGTATTTCTAAAATAAAGAGAGAAGTAAGGATGGCATCAGGGTTCTTTCTGTGTTTATTTTTAACTCTCAGGAAGCAGAAGAAATAATGGAATCATTAGTGAATGAAGTGGGTGTAGTGACTGGCTGTTTGAATGGATTGCCACACCACCCTGATTTGCAGCTTTATCATAAAAAGGGTTAGGAAAAAATTTGACCTTGGCAAAAAAATTCCATTTTCCCATTAAATTAAATTCTTACCTCCCATGCAGTATAAAATGAACACTCAAGTAAGTTTATGAAACTATTCCCACTACTTCCTTTGAGTTCCTTTTTGCAAATCACAAACAGTTAAGTGATGCAAATTGAGTGAAAAAAAAGGTAATAAAAAATTGAGGGTAGAACTAAGGTTCTGATCTAAATTTTAATTATTGAATTCAATGGGTTTTGGCTCAAGTCCTACAAAGAATAATTAATGGCATTAGTGTAAAGAGACTGAAAATGAGAAGTGACTCATTAATGAATACATGTATTCATAGGAGGACAATGGTTGCAGAAGAGAAGAGACTTTGTGTCTTAAATTATTGGAAATGTCATTTAACGACATACTGAGAACTGCAATAGACAAGCCCGAGATGTAAGAACAGACAATTAGAGCACTTACATAGTAGAATCATCCTAAACCTCTAAAACTTATCCCAGTTGACACTCCATCTATACTGGACATGATTCTAATGTTGGTGTTGCAAATTCAAATATTGTTTTGGAGTCACAATCACCCTCCCAGCAGACTAATTGCTGGTGATGCTCAATAGAGTCCTCAAAGAAGCAGCGTTTTGTCTGGGTTACCAGACTTCAGAAGGGTATTGAAGCAGATTGGAAGACTTTGAACAAAATACAGGATTCTTACATTCAACAAGCCTGCAGAAAATATGATGTATGAGGCAGATGGAGTGGAATAGTACTGTGTTTTCTAAAGAGACCCATGCTGGTCTATGTAACAAAGAACTGAAATCACAAAATAAGCCAAATGAAACTTATATTTTTATACAAGTGATGACATTTTCTATTAGTTTCTTGGATGATCCAAACTGGAAATGTTGATCCCAGAGCACTAAGAAGCAGTGAAACACTGAAGATGGAACCTATTCCAATTTTATTGTTTCTCTTACAATTTTTAAATTTGAGTGCAAGGATGGTGAGATTTCATGGAAATAGAAAAAATTATAATAAAAATGAAGCCAGGTGAACTCAGAATGTGGTTAGTTTGGAAATTAAATTGCTGCCTTGTCCCACTAGCCAAACTACAGGATAATTTTATTGCTTTCAGATTAGTGTGGAAAAAGAATTTTTATACCCTGACTGGTGAAAGGAAGGACAAATAAATGTGATGTGATCCCTGAAACAGTGATGCATTTAACAAACTGGTAAATGACCCATTTGAATCCTCCACACCTTGTTGTGTTCACAAACCAGTGTCCTTGTGCTGCTTGTTTTTTGCATCTCCACAGAATATATGAGAACACAGAATGTAACACAAAACACGTTTTTTTGTAGTCTGATTAATAAAACCTCTATGACTTTTCCATCTCGTGGGGTTTTTTCCCTCCAAAGAAAGGAATGGAGTTTTCTGAGTAGAAGAAGATCAGCGTTAGTGTGCCAGTACATTTTTATTAAGTGTATAAGTATGTTGGTTTCTGCTTTTTAAAAAAATCTGTCCCTCTAGAAATTCAGATTTCTTCTGAATTTGCAGTAGAAATGGTGAAGCAAAATTTTTGTAATTGCGTTTTTATTCACCAGTGGTGTCAAACAATTTTTGCCAAGAGTGTTAAATTTCCTGAAGGAGGCTGCAATTTCTCAATGAGATGTTTTGTTGGCAAACTTTACTGATGTTATAAATGTGGTTGTGTTTTGTGTTGTCTCACCACCTGGAGTTCAAGATTATTGGACTTCAGTTCTTCAAATTAATAGCCAGATCTTTGCTCTTTATTTATTTCCTTGATGGAATTGCAGTAAGTTAGCTGTTACTGAAGCCTGTGTTTTATTCTACCTTTGGAGTGACTGCTCAAATGGATGTTCACACTTTGTGTGATTGCTACAAACCCTCCAGCTTTGAATCACAGGGCACATTCATATCCAAAAATGCCCTTTATGTACCCTACTCATGTCTGTGCAGTGCAGAGTGAGCTGAATGTCCTCAGCTGCTCTCTGAGTAACTTGCTTTGTTCAGTTGCAGCCTTGTTCTGTACTGCCATTTCTCCCTTCCTCTTTGATGATGTCACTGTACCTCTGCTATTCCATAGTCACTTAGTCTCTTCAGTCCTAATGGATTTTCCTTCAAATTCTTCAACATTTAGCTTTGATACTATTTCTGTATGTGTTCCTAAAATTGGGGTTCCTGTGCCTGTCTCCTAGGACAGACAGCTGCTCTCCAATTTCCTTGCAGGTGTTAGTGTTGCTTAGGGCAGCTTGTATTCTGGACTAAGGCTGAATTTATAGATCACTTTAAGCCGTGACTAGAGAGGGGGTATGCTCATTTTTTCTGTGGTGGATTCCACTGGAGGGACCATGTAATTTTTCTTCACTGGCCACAGGATCTCTGTCCTACTCCAGCTCAGCCTGTTCAGATGATTCTGTTGTTGGTGGACCCTCCGCTCCCAACATCTCAGGTGTCCCCTGCTGACAACCTGCCATTCTCTCCAAAGAGCACAGTGCTGTCAGTAGCACATATGTCTGGTTAACTTAGAAGACAAGTCATTTTTCTCCTCTTTCCTCCACCTCAAAACACTTTGGTGTCTGTGAAATCTTGTTAAGGTATCACTTGCTGTTTGGAGGCTCCACACACCAGTGGTTTCTGGCTTTATATCTTGCCATCTTTAACCCTGGCCATTTGTTCAGTTACAACTTTCTCTGAAAATGCCTTTTTTTGGGTAGTTCTTACCTCAGCAGGGAGAGCAGGAGACATCCAGGCCTGAATGGCTCATGCTTGTTACACCATTTTTTTTCCCAGGCAGGATGATTTCATTTCAAAACCCTTTTTATATACCTCTCCTAAAGTTCACATCTGAATTTCACTTGCATCAGGAAGCCTACCTGCCTGTTCTAGTATTCCCACATCCAAGGAAGAGGTATCTCTAGTACCTGGGTGCTGAGAAAGTACTGTTAGTTCAGTAGCTGTAAGTGTTCAGTGCAGCTGCTGTGCTTTCAGTACCACCTACAGCACCTGCTCTAGGAAAACCACCTTGGCCTTTTCTGAGCATCACTTGCTTAACAAATGGAGGAAATTCTGTCTTGGTGTCTGCTGTGCTTGCATTTAGGTATGAGATGAGTGCTGGGGATACTGCTGAGAATGAAGTTCTGGGCATCTCTGACAAGGAGATTGAGCACATCTAAAGGATTTACTGATGGTGCTGTGTTCAGTACCTCATATGGGGAGTTAGACACATCATTGCTTGGCACCAGGCTCCAAAAATGTGTGAAGTTCATTTCATTCATTCCTTAAAAACTGCTTTGTAATATTTTTAATCATCTATCTATCTATCTATCTATCTATCTATCTATCTATCTATCTATCTATCCATCCATCTATTAAAATCTTAATAAAATAAATGTGTGCATGTAAAAGATTTCAGTACTAACCCCATTTATGTTTGACTCTCAAAACATTAATAAATTATTTGTTCTGGTAAGCTGGCTACAGTAACTTGATGTCTTCTTTTCTGAATGGCTTTTTATTAAAAAAGACCACTAATATGTTTTAGATTTTTGGTGGTGTTTTTTCCTTTTTTCTTTACTTTCTCCACAGCTGGAAGCCCACCTATGAAATTCTCAGCAAGCATGAAGAATATGTCAAAAGTGAACTTGAAGCTCTAGAGGAAGCTACAGAAAATGAGAGGTATCTATGATCACGTGAGATGAGGTTTCCAACTTTAGTACTTATTAATCTGACTAAACTCACCAGGCTGCATCAAAATATGTTGTAAACTTTTCAGGTTAAATATATAAGTGATTGAATAACTAAAAGAATTTTTGGCTACATTCATATCCAAAAATGCCCTTTTATGTACCCTACTCACGTCTGTGCAGTGCAGAGTGAGCACTTAGGTTATTTTCTGAGGTCTTATGTTATTTTGTAGTTATCAATGGAATAGGATAAAATATGGATTCTTCAAAATCAGTTGTTTCCCAAATGCCTATGACAATTTTTCAGAACATAGTTCAGTTGCTCACTGTTTCAAGGAAAACTCAAGAAGTAAAGACATTTTTTTCAGATAACAATTAGAAGCATTTGGATAACTTTATGCCTTTCTTTATTTGGGAATATGAATTGTATATGATTATTAGAATATTAAAAAGCAAGTTTTTGTATACATCTGTACATTCTTCAAAATAAACATAAAGCATCCAAGATCAGTCTTGGATCCTGAAAAATAAGGTGAGTGGGTCTGGAAAGCCTGGTCTAAAAGCATTTTAAGACTAGCTGTTGGTAAACTTCTAGTCAGAACTAATCGCAAACTCAGTTCTGTTCAGTAAGTGGCATCTCTGGTGTTTCATATTAGAATCATAGAATCATAGAATTGATTGGGTTGGAAAAGACCTCCGAGATCATTGAGTCCAACCCTTGGTCCAACTCTAGTCCATTTACTAGATCAGTGCCACGGCCAATCTCACCTTAAAAACCTCCAGGGATGGGGAATCCACCCCCTCTCTGGGCAGCCCATTCCAATGCCTGAGCACTCTCTCTGGAAAGAATTTTTTTCTGATCTCCAACTTCAATTTCCCCTGGCAGAGCTTGAGCCCATCGTGCCCCCTTGTCCTATTGCTGAGTGCCTGGGAGAAGAGACCAGCCCCCACCTGGCCAGAACTTCCCTTCAGGTAGTTCTAGACAGTGCTGAGGTCACCTGTGAGCCTCCTCTTCTCCAGGCTAAACACCCCCAGCTCCCTCAGCCTCTCCCCATAGGGCTTGTGCTCCAGTCCCTTCACCAGCCTTGTTGCTCTTCTCTGGACTCGCTCCAGCACCTCAATATCCTTTCTGAAGTGAGGGGCCCAGAACTGAACACAACACTCAAGGTGTGGCCTCACCAACACAGAGTCCAGGGAAAGGATCACTTCCCTGGTCCTGCTGGCCACGATATTTTTGATACAGAACAGATATTAATTAGTTAGGTTCTGCTTCTAAAAGAAATTATTAGTGTAGCTGCCTACATTCAGTGAAATCAAGAACAGCCTCTGAAGATTTTCACTGAAATGTTACAAATGGGCTGTGCCAAAGTAACTCCCCCAAGTTCTGTTTCACAAAGTAAAACTGATCTTCATTTTAGAAAGGCTGGTCACCTTCACTGATGTGCACGTGAGGGGGGAGAGTTTGGTTTGCCCTGCAGTGCAAAAGTCTTGGCAGATCCCTCTGGGTATCTCAATACCAGTTTAGAGTCGTAAATTTAGGTGATTTAAAATGTTGGCTTTGAGACTTTGGTAAGTGTTCTTTTTGCCAGTTGTCCAAGACAGCAGAAGTAGCATCCCTGATAGCCTTTAATTAACTCAGTAGCTTATCTGCCTTCTTCCTGTTCAGAGCTCTAAATTTGCTGAAAAATAAGGCTAAATTGACTTTCTATGAGTATATGATTAAGCCATTTTGGCTTTCACTAATCTGAGCTGACAAGCCAAAGAAGCATTACTTTTAAATTGCTTCTTTAGATAACTAGTTTCAATTCCAACATGGAAGTGTTTGATCTGTTTTCCTGAGCTTAATTATAAGACATCATGGCTATAAATCATGACATAAATTTATTTCATATGTGTTTTGCAAAACTGCACCTCAAATACCCTCCCTCTGTATTGAAGCATTTGACGATATGCTCAAGTCAGCAAGATGTGCATTCAGCCAATTCTAAATATTTAAATTAGGAAGGAAAGTAAGTGTATTTAGAGCATTATGAGCTGAATGTGCTTTTCAGCCTGGCATTTGGGGGCACTGAGGATGTGCTGCTTTGGATGCAAAGATGTTTTTAAAAGATGGGCTGATCAGTTTGTGTTTAATTAGGCACTTATGGAGGGTTTAAAAAAGCTCCACTTTCTTCATTGTTGTTGGTTTCAAGAATATATAAGAATGCTTATATCAGCTGGAAGTTTATCCTCAAAATAAATGATATGAAGAAGGAAAGACGAATAAATTGCCATCCACATAATGTTCAGGGGGTTTGTGAGCTCTGCCCTTTTCCCACTGTAATGAGGTTAAAACTTTTTCTAATGACTTTAATGGGAGCAGTGCTGGATTCTACCCTGTGTTATCTGCATGAGTGGGAGGAGATAAATTACTTACAAAAAGTATTAAAAATAGTGTCAATTTCTTAAGACTGCTATATACATATGGCCATAAATATTAATCTGTGAAAGACAGATTTTGGGTGAAGAATATGAACTTTTAGGATTATATTCGGAAGCTCGACATATACCTGCTACAGCAAATTATTTTACTTAATTATGTTGTTTGAATTTATTTTTAATGCATTCTAAGTTAAGAATATGAAGTTTTATGATTATGTTCAGAAGCTTGACATGTACCTGCTACATCAAATTATTTTACTTAATTATGTTTATTTTTAATGCATTCTAAGTTGTGCCATTTTTTTTCTCAGTTACTATTGTTAATTAGCATTAAATAGCACTGAGTGTTTTTCACCTTTCATGCCTGGGAAATTTTGTACAGTATACAGAAATATTAAGTAAATCAAGAAACAGATTCTTGAGACCACATGCACAGAAAAATAAATAGATTGGTGTAAATTTTTATGTGAAGCTTGGGAAGTGTCAAATCCTTGTTTTCACAGTGTTGACCTAAAACTTCTTTCCCCTAAAGTGTATGAACTTCAGTCAGTTTAACAGGAAGTAGTGCCTGGAGTTTAGTTTTATTTGAAAATTAAAATGTTACGGGTTTTGGCCCTGTGAGTTTTGTTTCCCTTTTGTAAGAGCAGAAGTTTCTGGTATTGAATTTGGGTACAAGTTTTTGTCTCTTACATTGTCTGGGATTGCCAGAAGCAGCCAGGACTGTCAAATGCAGCCTTTCAGTCTGCAATGAAGTGATTAACAGCAGTTTGAGATGTGTTCCTTAGAGAGGAACTGTGTGCTGTACAAGGAAGTGGAGCTGCTCCCTAATGCAGGCTTCATTCAGGGGCAGGCAAACAGGTGGGGCTCTGCCTTTAGCTGCTGTTATGCACCATAATTTGTTTTCCATAAAGGAATTTCTTGCTAATCTATAGGTGTACTAACAGTTTAGTATTTTAAATTTGCCCCTCTCTGTTGTTCACATAACCTTTTCCTACAGGACAACACTTCCTTCACCTTCTAAGATGTTGGCATATTGTAACGTCAAGGAACTCTGTGTAACGTTTCTTTACCAGTTAAATGACTAGTTAATGGTATATGCTGGATGTCTGTAGCTGTGGTACCTCTATAAACATACCTCATTTATGAACCTCTTTATGAACTTTTTATTCTTTTTCCAAAAGCCATTTTTCACAGATCAGTATTTATGGTCATATGCAGTATAGTGGTCTTCAGAAATTGTCAATATTTTTAATATCTTTCTGAATTAATTTACATCCAGTCTGTAGCTGTGGCACTTCTTTCTTAACATCTGCCATCTGCAGAAATGCTCACCATCACACTCTTTATGTATTTTGCATATGCCTAATTTTTTCTGCTTTATTTGATGAGTTGCATCCAATTACTTCTTGTGGTATTTGTTAGTTTTTACAGTAGAATTTTTTTCAAAAGCTGACTGAAAGTTTTCAAAATGCCCTAAACATCAAATGGTGTTACTTTAGTAATTCACAGCTGTGTGCTCACATGATGTCAGTGAAATTATATTAGTGTAACATTAATTTACAGGGCAAGAAGCTGAGCCATTTAAACATTTCAGTGTTTGCTTAACCTTAAGTATGAATACTCCTATTGTTTCAGTCTGACTCCTGTGTGTGTTTAAGGCTTTCCTGAGTCAAACAGAGATTATTCAGCATCTCCTTGGAGGCAGCTCTTAGTCCAGTGGTGCATCAGGCTGCTCTAAATATGGGATGTTTGGCCAAATTCTTCTCCACTGTAAGTTTGATGCAGCTCCACTGGAACTGATGGAGCTCTGCCTACAGACACCGGCGGGGAGTGTGGCCTGCAGGGAGTTTCACGTAATTACCCAGGACAAAACATGCTTGTCACCTGTCAGGCTGTCTTTGAATGTGGGATGGTCTACATTCCCTTCAGAACAGTGAGGTTTGACTGGTTTTTACACCATAACTCTATCCTTTGTAACATATTTCTTAAAAATAGCTAGAAAATAGAAAATAAAGCCAAGTAGTGACATATTAATCTGACTTTTTTTTCCCTAGGACAGCAGTAAATTAATTCAGCTGATACCATAATTTAATAGGGTTTTTTTCCTTACAAACAATGCCTTCATGTGAAAAAATTAAATTACATGTGTTTTTGTAGGAAAATGTATGAGGATTACATAACCCAGTATAACGAGGTTTTGCAGGAACACCGCAAAAAGTACGCAGGAACTGCTCTTGCCCAGAAGTACCACAAAGAAAAGGAAGAAGTTGAAGAAATTCAAAACACACTTTTGAAACGCTGGGAAAAATACAAATGGAAAGAAGATGCTGGCTTGGATGTTCTGGGTACTGCTACTATCAATGCTTTTACAGTAAAGCCTATTGGCAGTGCACTGCACATTGAAGGTGCTATAATACAGAAATCCTCTCTTTTTCCAGTTTCCTTTAAGCTAATAAAATATATTCCTCGTGTTACACCATTTTTAGGAAAAAAATCTGAAATAAGTGAGAATTTAGTGTATATATACCAACATTCTTTCCTCCAATCCCAAATGTAATGGGTAGAGGTTTGTCATTGGGCTTCCATATCTTTTCATTTCATGTTAATGGCACTGCTGTTATACTGCAGTTTCTGTTATCTATATTAAGTAAAGATAATTGCTCCTGATCTATTTGTTTATCTTGTATTTGCTATTAAAATTAGATTTATTAATTAATGGTCTGCAATTAAATTTTATTTCTGCAGAGGCTGTTCCTTTTAAATCTGTAAATGACTGGGCTGTGCACATGTATCCTTGATTTGCAGTGTTTATGCAGTTGGCAGGGAAGAAAGTTTATATTAACCTTTCACAACTTTCTTTTGGAAAAGACTCTAATTATTTATATATTTATGTTTAGAGTGGCAGCACTAGCATTTCTCTGTGAGAAAACTGAAGGTCAAATAATGCTCTCCAGTTTAAATTTCTAGGAGCATTTTGAGGAAAGAAAATAAGATTTCATTTAGTAACAAGTTAGAGTTGAAGATCTGACAAGGAAATGTAGATTTGTCAAAACGTTCTGCAACTCTGGCATTTGTACTTATGGCATAGAGGGGTCAAGGGTACAATGGTATCCATTGCATGAAAAAAAAATTGCTGAAATATATATTCCATAACGTGAAAGTGCATCTTCAAAGCAAAAAACACAGGAAATGCTACATCTTGCTGCAGTTGCTGCAGAAGAATCCATTAAACTGCAAACAGAAGCAGAGGAATTAGAAATGAAAATTGATTGTTTAAAAAAGGTAACTGTATTTTAATTTTATTTTATAGAAATATATGTTATGTAGTTATACATGCTGCCATTTTATTTTCTGAAACACAAAAATGTAGTGTATTTGCAAGCACACAGACCAAGAGGATGATTCCAGTCTTAAAATTATGTTTCTGTAACATCACATATATTTTCTTAGATAGGAGGGGTCCATGAATGTAAAGGCTCTCACAGTTTGCTTCCTGCTGACCTCAGTTTATGCCACAGCTCCTGTCAGGACACTGTGTCACGATGACTTTGATGTCAGCTCAAGAGAATACACTTGAAAACAGAGCAGGGCCACTCCTTAGTGAGCCCCAGGGCTCGAGTGTGCAGCTTTCACTGGTTTTTAAAGGTTTGTGTTTAACTAAATATGCATTACAATAAGAACAATGGAAATTGCTGCTCTCCGTCTTCTTCTCCTCCACCCCCCAATTGGTGTGCGGGTATATCAGAGGTAAAACTGCCTGGTTTTAGACAGGACACCCATACAGTGCCCCTGGCTGGAAGAAGCACTGATTTCCAAGGCATGGTCTTCAAAAACTAAAAGGGATTTTATCAGCACAGAATTTTGACCCACTCCTCTGTAAAAGGTCCCTTCTAAGTCTGAATAGACCAGTAGGCCAGTCTTGTAAAGGTGTAATAATTTTATATGGCATTGATCTGGATGTTTTTACCTCTCTTGACCAAATAACCAAGGACTCTCTTTACTGCCTTGTGCTGACAGAAACAGGTTGTGCACAGGTGGTATTTTCTGTTTATATTTTGTGATCCTGTTTGACATTCATAGTTATTGACGAAACTTCCTAACATGGTATGTGCTGTGTAAACACAGAGTAAGGAGGAATGTGCTGAGTTTGTTTACAGCTATGAAGGAGACCATGTGAGGAGCTCCAGGTTCTGAAGAGAGATGCTGAGACCAAGTTCCAAAACTTCTGTGTTTATTCCAGTTGTTATGGTTGGTGCAACAAAAAATATTGCCTCTCTTCAACCTTGTTCTGTTTATTTCTTCAGAGTGTCTTGGCTACAAAAACTCCTTTACTATGCTGTGAATCATCAGGTTTAGAGAACTTTTGCAGCTCAGAGCTATAGTATTTCAAGTTTTGTCAATTTTTATGCTGTTTGTTTTTTTGTCTTTTAAGACACATGAAGAGACTACAGAAGATCACAATAATTCTGAAATGATTGAAAATCAGAAAAGTCTTGAGAAGCCAGAGGAGTTTAAAGAAAGGTACATCTCAAAATGTTTTTTCCTTGCTTTTATTCAGAGTAGTATATCAGCATCACACAAAATGTGCTACAAAACACAAATTGTTGCTGAAAATGGAGTGACAAGATTTTCTAATCCTGGTCATGTGATCTAATTGCATAAATTTAAGTTTTATATTTCTGGGGGTTAAAATGGTGGCCAATTTTGATTCTTGGAAGCTTAATGTATCCAGAAAATATTATTCAAAGGTATTTTGTCGAAACCTTTGATCCTCAGCTACTGCTGAGAGATCTGTATGAGTAGTTTTGAATGCAACTAGACTGACTGTGCAGTCAGAGATAAAATACCTTAACTCCACTAAATGCATATTTGAGGAAAAGAGTCAGGGTTCCACATGTCAGTTGTCTTCACCTCTGAACTGCTTAAGAAATTTAACTCTTAATTTAGTTCTTAAAAACAAGCATGAGTGAAAGTTTCATAGACAGGATTAATGGCTTAGGAAATTAGTCAGCGATCATTTACAGCTGGGACTCACTTTAATTTGAGCTCAATTACAATGACTGAAAATCACCATCGGGACTATCCTGCACTTGTCTGGAGTCCTTGTGAATGTTGAAACATCTCCCATTGACCTGACACTTTCAGACCAAAATCCATTTTAAAGCAAAAATATATACAAAAGACTTAGTTTGAGTGATTTTATATCATGGTGCACTTGAAAAAGAATCTTTTGGGGGCTTTAAACAGAGGTTTATGTTATCCCTAAGATCCTTTACATAGGGATTTTTAGGTCTTTAATGTCTTCTTACCTATGAATCATTCATATGATTATTTTGTTTTGGTTTAAGCCTTTACACCCCCTCTACCTCCTTATGTAAGCTTTTTGTAACTGCCAAGAACAGAAACATGGGGAAGCAAGAAATCCTTTTAGGTTTAAGACAAGGTAAATAAAAAGATGGGAAGCACTTCCCTTGAGTTTTCAAAGAAACTCACTGTGTGTTCACTCTGCAGAACAAAAAATATCAGTTAAAGACCAATGCCAACTAAGAGGCAGAGAACTGTGCTCTGGGTATGGGCTGTGAGAGTCTCTCAGTCAGGTCACATGGAAAGGACTTGCCATTCTGCATTTATCTCTCTGTCACGGACCCTTCAGGTGCTTGTACCTTCACCTGGAGCTGTGTCTGGATTGCATACAAGTAGATCTTTTTGGTGCTCTTACTGAAGTAATAATTCCATGGCCTGCACCAAGGATATAACGTGTTGTAAACATTTTACACTAACAGAACCTGATTATTAATTAAGATGCTTTCCCTAGAGTAAATTTTAACTTTTTTTTATGTCAAAGGTAACTCCAACATAAAGGTTTATAAAATGGTATAAATCCGTTTTTTAAAATCCCTATTTGACATTAGTGTATTGAAAAATGTCTTCACTAGAAAGCAGAGAAGTAACTGCTTAAGCAATTACTCATGGCACAAAATGGGTGTATTATGGATCTGTGATCATAAACACTGTGAAAAAAAAAACTAGGCAGAAAATGTATTAAGAAAATGAGACATGAAATAAAACCTTTGCAGACTTGAGGCAATGTGCAAAAACACAACAGCAGAATGTGGGTACCAGAGTCAGGAGTTTCCTGAGAGCTGTCCTGCAGTCACCACAGAGTTACTACTGAGTAAAGAAATCTTTGTGAAAAGGAGATATCTTCATCTCCTGCCACAAAATACAAAGAAGAAAAGGGAATTGTACTGTGAAACTCCATGAAATGATCCAGACCAGCATGAAACCAGCAACATCAAGGGAAAGAACTAAAGAGAGCAGTGAAAGCTCTGAGCAGAACAATGTTCAAATTAATACCCATGAAATGCTTTAGAAGGCTACAAGACAAGAAATCAACTTGCAAGTCAATTAATAGGTGCTGATTTATTTGTTCTCCTTTGGGCAGGAGGATGAACATGGTAGATGTTCTAAAAGGTCTGGAACATTTTCATTTGAATCATTTCACACCAGTTAGCAGTTGATTAGACCGAGCACAAAACAGGTTCCGCTGCTCATACCAGCTGTTCTCTCTGATTTGTGGGCTTGCATAAATTTCCAAATCAAGAGTTCTCATCAGCCACCAAATGGGACTCAACTCTTTTGAAGCTCTGGTCTTGATTTCTCAATTGGAGATTATACTTATTACATAGAAAAGCTGATATCTTGAACAGTGCTATGGCATTTATCATGTCCATTCTCTCTGCTTTTGTAAAATGTTTGAGAGAGCTTTAATTTCATTATTCTGTAATTCTGTATTTATTCTTTTTCCAATTTGGTCATATATTAATTCCACCTCACATTCCAAGTGAGAGCTTTTAGCTAAAACTTCACATAAAAGACATTATTGAGAATTATTGCTGCTCTTTCTGTATCTTTGCATTACAAGTGACTAACTTTTACTGATCAAATTAAAAACTTGGTAATATAATTCTCGGAAAAGTGCTTACAAAGTTGTTCCAGGACTTCTAATGAAGACATACACAAAGAGCCAACCCTGTGCTCACCAAACTTCATAGCCAGTTATTGGGTACTAGTTATTAAAAGCAGTAAGTCCTTCCCAAAGGAATTGCTGGCTTGCTCTTGATGAGATTACTGAATGTGGTTTCAGTGGAGTCCTGTAAGTACCACAGAAGTGGATGTATCATAAAATACACTTGATTCCTATAGTGGAAATGAAGTAACATTCATCCTTGGGCTTCGTTATGCTACAATGAAGAAGCTGTTACTAAGGAAATGCCACTTTATTTTGACTTAAGAATATCTTTTTTTTCTTTGCACTTGAAAGAGGGTTCCCTGTTTTGCAGTATGTATCAAGATAAAGATTTTTTATCTACTCAGATGTCTACTAACAATGAAGCAGAGGAAGAAGAGAAATGTTCTTTCTTGTTACTGCAATTTGGACTGTTTTGAGCTTCTGTTTGCAGTTTGATTTTTCTGCCAGGTGTTATTAATTTTCAATATTATTTTTCAATATTGTTATTATTTTTCAATAGTGTTTTTGGGACCGAAGTGAAGAGATGTATTTCATATGCATGAAGTTTAACTACAGGCTCTTTTGGAAGGTTTTGTTGCTTAGAGAGTGTGTAATAAGAGTTTCTGAGTCTGGTTTGTAACTCTGCTTTGATAGGTTCTCCTGAATAGATATGCATTGTAAAAGAATGTTTCATTTAATGGAGAGCAAATCTTTAGAAATACAGAGTTGCCTGCCAGGCTTTACAGAAGTACATGGAAACTGAGAGCAGGGACTTTTAAAAACACAAACTTGGCATCCTAAATTCTGTAAAAAAAAAAGAACAAAAACACACCCAAAAAGATCCCAAAGCAACCAAAAACCCCACCTTCACTAGACTGTATATATGACAGTCTAACTGAGGAGCTCAACCACAGCAGCCTTGCTCATTTGATCTTTGAATGATGATTGTGGCAAAGTGGTCAAATTGTGAATAAAGTGAAGCAGTTTTAGCCAGAGTTCTGTCCTTAGCTTTGTTTTGAGTTCTCCTTGTTTTTGTGCGCGCTGCATCTGAGTGTGAATATACACCAGCCATATACACATCTTATTTCCTGTAGTACTCATTGTTGACACAGGTTTATCTATAATTAATGTTACTAAAAGATAAGATTTTTTAAAAAAATCTTTAATATCTGTGTTTTGGTTTTTTTAAAAATTTATTTATTTATTACTGTATTTGATGGTATATAGTTTATAGTTTCTTGGGTCTTGGTCCAGCACAAGTGTATATGTAACTGCAGGTGAAAATGGTCGTTTTCATCAGAGTTATTTGACTGAGGTGCATTCATGTTTTTATGTGAGCACAGTTTACATTTTATCTTATTTTTGTTTATGGGAAATTTCAAGAAGAACCAACAGACTGACTCATTTCCTCATTTGGGTGAACAGCATTGTTCAGCCAGCTACAAAGCAGATGTTGTAGCTAGAAGCACAGAAGCACTAAGCAGGAATGCCAGAGAGAAAATAAAATAGAACTCATTATTTTAAAAAATGGTAAATGTTCTTGTGCCAAATAGCCACTTTAGCCTTCATTGTTCTGCTAACCCCTGTCTTTCTGTAAAGGGCTATTTACCCTACACAGATAATTACACCACAAGTGAAAACACTTGCTGCAGTTTTCTCTTTTGTATATGTGTAGTGTGAGTATTCTAGACAATCTCAGGGAGAGAAAAAATGTTTTTCAATGTGAAAATGTGATTTCAGAACTACAATAATGATGTACGTTATTCATGTAAAACTCCAAACTACTAATACTTTCCTTTGATACTGACAAAATTTAAGTCATCAATGTGCTTATGATTGGCTTAGTACTACTTTATGGGTTTGGGTTTGGGTTTTGGTGGGGTTTTTTTCAGTGATATTCTCTGTCTGATATTAGTTAAAGAAAATCTCAATTTTTATCAGCTACCACTGCAGAAAGTGATAGAGCCTCACTGACAACATCCAACCCATTTGAAAACTCCACTTACTTGAAACAGTTATATTTTATTGTTTCTTGTCTTTTGCAATGATTAACTTAATTTTTTTAATTTATTTTTTAAAGAATGTTTGAAGAGCATGAACACACACCTTTGCCAAAAGAGAAGCATCCACTGTGTAAACCATTGCATGTCCCATCCATTCCTTGGAAACTGGTCCAGTCTGTACAGAGTATTAGATTCTCAAAGCACCGACCAGAAACAGGTACAGTACGTTTAATGATTTCTCAGTGAGGATTTTGGAATATTTTTCTGTGAAGGAATAGATAATCCACAATAACAAATCCAGTGAACTGCTCCTACTGTGATAGTTGAAGCCAGGCTTTCAATGGAACTTCTGTGCTTACCTGTCTGGGTGTTTTGAAATCTTTTGTGTCTGATTCCTCTCTCATCTATGTGATGAATGAAGTAACATGACAGACACACCTGATGAGTGGTGTCAGAAAAATCTGAAACACACTTTAACACTGTTTGCAATAGTACAGTAAATATTAACTGGCTATTATTTGATTGATATTTCCACATTTCGTGATAATTTTCTTTTCACTCTATACTAATAGGAAAATTTATAATCTTTGTTACCAAGTTCAGTTTAACATTGCTGTGCTTTGGATACTTAATCTTATTGTCAATATTACATAATATTTGTTAATTTAGGGAGAGAAGGAAAAGAAAACCCAGTGGAACTTCCAGTAACCACTACCACTTCCTCCAGCCTTGCAGAAAATTTATCAGAGGTATGTAGCTCTCCCACTGCTAAAACATGAGGTTATATAATTTGGTTTATGTGGTGGCTTAATTTTAAAACACTTCAAATATACCTTGTGCTATGATATCTTACATAAAACCTGCCCACACTGTAACCAGGGTACTAATCTTGGTAATCTGCTGTTACTTGGTAATGCCAACAAAAGTCTTGCTTTGCAGCCTTTTCATTCTGAAAATATTTATGTTCTTGCAAAGCATTCTAACCCCAAACTTGAAATGATCCATCTTTTCAACTAATTTTGTATAATAGTTTATAAAATTTAGAATAACCTTTGTAGGTTTACTTTGTTTGATGTAAGAAGTTTTTGGAACTCTGAAGGAAAACCATAATCTGCTTTTACCAATGAATTGTCATCCATCTACTCCATAATGAAGGATTTCATAAAGGTCTGAGTGTGCAGGATACTGTACAGGTCTGCCTACAGTTAACAGCTCAGTTCTGAGGCTTAACCAGAAACAAATATCTGTGCTGAGAGGAATAAAACCATGAACAACATTGCTTTGTACACTGCAGGAGTACACAAATCCATTTTCTGTCTCACCCATAAGCACACAGTTCCTACAGCACTGTATGAAATGGTCAAGTGTATTGCAGCTTTGTGTCTTAAATATTCAAACACAACAAACCAATCCAGAAACAAGTTGGAGGTACAGTTTGCAGAGTTGTGAAAACCACTAATAGTCTCATGAGAGCAAGAACATTGATAGGAGCAATAGATTGTTAAGGTATTAAAGGAGTTCAGATAAGGTAAGGCCACAGGAGGCAAAAGAAATAATTTGTAACTGTCTTTGCTGTGTAGAATTTTGGGGAAGTTTCTATATCAAAACCTTCTCTCTAAGGGACACCTCACTGAATCTATTTAAACCCAAATTGTACTGAACAAATAAAAACAAGTAAAAATTTAACAGAACCATTCGTGATTTTCATAAGAATTTCAAGGGAACTGAAGGATGAAGTGAGTGAATGACCAAATGGTTTAGAGTGGAGACTGTGGGAGAAGACAAAGACTTCATAACATAAGATAACATGAAGGGCAGCAGCCAGACTGAGTGGAACGAGACCAGAAGACATTTCAAGCAATTCTGATTTGTGACTGGCTGAGGGAGTTGGACACGACAAGGAAAATGGAAGGGGCTGTTGCCAGGGTAATCTAGAGATGAGGCTGGGAATCTGGGACCAGAATTGCACTTAGACAATAGTAGAAAGCAGTAAGTCAAGGTTAAGAGAACTTTGAGAAAGGGTAATGGTAATAGGGAAAAGAAGATGGAGTCTGAGGAAGATTAAAAAGATTGGCAGAAAGGTTGCTGTGCTTCAGAAAAGGTGTGCTGTAACAGCACTTGAGTGGCAGACAGATTCTGCAGAAGCAGCCATTTTGTCCCCTACCCTGAACTGAATTCAATTTGATATATTTTGTAAATTGAAAATAAACCAAAACCAGAAGCTCCCTGTGCAATAGTGTGTTATCTGATGCTGATGCATAGATTCCTGGTGCCACTCTGCCCTTAAGGCACAAATACATGCTAGATACAAGAGCTAGGGCTTTTGATCTGATGCAAATCTGTGGGCTGGGAGTATTTCCGTGTTCTCTATGGTTTTCCAAACCACACATGAGACCTCAGTTGAGTGAGACTGATGTCCATGCTCACGTTGGCCTGCAGAGGCAGAGGCAGGCCCGGCCCAGCTCTTCCTGTGTTGACAAGCAGGAGCAACCTGACTTCAGCAGTGGCAAACCTGGATAGTTTGTAAATTACATAATATTATTTGTGTCACAGAGAAGTTAATTATTCACATCTACTTGTCAGTGCTGTGACTAACACTTTATAACAAAATTATAGAAGTGTGTTTTGGGTATCATGCTGTCAAAATGCAGATAAAGCAAAGACAGGCAAAAAGATATTTTTTACATTGCCTGATCCTTAATTGCTGGTTAAAAGAAGGGATTTCCACAGTCTAAGAAGAAATTAAAGTGATATTGTTGACATGACAATTTCATTTGCTGCCTCATTTGAATTTTTTTATGTCTTCTAGATGGTTATTGATACTGCAGGGACTAATAACTCACAAAATGCCCAAGTTCCATCCATAGCAAGCATACAAACCCCAGTGAAATTCAGGTAACTTTAATAAAGTCGTTTTCCTTCTAAAAGCTGAGTTTGTGGAAATAATTCATATTTAGACAAACTGTAATTTTTGTCTTTTAGACTGACAAATCCTCCAAAGCAGCTGACTTCCAGTCAGCAGTTTGAGAGTGAAAATGCAGTAATGGGTAAGATACCACTGTAATTTTTTTATAAGGGTGGATCATGTAATTATAAACTAGGAATTTCTATGGGTCAAATTTTAATTCTGATATTAAGTGGGCCACCATTTGTAATCCTTTTCCATCTTGATTATTTCATTCAAATTTCTAGTACAGCAGACAGGCAGATTCATTCTGCATTGACCATTGCCAGTGAAAAGAAACTTCAAACATCTCTCATAAATTCATACTTTACTCTCAAATTACTTGGGTAAAATGAAATGCAAACTTAAAACCTGCCATGGGGGCATGAGAAAATGCAAAGAAAAAGGGTATAATAAACCCAGTAATTTAGGAATCTTGAAGCATCAGATTAAGATTATTAAACACTAGAGTCAACTTGAGAAAAACATACAGAACGCTTGCAGAAACAAAACAGAGTAGTTAGAAACACACCTACAGTTTTTGAGATTACAAGTCACTGAGCTTCAGATTAAATACTTCTTTTTGCTAATTATACTGCCAATTTAGATGCATGTAAAACGTTACTGTTTATATATTTTTTTAATAGGACACTAATTCTGTGTCCTGAAACACAGGACCTTAACCCACAGTGACTGAGACGTTGCACGATCTGAAGCTTAGAGCTGAAAGTCTGATAGCATTCCTTCTCATTTCTCATCCTCCTTTTGCCCAGTTCTTTAAGCTACACTTCATCACTGTCACATGGATGTGCTTTTTGTATTGTTCCCACCTGGTTTCTATTGACTGGTATTAGCACTCTCAGGGGGCAATAGCTGGCTTAGACAAACACAGCACTCTCAGGGAACAATGGGTGGGTTTGAAGAACACACCAAACCACACAGAGCAGCCTGAGTAATGCTCTAACAATAGTGAGTAAGTGGCAGAACAAGAGGTAATTATTATGGATACAGCCACAAAGTGGGTTGTTATGAAAACCACAGTCCTCTCCAATAGCAATGCCAGGTTGCTAAAGCTTTTATGTATCTGTTTAAAAAGCTGTTATAATTCTGGCAGTGCTGTCTTTTTTGTATAGCAAGCCAAGAGGCCAAACGTGGTGATAAAGAAGCAGATAAGCCAAAGGAATCTTCATATATACCTCAAGTAAGCAAAGCATTTCTTATGTCATAAGTGATTAATCTATTTAGAATAGTCAAGGTATTTTGATGTATTTGAATCAGTGAGTCTCAGAAATCGACGAGATGACTCATTGTAAGGCACACAGTGGGTGAGGAGCCAGTCAATGCCTTCTGATTGATAATGTGGTGATCATTGCTCTTGACCATGTCAGTGTTCTGAGGGGTTTTATGCTGCCTTAACAACTGCCTGTTTAGGAAGACTATCCTGTGCACATCATAGTTTTTGTATCACTTGGTGCATAACATTTTTGTCTGTGAGAGCAGATGAGACACTTTGAAAAAGAGTCTGCATTTGGAACTCATTTCTCACACAGAACTATAATAAATGGGCTCAGTACTGGCTCCACTGGCACTGCTTTTACCAGCTGTACCTGAATGTGAGATTGAGCTCACCATGCCATAATATTCAAGCCAGCTGTGTTGCTCATGCAGGTAGTATCAAGATGGGGTTTAACACCTACCAGCACCACACAGCCACTTGGTCTCTGCCACACAGTGGGATGGGGAACAGAGTCAGAAGGGGCAAAGTGCCAAATCCTGGGGTTTGAGACAAAGTCAGTTTAGTAGGTAAAACAAAAGCTGTGCAAGCCCGTGAAACAGAGTAAGGAACTCATTCATTGTGTCCTATCTACAGGCAGTGTTTTAGCCATTTCCAGGAATAGAGGGCTTCATCTCTCATAACAGTTGCTTGGTAAGGCAGATGCCAAGACTCCAAACATACCCCTCTCGCTCTTTCTTTCCCACACTTTTTATTGCTGACCATGACATTGCATGGTGTGCAATACCTCCTTGGCCAGCTGTCCCAGAGTGTCCCCTCACAATTTCTCATGCACCTTCAGCCCACTCACTGGTGGGAGACAAGCAGAAAAGACCCTGATGTTATGTGAGTGCTGCTGAGCAGTAAATAAATCATCCATGAATTATCAGCACTGTTTCTGGCACAAATCCAGACTGTATCCCCAAGCCAGCTACTGTGAAGGATACGAACTCTAACCCAACCCAAACCAGCACACAGCCACAACCAGCAGACAAAATCCTCATCTTCTGGCTGTCTCACTACACACTGAAAGCAACAGGTGGAGGAGAAAGCCTTTCAAACAGTATTGAGCCTTGTGGGAATTGCTGCACAGAATCCAAGTGTACATTCTCATTTAATGTTTTCTGAGGAAGATGAAACATCTCAGTCAACTGAAATATATTCTCATGGTGATATTCCTTTATCTCACTGGGGAGTGTCAAGAGGATTCCACTGAGACTTAAGCATTATGCTAAGACATATTTTAGAAATAGTTCTTTTATTAAAAATATCAGTTCACAAGTATCTTTATTTTCTGAATGAAAATTTTAAGTCACAAGAAGTCCATTTTAACTCAGGTAAATTAAGGTTACAGTTTTAAGGATGTTGAATATGTCAGTATGAGCATTTTATTAAAATCCTTTTATTTTTCTTGAGACTAAAATTATCTATCTAGACTTAAAGCATATAATGAACATATTTATAGGTAAATGATATTTGGGGAAATTTTATGTGTTATAAACATTACTGTATATTTCTTTTTAATAGGATGTACACACAGGTTTTAATCCAAATGAAGCTAAACCTGACACAGTAGAAGAAAGTGCAGAACCTTTTCTAAGAGCACCTAAAACACCTGACTTAAGAGGGAAGAAGTCTCAGTTCTCTGAAACACCTCCATTTGACTTGTATGACTTCAACTTTGATTTTGAGCAAAAAGTTGCATTCATGTTCATTGTACAAGAATTTCTGCTGCTTTTGAAAGATACTATAGAAAGAATTTTCTAGAAAATTCATGTGAAAATATTAAGATTTATTCTCTGAGTTATGCTAGGCATTTGTTAGGTTTTCTTCTTAAACATCCTTTCCACTTGAAGCTGTTTTGAAACAACAGGACTCTGCTTAGAGGTCTGAGTCACATTGTCTTTTCCTGCAGTGATAGTTGTACCTCTGATTTCTATTTTTAAACAAGTTTGGGGTTTTTTGTTTGTTAAAAGAGTAGGGAATTGGTAAGAACACCACCTTTGCTTTAAAGGCTTGTTATCTGTTCTATGATGCAAAAAGCAATTATTCATGGGAGCTGTGGGGATCTAAAAGAGTGAACAAACTGGAAAAGAAAAAAATAGAACAAAAAAGCCATCATTACTTTAAAAACTATTTATATGGTTTACTCCTTTCTGTATTTACAGCATCCAAAATTTAGGTTGTGAAGAAGGAACATCAAAATCTCCTGCATTCTTTTCTCTCATGAACTTCTCCCAGAAGTCGCCTGCCTTTAATTTCTTTGGTTCTTCTGTGTTTGGGGCACAAAACTCCTCTGATGAGGTAAAAATGATTACTTGTGAACAATAATTTTCCACAAAGCAAAACATGTGTAGAAAACAGCACTGACAGTGAATGAGATTTTTCAAGCTGGCTATCGTTGTAGCAAGTAATGTTTTTGATAGCTTGCTTAATTTTGTATTTCATGTCCTTTGAAAATGTCTAACCCCTTTCCTGGCAGTTCCCCCTGTGATGACTTCTGACCAGGTATGAGTCTTTCTCATATGGGTCCTGTGCAAACGTAGAGGTGACCTGATTCCCTGAAAGGCTTCTGGTTCAGAGTTGTTGTGCAAAATGCAGGTTCTTTAGCAGAATTCACAGCTCACATGGCTGTCCTGCGTGGGTTTGTCTTGATCAAATGAAGAACAGTAAGAAAGGAAGAAGGGATAATCTATAAAGGGTATTGAACAGAAAGCATGGAATAGCCATACTTTAATGGAGAGCTCAGGCTGGCAACTAATTGGAACAGGGAATGGGATGCAGGTGTTCCTTTCCCTTGCAGATTCCCTAACTACAGTGCTCTCGAGTCAGTTTTCCTCTCCTGGGTTGTTCGATGGATAAGTGGGGATCCAGGATAGGTTTGTGTCAGTGCACAGGACAGGGGCCAGGTACCACTTGGCAATGCAGATCCAAACCCCATCATGCAAATAAGGGAGTTGAGCCCAGGTATCTCCTGTTGCAGTGGATGTCCTGTCTTATGGTTACTGGATCAAAGCTGAAGGGAAGGCAACATTTTATTTTGTGTTTGGCAAGATACATGTTGTTGGTATCTTGTAGCATGAGATGCACGTAGGAGAGCACACACTGGTGAGTGGTTTGGGAATTGTTGAGGAATGAGGTGGGTGTTAAGTCTTGTAGTGTTGTCAGAACACACATTATATTGTGCCTGCTCAGAGAGAGAAACAAACTGAGAATTACCAGGTTGTAGCAGATGTGGGATTCTCT
This sequence comes from Pithys albifrons albifrons, assembly GCF_047495875.1. Lineage (NCBI taxonomy): Eukaryota > Metazoa > Chordata > Aves > Passeriformes > Thamnophilidae > Pithys > Pithys albifrons. The sequence goes on along the minus strand of NC_092463.1, from coordinate 5,936,529 downwards.
GAAGTTAGATGGGAGTTTTGAAGGACTTCAGTATCTGGCTAAATCTAGCCTAAGAATTCTCCTCAAGATTGAAAACTGCTACTCTTTCTGACAATATCTGGTCCTACTCAGTAGGAACTAATGGTGTTGTTGCTTAAAGGTTTTCTACAATGTCACAGAATTAAATAATTGTGAATCAGTTTAACAACCAGCAGTAAGCCTGGTCAGCTTTTGGACAGTTAGGAGGGAGGATGTTTGCAGTTGTGTGCAAATATCAAGAAACTATCTAGTCAAAGAATTTCCCTTTCAACTTTAGGGACTGATATACACCTTTAACTATGGATTTTGTGAAGGCTGCTAACATTGAGACAGTGTCTTTCTTACTAAAAGGGAAAGAACATGTTGCATATCTGCATTAGAGCTTAACTGTTGCCTTTCTCGTTTGTTAAACAAAATATTTGTTTACATTTTCAGACAGAAGAAAATTTTCCTGTGGGAAACCTGAACAGTCTGTCCCCACACAAAGATATTGGTAAGTCTGAAACTCAGATGTACTTGTGTTACCAGCTCTCTTCTGCTTGTGTTTATATGACTGACAAGCTCATGATCCTCTTTAACAGAGCACCTTTGGTTGTCAGAAAGGATGTTCAGTTGTGATAATGCAGCTCAGTGGTTTATTGTGCTCATTTGTGTTTGGACAAGTTAAATCTTTCCTTGCAAGGTAAATCTTTTTGCCATGATATCTGAGATAGGATGGCAAAAAAGAGGTATGAGAAAGAAAGAAATAGGAGTAGTTGTAGGTGTGTTTGAAGCCTGCAAGGGAGAAGAAAAATTCAAGTCTCGGAGCTTTTCCACAGATCAAAAGAACAGTTATTTTGATGTAAAAAGATGTAGTACTTAGTAAATACTACTTTAACGTTAAGATACCAGCTTAGAGATGGAAAGAGTACAGTACATCTGCTTGGGGTTTTTTCCTCCCTCAACTAAAATGAAAATAAACTTTCCATTTGATTAAAGAAATCTCAATAGTAAACTGACTTTCTTCAGCGTAAAATTGTTGAAGGTACACAATATAAAAATGGCACAAGAGAGGAGAATCAGACTTAATAAACAGTATCTTTCACTCAATGTAAGTGAGCCACAGATATTTGAATGATCTGTGTGAAAATCCTGGGTTTTCTGTTTTTTTTGTTATGCCAAGAAGATCAAAAGTTTTGATAAGCACTTTCCTGAAGGGAACTGTAACCTACCCTTTTTCTTTTGAGGTGTTGCAAGTACAAAGCCACTTTTTTTTAATGTGGATGAATATAGAATAGAACATTTTATGCATATGTCACTGTTGTAAAGTGTGTGAATTCTGTGCTAGTAAATAAAAATGCAAGTGTTTTTCTGTCACTAGCTTTGTTTTTCCAAGTACTTCAGTGATTGATCACATTGTTCTCTAAAGAAACACTGGTAGATTCTGTTTACAAAGACCTTGGTTGCTCTGTAGCAAAATATATCATGCAGAAGTGTTTTGTTGTTCTAAATCATTCAAGTACTTCACAATTCTTTTGATGTACATTCTAAAAATGACCCCCTGGAAATACCATTTCTAGAGCAAAAATAAACACACAACTGCAGGTTGATGCTCAGCAGGTTGTTGGGCATAATGTATTAATAAGGAAATCTATGTTGAATGCAGTACTCTCTCAGAAAGATTTAATCTAATAGTAAATATAATGTATATTCCATATAGGGAGCTTGTTTGGGAAACCAGAAGGTGAGGATGTGTTTGCCTTTCCCTTTGCCTCGGAATCGACTTCTCATGCCTTTGGAGATGGAAAAGATGACTTCAGTTTTCCATTTGCATTTGGACAGGATCAGAGATCATCAGAGTCTCCTTCTATGAAAGGTTTTCATTCTTCCTTACAAAATACAAAGCCATTTACACTCTTTTGAATACCTTTGACTTCCTTTTAAATTCTTTTCCTACTTAGCCTTGACAAATGTTTTCAGTTTCTGAAGTTAAAGTACAAAGCATTTAATCTTCTCCTTTCATTTCTTGTCAGAATACATTATTGCAGTTGCTGCAAGAGCATGTGTGTATACATCAACCACACATGCTTTGACACACAGCTTTTATTTTTCTTATTTGTCTTCTAAATGTGTGATTTTTTCATAATATGCTCTTGCTAAACTGGCACTTAGAAGCAGCAGAAATATCATTTTACAGTAGTGTGTTGAGTTAATTCAGTATCGGTGTGAGAACATCTAAACATCCAGACCAGTTCTTTCAGCCTCTGATGTGAACTAAATTACTTGAGTTAGTAAGACTGACTATTGTAGCAGTAAAAGCTGAATTTGAGTTAAAGACATTGTTTTAAGTATTCTGTGTATAACAGCTGTTTCATAAAATTTTTGAAATAAACATCTTTGTTAATTTTATGCAAAGCTTTGTAAGTATTTCTTAATATATGAAGTGAAACAATGTTGCAGTTATAGTAATTGACATTTCAACTTCTCTCTTTCTACTTGAAAGATTGAAAGCAAGTTTCTTCCTTCATCTAGTGTCTTAAAAAAAAAAAGAAGAAGACAGAGGCAGTTCCTGAAGTCTGACTGTGGTCAGCACAAGTATATCCCTCAGTTCTGGAGAAATGCCTTTCCTTGTGGAAAAAATGGTTGTTAAGACAATATCTGGGTTGCTCAGCAAGGAATTCTGTCTGTTCTGAGCCTGCCCTGAGCCCTGAGAATCCCCACAACTTTCTCATTTATGGCCTTTGAAGGAAGTATCACATCACTTTGGAGTTATTTTTTTCTGTTACATGTGACGCACAGGTTACCAGTTTTGGATGTTCTTTATGAATTTGTAAGGGAATAGAGTTTCATTCATTTGCCATGAAGCAAGCACCTGGCAGCAGGCAAGCAAATACAGGACCACACCATTCAGCAACTCTCACAGAAGACGTTGCAAATGCACAAACTAGTTAGAAGGGCACATAGACTGAGTAGAACAAGTGGACAAACAGCATCCGACCCATAGAGTCTGCACAATCTGCCAAAAAAAATGTCAACAAAGTCCAAAGGGGAGGAGAGTCCCTTTCCCTGCACTGACATGCAAAGCCCTAAATTGGAATGGGTTGCCCAGAGAGGGGGTGGATTCCCCATCCCTGGAGGTTTTTCAACTGAGCTTGGCCGTGGCACTGAGTGCCATGATCTGGTAAAGGGACTGGAGTTGGCCCAAGGGTTGGACTTGATGATCTTGGAGGTCTTTTCCAACCAAATCCATTCTATGATTCTATGATAAAAGCAGTGCAGGTGTCAGCAAAGTGGCCATAGGGCTACCCTGTGCCCTTGTGCTGGGAATCCTTGGGGTGGGAGCTGCCTTTTTGTTGTGTCCTTATATTGCACCTCAGGGAATGAGTTCAGGTCCACAATGACCCTGGAGGTACTAACAACAAAAAACCTCTCTCAAATAAGGTGAGTAGGGATTTGACCCTGAATCTTATATGATAATTCTACTCAGAAACCAAATGTTTATTCAGGGCCCTGATATATTTACTGTTCCACTTAAGCTTTTAATGAAGTTTTGACAGAAAACTGCTCCACTTGAAAAGTTTCTTGTAAAAGGTAGTGCTGGCTAAATAACCATCTATAAGTAATATTTTATGTCACCAAAATTTAAGGAAATATAATGATATTTGAATAAATAAGTGTTTGGATTTGTTGAGGAAAATATTTGAAGAGCAACTAATGACATTTACATCCTACCTGTTGCTGTGATGAGGAAGACACTGATGCCTCAGCTTTCTTTCTGCCATAGAAATAATAATAATATGGAGAATATCACAGAGAGCATTTCCTTGTTGAACAAAGTGGTCTTCCAGTAAAAATATTCATTATAATTTGTAAAGTGACATAACACTTTGAATGGAGCACCATCTACTATTTTACCCTTAATTTTACTGATGCATAAATATTGAGCATGTTTATAAACAGCTGGGAACATTTGGCTAACAAATAAGCTGGATAAGTTTAATGCTAAAAAATTCATTTAGAAACTATGGGGTAAAGACTGATGAAAAGACTTCCAGTAGTTGTGGAATATAAGATTTATTTTTGTGTAATGCTGTTTTATGGCTTCACACAGCACTTTTGATGGGAAATTAGACATTCAGCAGACTGTTCCCAATCAAAAATCCTTTTTCATGTTAAGGCAAATTTATGAATTTTCTGTAATTTTAGCCCAAGTCTATAAATATAAAGTGCACGTGCCCAGCCATAACATAATGTTGTGCTGTTATATATAATACTTGAGGTGATAAAACCACAAGAGTAATTTATATCTAATGTCAGAAAATCTGTTCAGTATTTAAGTATGAAGAGAGGGCATCTGAGAGTATTAAAATTAACTTTTTACCATACTAAATTGTCAATAATACATTGTGTAACTACTTGCAGGAAAAAAAGCATATTGCATGACACTGTGAACTCATCCAATTGCTCAGGGATTTTATGTGTAAGACAGCAAAGGCAACCAGAATTCTGGGTTGGAAAAACTGCAGTGGTGCAAGTGGTACAAAACTGGAGTCACAACCTACAGTGCTGATTAGAGAACACTGAATATAAGTAGTGGCTCTTATTTCCAGCTACCTGTCCAGATTAATAGTAGCATGCAAAAAATTCCATCTGGATCGCTAAACATCAAATAATTAATTAAACTCCTGGCTTGAGTTGCAACTGTTTACAGCTGGAGATGCAGACTTTCCACACAGTCCAAGCACTAAACCCCATTGAAATTCTGCACATCATTTCCTCCCCAGTCTGGGCACTATGCAAAGGAAAAAGAAATTACTTAATTTTTCATAATTAATACATCCTGTTGGAATTGCTGGGGCATCTTCGCCTGTATGTGGGTAATGCAGACTTTGGGGGCAGGGGTAAGGGAATCGCTGCATCCCAAGAAAACTGTCTTACACTATGGCATTAATACGTTTAAGCATTTCAAGGAAATAAGCTTTAAGTGCTACATATTGTAACAGATTGGAATGTGTAGACTTACAGTATTAGATGGTTGTAATCCCCCCAGTGCAAGGCTGATTGCAAGGGTAGCAAGAGTTGGCTAATCCTTTTCGGCCAAGAGCATAAAACAAGGATTAGTTTTTCATTTACTGCAACTGAGTGGGTCATTAGGATCCAAAGACACTAATGAGCCTGAACAGGCAATTGGATTCTGGTTTCAAAGTTATGGGCTAGTTTGAAAGGACATGGATTGTGTCTTTTAATGATTTAAAACATGATGTTTCAGTGACCTTTTGCCTGAAAAAATGAAGGGTATAACCATGGAACACAAACCTGGAATGTTGACTTTTTTTTTCTCCTGAAACTTGAGTTGTTGCCAGAGTCATTGCCTCAGAGGCTGAATGGCTCATTTAGAAATATCTCTGTTGCCTTGCTTTTATGTTCTGCTCTTGATGTCTCCAGAGTTGACACAAGTCACATGCAATCAAGTCTGTATTCCTGGTGGACAGGCACTGTCCTAATATTCTCTGACTCACACCCAGGTTGTTTGCAGCTCAGCAGTTCTGCTTCCAGACACATCACTTTGTGTTCTGATGCAAACATCTTGCTGAGAAATTGCCTCTTGGCACGTTGTTTCTTGAATCCTATACCTTGCTTGATTTGATGTGAAGATGATGCTCTTTTTAGCACTTGCAACATGTTACCACTGGAAAGGTAAATTTTTCCCCCCTCACCTTGGTGCATCCCAGATTTTCTTCTTTCCAGGGATCACTTGAATTAGCAGTAAGAAGTAGCTTGTGTTTCATTTCACTCAAATCAAGCAATGCTGCTAAAAGGGTATGAAGGAAATAGCAAAAGATGGACATCCCATGTTAATAGAATGTTTAGACATATGCAAAAGGCAAATACTTTGACTGTTATGATTCCCCAGGAGTAATAATATCAAATATTTTAATATCATGAACTTAATTTTCTGTATAATGTCACAGTTGACAAAGCAGCCACAAAATTATTTCACACAACACAGTACTTATTGATAATCCTTTGAGACTCATGTTGGGGTAAATCAGGGAACTAAGTACTAGGTGAAAAAAAGTTATTGCTAGTGGGGAACCAGCTGTTCTGCCTGGTGGAAAGCTTGGGAGCTGACAGTCCACACTGAAACTCAGTTTGGAGCTTGCAGTTCTTGTCTGCTCCTTCTGCCAGAGCAGGGCTGCCTCCAGCCAAGCTCTTGCTGCTCTTTTCTTTTTCTTGAGGCACAAGTGCAGCAAGTTTTAGCTGTTTCCACAAAATGCATGATCAGTGATACTGTTCACTGTCACAACTGCAAAGGGCTTATGTCCAGAGGTTGTGGGTCCCAGAAGTGGTTAAAAATGTTTCTTAGCAATTACAAAATTGCCAAACCTCTGAAGCACTCCGGGTGTTACCCAGGCAGTGCTGGTGTGCACCACAGCTTTAAATCATGCCACAGGGATTTACAAATACCACTGGACACAGGACTTCCAGGTGATTTTTTTTCCTTGGGAATCTTTCCCTGAATACTTCACCACTCATGTATCTCACTGTTACACACAGTGAAGGAGTTATCATAGGCAGATGCCTGTGCATTTTTCTCCCACACAGCTGGAAGTGGCTCTTGGAAAATATGCAGTCAGCAGGCACTCAGCAATAGGACAAGGGGGCATGGGCTCAAGCTCTGCCAGGGGAAATTGAAGTTGGAGATCAGAAAAAAATTCTTTCCAGAGAGAGTAATCAGGCATTGGAATGGGCTGCCCAAAGAGGGGGTGGATTCCCCATCTCTGAAGGTTTTTAAAGTGAGATTGGCTGTGGCACTGAGTGCCAAGATCTGGTAAAGGGACTGGAGTTGGCCCAAGGGTTGGACTTGATGACCTCAGAGGTCTTTTCCAACCCAATCGATTTTATGATTCTATGCCTATTGTTACCAATATGATCTTAGTGGTGAGATGTTAAACCAAGGCCCTGAGCAACTCTGCTCATTGCTCTCCCATTGCTGCTGTTCTGTTGCTGCTGTTTTGTTGGAAGGAGAGTGATGGAGAATCATGGCTTCTTAGATTTTATTCTTATTTTTCATCTTGACCTAATACTTGTGACTCACCATCAGAGAGCAAACAGCAGTAGAGTTCTGACAAAAAAAAAAAGTAAATTATAGATTATGTGGAAACTGAACTTCAGAGGTGCTTTTAAACCCATCCAGCCAGAGCACTTAAAAGAAGCTGTTTCTTTGAAGTAGGTCATGACTTCATGTAAACTTGCACTTCACCTTGGATTGTGCTCTTCCCAGGTAGACAGAAAACAGATTTTTTTTTTTCAGCACAGGAGAAGCATTCTGATAACAAAACCAGGGCAATACCTGTTGGGTAGATTTATCTCCTTTAAGCAAATTTCATAGACCTGAGAGCTGTGAGACTGGACCTCTCACAAGGGCACTGGGACACTGATGTTGCTGAATAGGTTTGTAATTCTTGTAGGACAAACATGAATTAAGAAATATGCATTAACAAATATATATTTAACTATATTAATATATTAATATAGTTAGCAGTGACTAAAATTGATAATCTGCTGAGTGTGTGGTGCCACATGTGGTAAGGATGTGATTTGTTATCACTTGACAGAGTTGCATAAAACAGAGACAGAGTTTTATAAAAATTACCAATTGTACTGACTTTGTTAAATAATTTGATGGTCAGAAGAGATCAGTTTTCTATATTGTTGTTTTAAACAGCTCCAGGATATTCTTGTTGCTTATCAATAGGTCACTCATATTACTCATTGCATTGAAAGTATAGATCTGCCTTGGGTGAGTGTTGCCACATTATGACAGTAATGGAAAATCACAGAATCACAGACTATTCTGAGTTGGAAGGGACCCCCAAGGATCATCGAGTCCAACTCTTAAGTCAATGGCCCACCCATGACCTTGGCATTATTACAACCAAGTTTTAACCAACTGAGCTCATCTCATATCAGAATCCCCAGGAATGTAACAAGGAACTGAGTTCAAGCTTAGATTGTTGAGGGACCTGGGATTATTGTAGACTTCCCACAGGTCTGCAAGCAGGAATATAAGCTCAGATCTAAGCATCTTGCTACTGCCTGAACCACCTATGGGTATGTGAAGCACATCTATCTCCGTGACTGTCAATAGCAATGTTTCCAACAGTTGTGCATTCACATAAAAGAGGTAAAAATATTAATGGTAGTTAGTCAAAAGGTTTTTTGCAGTAGCATCAAGGGACTGTAAGGATTTATATTCTAAGAAACAGAAATATTGCATCAGAATAATGTATGGCCAGACTTTGCAAATGAAGATTCCAGCCTGCACAGCCCACCGTTTAAGTCCTAAAGTGGTCCTAAGGACCACCATACACTTCAGGACTGCCCTGATGGGCAATCCCGTGGTGTAAAGGAGAGCACTCTGCACTCTGAATCCCAAGGTCCTGAGTTCGAGTCTCAGTGGGACCATCCCCTGGCAGTTAAAGCCTCCCTGCCATCCCATCCTGTCAGATCTCAGATGCTCAGCAGGGTCAGCACTGGTCAGTACCGGGGGCTGCTACAGTCCCGAGGACTTCCCTGTCACTGTCCAAGCTCGCTCAGCCGTGGCAGACGGACCTGAGGACTGAAACGGTGGGGCCAGTTCTGTGCATGCTGAGCCTCACCTAAAACATCCACTGTGCAGGCTGGAAGGGACCACCCACGTGGGGAGAGCCCTGCCCAAATCTGTGTTTGTGAAGTCTGGCCATAGATGCATATACATACAATTCCTCTGGCCTCTCCTCCTCCATCAGAATGATGTGATCCAGGTCAAATCCCATTGTACACAAAACACTTGTGGGGCTGGCCTAAATTCCATGCACTGGCAGTGTCACTGCCCTAACCAGGATTTCCTGGGTGTGGAAGATCCACACATGCTGTCTGCTCATGTCCTCGTGCTGATTTTGGAGAAGGAGGAAGGCAGAGGTGATCCAAAGCCAAAGGATTCCTGTGTTGCCAAAATTTCCTTAGCATTTGTGCATCTCTGTGATCCCCAGCAGAAGCAGAAGGTTGAGACATAAGACTTTTTTGGTCTGTAAATACCATGTTCACATCAGATGCCATCCTGCACCCTTATCACTGCTAACTCACAGATTGCAGTGTCAATATTTTAACAGAGAACACTTTGCATCACAAAAAGGGAAACAAGAAAAAGAAAAAGGTAGGGTGCTCCAGTGGGTACTTGCATGTGTTTCAGTTTCCTCTGTTGAGTTTTATCTGAGCTGACACTACTGGAATAAAGTAGATTGTCAAAGGCTGAGCAGAGTGCTTTTATCATTTGCAAGTATTGGCATGAAGTAAAATAATGATTCGAATTTCTGTTTTCTGTCTTTTGTGGCTTACTCTGTCAGTTATGGTGATGCTTTTGACAAGGGAGTGCTGCTGGGTTAGTGATTTCTTCCAGAGCTTCAGAAATAGTTAAGTTGTCTGTTATTATCATCATATTGAGACTGACAGTTGATGGTCAATGCTTGTATATTTTCTTTATAAATTATGAAGTGAAATTAGGAGCAGAAAATGTAGCTCTCCACTCTTATAAAGCTAATTCCATGGGATTATGTTTCATCTGCTTATATTCAGACTTAGTAAAATTTTTAGTACTATTTAAGTAGTGGAGAAAAAGTTCAGACAAGGTTTTGTTTGGGTTTGGTGGTGGGTTTTTGTTTAGTCTTATTTGTTGTGGTTTACTTTTTTTTTTTAAGCAGAGAGGATAAAATTTCTATGCTGAATGCATTTCTTGAAGGCTTGTAGTGTTATGGAAATATTCAGATCCCTGCAAGTTCCCGAGTGGAAGTTTTTATTAGAAGAGGTGTGTGATTTATTACCTGGTTTTGTCATGTGCAACAGTTTCATTAAAGTATCAGGGACATGTAGTGGTAGGACAAGGAGAGATGGCCTTAAGCTGAAGGAGGGTAGGTTTATATTAGATATTAGGAAGAAATTCTTCACTCTTAGGGTATTGAGGCATTGGCACAGGTTACCCAAAGCAGTTGTGGACTCCACATCCTTGGAGGTGCCCCAGGCCAGGTGGGACAGGGCTTGGAGCAACCTGGGGTAGTGAAAGGTTCCTTGCCCATGGCTGGGGTTTGGAACAAGATGACTATTAAGGTTCCTTCCAACACAGACTATTCTGTAAATATTCCTAGTTGGGAAAGTATCACTGCTGTTACAACTGCAAACACTGTTTTGGGAGCAATCCTTCCCATTCCCTGCCAGTGAAAGCAAGGATGTGTCTGCATTACTGTGTGGTTACAGCTGGGCAGCTTACACAGCAATTGTCATTTGTATCACAGTGCCCACAGGGTAGAGCTTTGTTTGGGACCCCATTGTGTTATGCACAAGAAGAGATTACAGGCCTTAAACATTTTTATAGTTTAAAAACTTGGCAGATAATGATGGACTGAATGTTAAAATGCTGAGTGTTTCCCAAAAGTGTTATGCAACCTGAGTAAAAACCAAACGTGGTCAGCACCCCTCAGCACCAATCAGTCTGAGCCATCAAACCTGTAGGACTCATTAAACAATACAGAATAAACAACTCCCACTAGTTTTGTAGCATTTACAGAAGGGAAAAGCGTTAAAATAAATACCAGGCCTTTGGAAAATGTGCTAGTTGGCAATAAAATGGAGCATCTCTCATTGGCCAAGTTTTGTTAGGATGTCTCAGGAAGACATTGTGCACCAAATTAAAACTGGGCCATTTCCACTAGATCAATGTTCCTGACAAGCTGTGCTCTGAGCAGAGTTGTCAGCAGGAACTTAGGCCGGGAGAAATTTATAAAATCTGAAAAACAGCAGCTTTCAAAGTGTTGAACATCCTTTCAAGTGCTTGTCAGTCTGGAAAGATGGTGAAAGAACAAATCTGATGAGGGAAAGAGAGGAAAATGGCAAGAAAGAAAAATGTCACAGAGGAAAAAAGACAGGCCGACAATTAGTGCCTGAGTTGTAACTCATTTACTCCTGCTTACTCTGAGTTGATAGTAAGACTAATGATAGGATTAATCACTGTCTGAAAGTTTCAGAGGTGGATTCAAGCAGAGTAAGGTGGATTTGTGGCACAGGTGACCATCCCCAGCCTTTGGAATGTTTCCTTATACCACAGGGAGCATCAACACCCTCTGTGCAGGGCAGTGCCAGTCAGCCTGAAGGACTCCAGGCAGCAGCAAGATGCCAGGTCAGTGGCCTGGGAAACTGGCCTTGTTTTTCCTGTACTAAGTATTGGCTCTGTCAGGGGTGTTTTCATTGTCATCACCACAGTCAGCCCTGCAGCTTCTGGCAGCTGCTGAGGGAGGCAAAAGGAGGCTGAACATATGGTGCTGTGCATCTTACCAAAGGTGCCCTCCGTTTGGGAAGATCCTTACAGATGTCTGTGGAGGGTCACTTAAGGCCTGATTTTATTTCAGCAAAGTCAATGGGGATTTTGGCATTTATTAGTAGGAGCAGAAACAAAACCTTAATCCCTGGTAATTCTGTTTGTATTACATTAAACGCAGAGTGTCACAGATGTGCACAGTGCACTGTGAAAAACACAGGGTCATTTGCTGCTGTCACCTGCTCTCCCAAGACAATGGGACTGAGGCCAGAGCAGACCTGCAGACAGGCAGGACTGGGCCACTGTTTCAGCCCACCAATTTCATTTTTTCCATCCCCTGTGAGAGAAAATAAGTTTTGGGGAAGTAGATATGTGTCACTAAACTTAGTCATGCCACCTTCAATCTTGCTGCAGGTGAGCTCTCAAGATGCTGAGAGTATCACTTTGGGCAGATGCAATGTTAGTTACTGCATGTGTTGTAAGATCTGGAGCAGAATGATGGACATGAAGTGAAAGGGAGGGCATGGAGACAGAGATTCAAGCAGGGGAGGACAAGCAGGAAAACAGAAAATAAGCAAGAAAGTAGGATATGAGAAAAAGAACAGGATCATGAAGCGTGAAGAAGGAACACTGGGTGGGAAAATAGATGCCCAAATGGGTCCTGTTAATTCCAGCTGAGTCACTGTTCTTTGACCCAAATGCTTTATCTCCTCAGTGTCTCCTCCCTGCTGTGTGCTGGCTCCAGTCAGCACTGGGCTCTGCTCTGAGGACGTGGCCAGCTCCTGCCAGGCAGGGACCTCTGCTTTCTTACTGCTTTTGTGGCTCATAGTAAGGACCTCAATGGCTGATTACATCAACTTAGATGGGCAGTGATCTGAGGAGATGCTGAGGTAAAGCCATAGCTATTAAACCATTGCTGAGACAGACTGCAGCAAAGAACTTTGGAAATCCTGATGCAGAAATGCCTGAATGTCTGTGTGCTCCCACTTATGTAACTCCCCCGTTGTGCAAAGTGCCAGCCCTGGCACTGGGCACTGCCACACTGGCCTGGCCTGACCACAGCATAAAGTATCTTTTCATGCAGTGCTTGCTCACAACGTGCCCTGTTGTTCTGCAGGGCTGCCCTGGACATGCCGAGCCGTCTGCTCCTCGTTTGGGAAGTGAGCTGCACTTAATCCAGGCACTGCTCCAGCCCCACAGGCTCTGTGAGAGCTGAGGACTGCAGACGAGCTGCTAGAACAGAACTTGTGTCTGGGCAGCTTCTTGGGCACACTCAGGAGCGCTGGGACACTTCGAGCATCACAAATGGAGGATGCCAGTGTCCCTGGGCTGGGATTCTGGTGATGGATGCAGCCAAACCCCTGAACTTGGAGCTCACATCCTTCTCTGTGTCCTTTAGACAGCCAGAGGCACCAGCTGAACTCAACAAATGACTTTGTTGAGAGTTGTCCACAAGTGAAAATATTTATCATATGGTAAATTTGTTTCATATGAAGAGGTTTTTTTAATAGGAAGTCAAGTGTTAACTGAGTCTTGTTGCATTTCTGACACCCCAGAGCCAAGGACAGCAGAGCAAGGACAAAGAACACATTGCTTTTCAGCTTTGTTCCTCTTGCTGGTGCTTTCAGCGTGGTACAAGCACACCTCACACACTCCTGTGCTGGCTGTTTGTGCCTTCAGGATCAGCCAGACCTTTGTCTCCATAAACTGAATATGTGAAGGAGAGGTGTGTGCACACCGACAGCAGCACCGTCCCTGTTCCACACCCATTCTTGTCAGCCTCTTGCTTCCCAAAGCACACGTGGATACAGGAAGGTGTGGTATCATTGCAGAGTCTGAATAACTGCTGATGAATGTAAAGCCACTATCACAGAATCAGAATGATTTAGGTTGGAAGGGACCTTAAACATCATCTAGTTCCAACCCTCCTGCCGTGGGCAGGGACACCTTCCACTAGCCCAAGTTGCTCCAAACCCCTTCCAACCTGGTTTTGGACAGTTCCAGGTGTAGGACATCAACATCCTGGTGTGTTAGTGCCATTACAGAAATTTCTAATTAAAAAAAGCTATCAATACCATGTCACCATTTCTGGGGCCAGACTTATTTTATTTAGATCAATGGCAAAGCTCTAAATTTATTTTTTCTATGTAGCCTCTGGAGAACTGGGCCTCTCTCTGGACAGGCACTGGTCTTCTGGTATCTCTGTTTTCAATGGATGTAAAAATTAACATGTTAAGAATGGCTTTGTCACTATCACTGTAATTTTTATGTGCTACAAGGTCTGCATGAAAGACAATCATAGAATCATTAAGTTGGAAAAAGCCTTTTGAGATCATCAAGTCCAACCTCCAACCCAGACCCACTGCCTTGTTCACCACTAAGCCATGTTCCCAGGTGCCACATCCACAAGTTTTTTGAACACCTCCAGTAATGATACTTCCACCACTTCCCTGGGAAGCCTGTTCCAATGCTTTTATTAGACAGGACAAGTGAGGAGTAAAGCTAAGTTAGTTCATTTGGCTTAACTTCAGTTGTGATGGTGCATTTTTTTGTTCTTTAGGCTGCAAACTGCACAGGGCATGATTAATCTCTTCCTGGAAGTGAGCTGAGTGTCTCTTACATGGAGGCTTTGGCCTCTGAGCATGCAGTCATGATTCTGCTAAAGCTGAACTATGATCTTAGTAACACACAAACACTACTCATCCCAGGATTCCTACTGAAACAGACCCATATGCTACTGAAATGTCACATTTATAGAATATTTATTGGGAATAAATACAACAAAGCTGTGCTGAGCTTTTAGCTCCAAGAGTTTCAGGTGAAAACCAGGTGAAAGCAATTCTAAGCTTTGGCTGAGATAATACATTTTTGCATTTTTTTATTCACCAGGATATTCTTCCCAAGGGAAAGACGTGGTCTTTCTGAAGGTACTGTCTGGAAAAGCCAACAGTGTTCACTTGGATGTTTAATCACAGGTGTGGTTCATGTTGGAGCTCTAACCTTTCCAAGCACAACTGCTGCCTCTGCCGTGCACTTGGGAGTGCTGGGGGTAGGATCCTGCTCACAGCAGCCTCTTGTTACAGCTCCAGACTGACAGGAGGGGTCCCCTCTCTCCCTAACAAATAATCTTCAAACTATAGAATGTATGAGAGGCAATAATGTGCTCTTAGACACTTCTGTGTCTTGATTTCCTGCCTTGGTTGGTCAGGGAAGGTGTCTTGCTGTTGCTGGGGGTGTATTTGATCCCCTCACCTTCCCATACTCTGGTGGAGGGGCTGGTCACTCAGCATTCAAACCTCAGCTGGGGAAGCAGAAAAAACCCTGTTCCCAGCACTTCCACTTCAAGATTTATTGACTATTTCCTCATATATCTTGACAATCATCCCTTCTGCCAGAACACCTCTGAGACCGATCTTTTCTTAGCCCCATTGATGCTGTTTCCAAAATGACCTCACCTCATCCACTTGCAAAACAAACCAGATTTTGCTCTACTTTCATTGTGTTTTGTGTGTGTGCTTGTGACATCATTTAAATAAGCTTATCCTGCTCAGAAAGAAAAAAACATTCCTACCACAGTTTAGGTAAACCAAGCAATTATTCTGTTACTAAGTGTAATTAATGCCTAATGATTTGCTTTGATTAATAGGACAATCAGCATCTGCTCCTAGAAATAGGGATTAGTAACCCAAGCCATCTCTAGTATTAGAAGGTAGGGGGTCCTTCTGTACTAAACCCTATTTTTCCACATTCATCTCAAAGCAGAAAAGCCTTGTGCTATACACTGAGAGTAGAATAAAGGGGAGGTTGTATATTTTTGAGAGAATATAGAGAAAGCTTCATAATGTCCTCATGAATTTGTGGTTTTGAGTGAAAACCACACATCCGCATCTTTTGAGAAAGAAATTACTCTGATCTACTTATCTGATAATTTTTACAGGCAGAATTACAACCAAAACATTCAAGATTTTGCATATTCTGGGCAGTAGAGGCACCTCCTGGAACAGCAAGTTGAACTAAGTAAGAATCTGTGTTTAATATTTCCATGTGGCTGATTACTGCTAAATATTCCCAGTTTAGGAAATGATAGAGCTGTATTTTTTAGACACAACAGTAATTTTTCTAAATCCCCTGATTAGTTTATCTTTTATTTTTTTCCCTGTATGGATGAAGAATTACAACGTACAATGCAGCCACAAGGCTAATCATTCTTTAGCATCTTCTATTGATTCCAGAGATAGAGCTGGAGTGGGGTTGGATCCAAACACTAATCCAATCGTGTAACAGACATCCCCATATGGTTAGTCCCTGGCTTTGCCTTAAGCCAATCAATAATCACTTTGAAAAAGAAAAATAAACTTGGATTTTTGTTGTTGTTGTTGTTGTTATTGAAAGGTTGGATTTCAGTCTTTGGGCTCTGATTGCTGCACCTCCCAAGTGATACTCAGGTGTTACAGAACTTCTCAGTCACGTCAGTGTCCACTTGAAAACAACTCATGCAGTAGCTGGTAGATGACCAAGGAAATGGTCTCATTACTGGGATTAGTACAGAGCCAAGGAGAGAATTAACTTGAGCCACACATCTTGTTTCTAAAAGCCTTTAAAAGAGACTGAATACCTTGTAAATGAGTTGGGCTTTCATTGTAATATAAACAAAAATGTCTCTGAAGAAACAATGCCAGTAGGAGCTGTTGGTCAGGGGTGTGATGTGGGACAACCTGGAGGCTTTTCCTCTCCTGTGTGGGACTGAACATTACAAGACTGCAGAGAGTCCCAAGTAGGCACCCTGGAAGCACTTGGTTCATGAGTGTTTTCACAGGAATGTTCAGCTGCTGTGACATGTGCAGCGTTGAATGCAGTGAAGAGACACCATAAATCCCAATTTTTCCTGTGGCTCTACTTCAGCTCCTCTCTGAGTTTTGTTGGTTGAGGGTAAACTCCTGTGTTAGGTCTCGGGGCACATGTCCCCTCTGTACCAGCTCCTCTGTGTCCAGAAACTGTATTTCCAATTCTCTTGCATAAGAATTCATGCAGCAATTGCAGAGGGACTCCAGCAGGCCAGGAGTGCTGAAGGATGATGATTGATGATCAAACATTCACTGAAGGTTCAGCCTAATCCAGTGAGTAATTCTCTGATACCAAAACCTCAGTGTCCACAATGAACTGCCTTTGACCAGATGGGAGCTGAAACAAAATCATTGCAATAAACTTTAAAAAATAACATCAAATACCTGAACACATAAAGGAAGACATGCTGTGAGATGCCACACTTATTATGTGTTAATTAAATATACTGTACACTGAAAATTTTCTTCTCTTGGCTTGATTTCCTCTTGGCTTGAATCTTTACTCAGAAGGACTGCCCTATTTCATAAACCTGTGTAAGATTTCCAATTGCTTTCATATTTTTATCTATTATGGCCTTGCCAGGTCTTTCAGATGTGCATTCCCTCCTTCTTTATCCAGGTCTGAGACTCAGGGGTTTATTTCACCTTCTAGAAGCAAATCTCCTTTGCCCTCTTCTTTTTTCCTTCTTGTGTTCCACAAACACAATGACTGAAGCAGGACATTTCCTCTCATATCCTCTGTTAGAACCAAGTTCTGCCTTCATGGTCTGTCTGTAATACTTCAATGTGTGAGTAACCAAATCCCAGTTTGAAAGTTTACTCATGATAATGTAAATTGTGGACACATCTGGGACTTCCAGTGGGATGAAAGGGTGGCCAGGTCTGCTCACTCTGCCTTCTTCACATGAGTTGCTCTGCAATGAACAGTCAGCTGTGCACTGGATGGTGTGAACACACTCAAACTGCCTCAGGAAGAGAGGAGCATCATTTCTGTGGCTGCACTAAACTTTCTCTCTGTTGTTTGCACAGTGCCCACATGCAGAAGTGATTTATCTGCCAGGGGAGGACACAATACTCAGGGTGTGTAACAACACATCAACATTTATAGATGCTTTAACCCAGGGAATCCAAACACCAGCAGGAACCAAGCACTCAAGATGCCAGAATTTACTGGTGAAAGTTATTTGTAATCCAGAATATATGCTGCACACAAAGGAGGCAGCTCAGCAAAAATAACCTGCCTCAAAGTTGCTCAAAATCCAACTTCTGGGCCAAGTCTGTCCTGATAAGTGTTCTCCAGCTGGAGGATGAGGACTGTGTAGGTTCATGTTCTCCAGTTGCCCCTGCATTCCTCATTGCACTGTGGTTCATATTTTTACCTTTGCTTGTAATTAAAGCTGCTTTCAGATTGGTCTTGACAGTTTGAAGTGGCATTTTTTGTTGAGAAATGTCACCAGAAAGTACATTAATGAAGAGAAGCCAAAGGTATTAAAAGCTGTGGAGTCCCACTCTTCAATGGGGAGATATTCTCGCATATATTCCTGTGAAATCTTTGCAATATAAAAGCAGAGACAAAACATCTTCTGTGTTTCTTTCCTCCCTTGAATTCCATCTTTCACCACCCCATTCCCTTTGCAGCTTGGTGAGCGGCTGCTGCTAAATATATGCACAAATAGTGGAAACCACTACATAATACACTGCATTGAAAAGAGTCCTGCCAGGCTTCTAGGTCAAGGGAAGGAATATCTCTTTCTTTCCTAGTTAGCTCCCATTTGTTTCCTTTTGCTTTATGAAAGAGCTGATGGGGGAGGTCTCCAGTTGATGGAGCTATTCAGAAAAAGACCTGACACTTTAAATCAAAATTCAGGCTGCCTCCAAACGTTGTGTTATTAAACAATAATAAAATATAATTAAATTCATATTGACTCAGAAAACAGAAGGCATACAGGTATTTGATTCGAGAAACCTCAGATAATTGCCTTAGAAATGAAATACATGACAAATGGGTGTGAAATGGATGCTTTGGAGATTTGCAAGGAAAAACCAGTAATGCTTAAACCTACAGGAGGAAGAGACCAGAGCCAACAGAAATTTGCACTCTTATTCTATAGAGAAATGTATAGCTGTATGGGGACAAAGGTGTGGAAAGGGATCCCCCTGCACCAAAATCCACCCCTGGCATCACGAGTGGTTTGGGGACAGACATCAGGCTCAGAGACACTCCCAGCACAGCTCATGTGCCACCATGACATGTCCCTGCCTGCCCCTCTGACATCAACAGCAATTTTAACACCTCTGGTGTGTTAAATTTGCACCTTCAGTGTGTTTAACACCTTTATCACATGTCAGTGAGAACTTGGGTGACACTGGGGAGAATATTTCACCCTGTGCCGTGGGTGGATTTAAAAGTTGTGGCCCTAAACCAATGGCACAAGTTCCTTCTTGGCCCCAAGCCTGTCATCAGTTTAGCCCCAGCTTTGTGATGGATCACCCCCTGCTTGAGAGGTTTCTTGGGATGAGCAGAAGCAGCTTCATTTGCACAAAAAATCCATCCACATGTGGACATTTAAGAAAAAGATTGAGAAGAGCAACCACAAGCCCACAAACTGGTAATAACAGTGAAAAAAAATGCTCTGAAAGTATTGTAAGTGGTCACAATTAGAGAAGCACCTTAGATTTTTTTTTCATTTGAAATTTGGATTTGGATGACGTTACTCAAACTCAAATATTGAAGACTTTATGTAGAAGTGTAGCTGCCCCTGCCCATTACTGGTAAACTCTTCTCTGTCTGAGGCTCCAGGGAGGTGTATGAGGCAGACCAAGAAGAGCAAGGACTTGGGGCTCATCTTAAAGGTCTATTTGGACTTTTTAATCTGCAGATTAAGTGGTTTTGCCTCCTTACTTGCTGGTTTCATCACTTCCTCCAGATCTCCCATAGTTCTGGTGTGGACTCTGCCATGGAAATTGCCACAGGCCAAGCTCTGTCCCACTCTCCTGAACCTGTGGATGGAGCATCTGAGTAATGGCTCTTTCTGGGTGATTACTCTGCCACTGTTTCTGAGAGCTCCTCTTTGTAAGGCCATTCCTGAACTGTAAACTGATCCTGTTGCAGGGCCAGGTAGGAATTACTGGCATGTGCCCAAGATTGCTCGGCCATTGTGCCAGGATGTGGCTTTGCTTATCCTGTCAGTCACGGGGTGGTAATCCCAGAGGACAATGAAAGAGCATAAACCAAGCAGGTGAGGAAGGTCTTAGCACACACTGTTTGTATCAGTAATGGAACAGCCACCTGCAGTTATCAGGAACTCTAAAGGAGCCGGAACACGAGATCCACAGTGTACAAAAGTGTCCCACATAAGTTAATTTATCTTATCACAACCAGTGGCTTCATGTCTTACAGGTATAATGCAACTCCAGGCAGAACAATTCAGCAGGGATGACCATAACCAGGGGTAGAGCAGTTTGGAGATGCATCCTGGGTCCCCACATAACAGCGTCCCTGAGACTGGAGCCCTGGAGTGGGATGAGCAGGGTTACTCAGAAGGGAACTATTGCCATGCATTTGAGATCTCCAGACTGATCCTGAGACAGGCAGAGCCCCAGAGCAGCTGTGACCAGAGTGGGTTCTGCAGACTGCTGCTCCAAAGTGGTGATCTGCTGCCTTTCTACTGTTAAAATCCTCATGTAAGTGTTTTGCTGAATATCCCAGTCTGGAGGCTGCATTCTGCTCCCAGGATATCATAGAATCATAGAATAGAATCACAGAATGGATTGGGTTGGAAAAGACCTCCGAGATCATCAAGTCCAACCCTTGGGCCAACTCCAGTCCCTTTACCAGATCATGGCACTCAGTGCCACGGCCAATCTCACCTTAAAAACCTCCAGGGATGGGGAATCCACCCCCTCTCTGGGCAGCCCATTCCAATGCCTGATTCCTCTCTCTGCAAAGAATTTTTTTCTGCTCTCCAACTTCAATTTCCCCTGGCAGAGCTTGAGCCCATCGTGCTCCCTTGTCCTATTGCTGAGTGCCTGGGAGAAGAGACCAACCCCCACCTGGCCAGAACTTCCCTTCAGGGAGTTCTAGACAGTGATAAGGTCACACAGCTCCCACCAACACCCATTCCAGCTGAATGCATCTGCCTGGTGCCTGACACAGGACGTTCCAAGACAGCAGAGTACACCAGGAAGGTTCGTGTCCTCCAGGGTCTAGGTAAGAAATGTTATTGACCAAAAGAAAACATCAGCTTTGTTACAACCACCCACCATCCTTCACAAGAGGCCTGACTCCATCAACTCTTCCCCTGCCCTGCCCTTCCTGCCTCCCAGCTACAGATTTAAAAAAACTCCAGTGATACACTCATCTTCAGAGATTCCAGGGGCAAAACTTTCCTCTGCAGCCTTCATCGAATCTCTCAGTCTCATACTCACAAGCACAGAATTGAGTGTAAAACCAACACCTACTCAGCACAAAGATCATTCTTGACACCAGAGGAAGAAGTTAATGCATGAAGAAATAAAAGAATATGCAATTGAGATGTTTCCAGAACAGAAAGGAGTGGAGAAATCTGCCACTGCACATCATGCATCTCTCCAGTAGATCCATATTTATTCTGCTTAAATGTATTCTGGTAGTTCTTATGTATTCCTTGTAGTTCCTAACAATTATATCTGATCTCTTTGTTAGAGACAGAAAATGTAGACTTAATAGGATGTCAACAGACAAGGAGTATGAAGTAATTGCCCATTACCCTATAAATGTGTTAAAATCATTTGCCAGAGGGAGAAAAAGCCTAATTGAATGAAAACTCTTGATGGTTTCATTATGCTCCTATTAAAAGGCAGTCAGCCCTCCTGATCCAAATACAAGGCCTGATGCTTCTTACATTTACATCTTCTAAAAACGGAGGCAAATGCAACACCACTGATGGATTTGGAGCAACGCAGAGCTGGAGTAAAAGAGTTCAGAGTGGGTCCTGAGCATTTCAGAGCCAGGATGAAAGGGAAACATTTACCATGCATGTGCTGGAGGAAGAAAAATTCAACACAAATGGCAGCAAAGCTGAATAAAATGCCAGAGCTGTTCCCAGCAATGGCAGCAGTCAAAGGCTGTGTGTGTGGAGAAAGCAAAGAAAAGGGCTAAATTCTGCCTTTTAAATTGCACAGCTGAAAACCCCAGGGTAATTATTTGCTTATTAGATAATAAATAAAACTTCCTTTTCTCCATCCTCCTTGACAGTCAGAACAGAGCTGTGGAAATCCCTTTCTGCCTTTGCCAAGATCATCCAGCCTTTTACAACCACTCACTAACTCGCCCTTTCTCCACGTGTGCTGTTCAAGCTCCTTGTCCTTGTCTCTGTGCCCTCCATAATTCCAGCTCTCCTCCACTTCTCCTACTACTCCCTGCACATCCTCTGTGCTCTACGTACCAACTTCTCTGCACCTTCACCTCCTGGCACTCTTCACAGCCCTCCTGAGGTGCTTCACAAAGTCATCCCCTCACTGACTTCAGTACTTTTTGAAGACCCTTTTCTTCCATGACCATAAATAAACAAAACCCCTGGTGCCTCCATCCACTTACCACACGACAACAAGGGCTGTTGCTCCTCCTCTGCACCAGCCTCTCCAAACCTGTAACTTCAGTGCTGGTGTGTTTGCCTCTGCTTCCCCAGCCCATCCATCTCAGTGGCTGCTGTGGAGTGGTTTTTGAGCTCCATGGGAGGCAGCAGTGCCTTGCAATGGGGTCCCACCTGTACTGTGGGGAACAGCACAGAGATTTGGGTGTCTCTGGCTCCAGCTGTGGCTCCTGCAGCAGGGAATGGTGGTGAAAGGTGGTGGGGCTGGGAAAGGGTGAGGGGTAGCTGTGATTTAGAATGTAGGAAGAAATCTTTGACTATGAGGGTTGGCAGGTCCTGGCACAGGATGCCCAGAGAAGCTGTGGCTGCCCCATCCCTGGAAGTGTCCCAGACCAGGCTGGATGGGTCTTGGAGCAACCTGGTCTAGTGGAAGGTGTCCCTGCCCATGGCAGGGGGTGGAATTGGATGATCTTTGAGGTCCCTTCCAACCCAAACCATTCCATGATTCCATTATTCTGTGTTCTTGGGTCAGCCTGGGTGGCTGGTCCCCTGCCCAGGGTGGGAAGCCCTTGTTGTCTCATCAGCTTCCCACAGACCTCCATGGGACAGAATCTATGCCTGGAGAGTCCTGGACAGGGGAGAATTTTGGGATGTGGATCATAAGGTCATACAGAACAAGCATTCCTAAGCTAAGCTGTCTCAGCAGAAACACTTTCAGCTTGTTTTGATTGATAAATGTCTTTTTTCCAGTGGGAACAAGCACTGATACTTAAAGCCTGACTTTTCTTAATTGCCCTCTGTGAGTCTCTGAAGCATCACACACAACTCCTTGAGGATCTTCAGACCACCTTTGGGAAAGTGTTTACCACTCACTCCTTGGCTTCCTCTGATCAGGGAAATTACTGAAGGTACCTGAGCAGAGGTGTTTGTGTGAGCTGAGGGCCTCCCTCAGGGACAAGGATGGGCTCTGGAGGCAGCAAACAGCAGAGATCTCCTCTGCATGGAGAGTTTAAAGTGGTTATGAAGCCAGACAGCTGCTTCTCTTGCTCCCTTGCACACGTGCAAGTTACTGTGTAAGTCATGAGACAACATAAAAAAAATTCTCTCTGGCTGTTATAGATGTTGCACAGACGATGCTCTACCTGTGGTCATCCCCCTAAACAGAAAGGCAATGCCCATATGCTCAGCAGTACATCTGGCCCTTGGCTCTCTAGCTTTGTATCTACCTACCTTGCCAGTTGCATACTGAGTCTTTTGCAGACTGGAAGTGAAGCAAAGTCTGCCTTCTCTCCCCCTCTCTCCCGTACCAGTTG
Organism: Pithys albifrons albifrons; assembly: GCF_047495875.1. Classification (NCBI taxonomy): domain Eukaryota; kingdom Metazoa; phylum Chordata; class Aves; order Passeriformes; family Thamnophilidae; genus Pithys; species Pithys albifrons. The sequence continues at coordinate 5,913,452 of NC_092463.1, read as the reverse complement.
TCTCTTCAGAACATTTCCATGCTCTGAAGAGACAACTGGTACGGGAGAGAGGGGGTGTGAATTCTTACCATTATCAGTATCTTTTTCAAAGCTCAGCACAATAAACTCCTGAGTTGTTTATGTAAAGAAAGGACTCAGCAGTGCAGCTGGTCTTTGGGCAGGTCCAACCCCTCATTATGATTTTATCAACGAAAATATCCCACACTTTCACTGGATTTGTTTTTGAGGGAACCACACTGTGTTTTTCCCAACTCCTGAACTCAGTGGCTGTTTTCAACCACATTTGGAGTTGGTTTCTTTACAGTTTTGCTGAGAAGGAACAGAAGAGAGTGGCAGGTTAGTTCCTCACTGAAGGAAGGGCAGGCAAGATACAGCTGTTATCCTGTTCCAGGTGTGACCATTTGGCCAGGGAGCATCCCATCAGAGTGGGAAGGCAGCTGGGGCACTGCAGTGGCCAGACATTAGTGGGACAAAGAGCACACAACATCCCCACTGCCACTGAGGCATTCCTACTTCATGTTGCAGTGTTACAACATTACCCTGCTTTACATTTTTATCTGCATTTAATTGGGTTGTGCATTTGCATGAGCAAACCATTCCATAATCCTTGAGTTGTGATCACAGAATGATTTAGGTTGGAAAAGCCCTCTGAGATCATCCTGTCCAACCATTCCCCCAGCACTGCCAAGCCCACCACTAACCCACGTCCCCAAGTGCCACATTCGCACACCTTTTAAATACCTCCAGGGATGGTGCCTTCAACACTGCCCTGTTCCACTGCTTGCCAAACCCTTCAGGGAAGAAATTTCCCCTAATACCCAATCTGAAACTCCCCTGGCACAACTTGGGGCCATTTCCTCTTGTTCTGTATCACTTGTTACCTGGAGCTGCCCATCTCGTCCTCACTGCAACCTCTTTTCAGGGTTGTAGAGAGCAATTAACTGAACATTTTTTGTCTATTTTTGGTTGGGCCACAGATACAGTTTTCACCTGACTCCTTGGAGAGAGTTATCTGTGAATCTTGTTGGAGAGGCTCAATGACCCTGTTTGAAAGCATCTTCCTTGTGCTTGCTGCTGCAAAGGTGTCTGGTACCTGTTGTACACCAACATCCTGAACTCATGGAAAGGTGATATTTTAAAATATTTGCTTTCAAAATATTTACTGAGAGACAACCCTCTCGTCACAGATCAGTGTTAGGAGTTGTATTCTGGTGTGTGCCCCTTGATTTCAGCACTGAGTGGTTTTATTGTGCATTACAGTCAGACTCTGAAAGGAAAATTGCAGGTGGAGCTGTGTCTGCAAGGGGAGTGTTTCCCTTCAGGCAGGGCATGGTCCAAAGCTATCTGGAATTAATGGAGTTTTTTTCCCTAAGGTTTCCAAACACTGTGAGTTAAATCTGACTGCAATGAGCTGGTTTATAAATAAAGGAATCTTCTCTATTTTTATGCTGCCTTTCCCTGACCAGACAAGTGGCATTAGAAATAAATGTACAGATCCTTGTGTACAGCAGTGGGATTATTCCTATCTCTGCTGTTTTATATAAACACAGATACTCTCTGTTCAGGAAAACCCAGAGGAGGAAATGTAGCTAAAATGGTTCACTGTGAGCAGCCCCTGTGCTGTCAGATATGGAGCTGCTTTATTTTACACTGGTGGGAGTAAAAATCAAATAGAATGAGATGATAAACCAAACCTGGCATAAAAGATAAACAAGGATCACTAAACCCATGCTGTTTAAAGATTATAAGCATCACTGTTGCTTTTAACATTACAAAACCAGGTCCATCCTAAAGTACCAGAATTATTTTATCACTTTTGGCTTGTGTATAAAACTCACTGGTTGTGAACTTTTCTCTTGGTTTAATATATCCCAGCAAAGGATATAAAAGTGTTAGCAGAAATTAGAGGCAATTCTGCTGAAAACTGTAAATATAATTTTCAGATTGGAGGTGGAAAAATAGGATTTCTGTATTTGCCTTTATAAAATCTGACTTTTAGTAAGAATTGAACCATTATCTTTCCTGGTCTTTCAAATCCCCTTCAAATGCACAGTTATGTACTGACTTCCAAAACACCCTGTATTTTAAATATGCTTGTTGGAATTGCAGTTGTTCTAAGGGGAGAGAATCCAACTCTGTTTTGGAGAGGTATCAAAGTATAGATTTAGGGGACTGATTTTAGGCACCCAGGCCTGAAGTTTTGGCTGATGGGATTGCATGGGTAGAAACAACAGCAAAGCCCCAAATCTGGGGAAAATAACAAAGCAGAAAGATCTTCTGAAGGAAGGACAACCCAACTCCTACAAAAGCTGCCAAGGATTACTGTAAAGCAATAATTAATGACCATTTCTGCTGGGTCTGACTGATGCAGGGGGAATATTGATATAATCCTATTAGTGTGTTGCTCTCATTAATGTACTTATGTCAATTAGCTGAGCATTTTAGCAGAAAGGTGAATTTATGATTTTTTTTCTCTCCATCCAACATGGATTTCCAGTGCAAAAATCAATTTTGAACAACCACCAAAGATCAAGGTCCATTAATGAATCTTATCTGACATTAATGTTGTCTAATTATATTAAAATGTCACAACTAATTTAATGGCAGCAGAGGTCCCTGCTCCACAAACACAAGTTTGGTTACATTTCTAAAGAATTTAATGGTTGGACAGGAAAATAATGAATGGAAATTCCAGTTCTGATAATTTCATTCATTTCTGTCATTTCAAAGTGTTTTGAAATAAAGAAAAACCTGGACTCAACAGAACATTCCAGGCTCTGAGGAGACCTTAGAGCACTTCCCAGTACCTAAAGGGGCTCCAGTAGTGCTGGAGAGGGACTTTGGACAAGGGCATGGAGTGACAGGAAAAGGGGGAATGGCTTGAAACTGGCAGAGGGCAGAGTTAGATCAGAAATTGGGAGGAAATTCTGTAGTGTGAGGATGGTGAGGCCCTGGCACAGGTGCCCAGAGAAGCTGTGGCTGCCCCATCCCTGGAAGTGTCCAAGGCCAGGCTGGATGGGGCTTGGAGCAACCTGGTTGATCAAAAAGAGGGCCCCAAGACTGCAGGGAAGACTCAGTGAGGGTTCTCATCACTCTGACACACTTAAGCCTTGAAAATGAGTTAAAATAAGACACTGAACCAACAACTCTTCACATGACTGAGAAATGGGGCAAAGAGAGCAGAACTTAACCTAATTCCCACTGTTTTTTTTCCTTCAACAAAACAAAAACAGCAGACTCTTTCACAGTTGCCAGAGCTGGAGCCTCAGTAAGAGATTATGAGTGATGCAGCCAGTGACTGATTTTGGGTACAAAAGCATTTCTGATTGGTTTCCTGCAAGATGAAATTCTGTTATAAAACCTGCTATTCATTTTCCATTGAAAGAGTAATTTGGGAAACTGTCTCTCTTTGTGCTCTAACTAGGCAGCAGATGGCTCCAGATATGTTTTACTTGGTCCTATTGATTTCACTGCAGGATTTAATTTTATCTCTCAGCAGAGCAGATTGAAATATGTGAGATGCTTTATAGGCTTCTGAAATGACAGAAACCTGCCCCAAAGAAGCTACAGCATCACTAAAACACCTTTTTCCCCTTGGTCAGCTCAGAGACATTCACTTCCTCCCCATGTCTCTGGTAAGGAGTGGTGTTTGCAAACCCAGTCAACACACAGACAACAAAGAAAGGAGAAACAAGTGACTCTGAGGAAAAGAGATGTCATGTGGTGGGGCTTTTTTTTGAAAGCCTGTCCCCAGTGTGTTCTTAATAAATAATTAATTGCTGTTATATCCAAGCTCAGATCCATTTTCACACAAATGCACTTTTAACTCCAGTGATAAAAAAAGAGAAGATGCTTTTTTGTTGATTCTTCTTCAGCGCAGCCCTGAAGCAATAAACCAAATTGACTGCTAACTTTAGACAAGAATACAAGTCTGGCCGAGTCATCTCAGAGCCCATACATTTATTAATAAGTGAGATCAAGACGAGGCAGGAAAGAATCCTTGAGATGCAGAGCTGCTTCTTTTACTGGGTCAAGGTTAGTTTGGGATATGAAACACACATTGTACTTTCCAATTTACATGTCTAGGTCTAGATTTATTCTCTTAACCGTGAAAAAACTGCACTGAGGAAGAGCAACTCTCTGGACAGCTCTGAGCAGGACTTTCCCATGAGGAGGGGCTGCTTGTTCCAAACCTGTGACTCCACACTTTTCCCTCTACCCTTAGGATTCCTACTTTTTGCATCAGTGTGTGGGTAACATCCCCTTTTATAAGTGGTATTTCCCTTGTGTTCCCTGGGAAAGGAGTTCCTGGGAGTGTATTTGAAGCCCTGGCTGACACCTTGCTGGCAAAGCAGCTGTGATGACTGATGCTCAGCTGTATTCCCCTCACAATTCCCAACTTTTTCTCTGATATGCTATGCAGGTATTGCACACAATTTTCTGGGTAAGAAAACAAATTCACAGCAAGAAAAGTGATCTGTCTCCAGTGCTGCAAAAACAAGGATACAGCCAAGTGAAAGATAATTGTATGGAAAGGTGGGAAAAGTGGGATAGGAATAGGGAATTCATTCTCTTCACTGGAGAAGGGAACTGAATCTCATCTTTCCTGGAGAGGAGAATGGGCTACCAGGTGTGTCCTCAGAGTAGTTAACAATATAATCTGTGTTACTGCTCTTCGTCACGTCCTTGTACTTGACAACATGGCATGGCGAGAATCTTCCTGAAAAGGTTTCTCCAGGCACTGGACACTCAACCTGGCCTTGAGAGGTGTCCTCCATTCCTCTCATGATCTTCCTGCCCCATACAATGCATTTCTCCTGCAATGGCAACACAGGTACAGCCAGAAGGGTCATAGACTTTATCAGTTTTTTATGTAACACTTGGGACAACAACTCCATATGGGGCAGACCTTCTGTTCAGAGTCTGGTCAGTGTCAGATGAGGGACCAAGGCATTTGCCCATCCTCCTCTCCTCCTGTCCATGCTGTTTCCTTCCCTTTTCTTCTCCCACTTGTGCCTAGGGATTGGTGCCTGCAAAGGGCTCAGCTTTGTAGAGGCAGATTCTGGCAAGAGCTTCATCTGTAACAAGGTGTGCATTAAAAACTGTGGAAGTTAAGAGGGAGCTTGAAAGCCAAAGATGTTGGAGAGAAAATGCATCTGATGAGATTGGAGGTGGTCTGTATTACCTTTTCTCACTGGAGAGCCTGTTTCCCTGCAGTAATGCACTTCTGCAGGAGCTGGTAAAGGCAAATCTGAATGGGCCGTGTGATGTTGCAGGTGCTTTCTCTGGTGTTAGAGCTTGCACTCAAGAAAATTACAGCCTTTTAGTTACTTAGCAGGAACATCCCACTCCCATCTGCTTTGCTGTAACAATTGTGTGTCCATCACCCTTGGAGTCAAGGAGAGAAAGGCAAGAACTGGCTCCTGTGCTTAGAGCCTGAGCCCGAGGCTGTGCTGGTGCCATGACTCTGTCACTACAGAATGCAAATTAACTACCACGTTTTCAATATCAACCAATGATGGGGAAGGTTTCAACTCAGACTAACAAATGCAACCACTTGAATTCATAGCCAGACCCTCAAGTAGCAGCAGGAGTGTGACTCACCTTCTCCAGGTGGCTTCAAAGAGACTCTTTCCCTGAGTAAAGAGAGCAGGACTTCACATAAAAGGATTGGTGTTCGCTCTACTTGACCAAAACTCCCTGCAAAATGTGTCATCACCACTGTGGGTGACACACCACTGTGGGAAGACACTGGGTCACACTGAACACCACTCTGACAAAACCCTGTTACCCCCAAATGCTGAAGGTGAGAGCCAGCCCTTCAGATCCTGCAGCCCACTCCAGCCTGCCCCATATTTGCACTTCTGTTCCAGCAAAAAAAGATGAGCAAAAAAAAAGATGGAACTGCTGCAGTTCAGTTCCAAACTTCTGCCTTAAGGGATAAGGTCTTTGTCTCATTTATCTGGCTCCAAGAAGCAAATAAGAGAGTGTGACTAGATTTATACTTAGTGTGAGATGGAAAGCTCAGTTGAACAGGTGGATCATTTATAGGTGCTCAGCCCTTTTTGATCAGCTCCTGCAGTTTCCCCCCACCCCCTGCATTTCAAGGCCTGGATACCAACGCAGCCCCATGTCCTTTTACTGCTTTCCCTCTCCTGGCCCTGCCTGTCACTGCCTGTGCTGCTCTACCACACATTGCTTGTTTTTCCCTCTCCTCCTATGGTGAGGAGCAGACTTTTCCCAGGAGGGATATTCCCTTGGATGACAGGAAGAAGAAACGGTACCACGACTATGGATGAAAGTCACTTGACTCACATTCCCAAGCTACAAAATTGAAGTCAAAGTTCATTGAATCGTTGAATGGTTTGGTTGGAAGGCACCTTAGAGATCCTCTAGTTCCGACAGAAGGGTTGGAACTAAATTATCTAGATGGATTGTTGGATCTAGCCGATCCCTGCCAGATTATCCCTGCAACCATCCACTATCCCAGGTTGCTCAAACCCCAGTCCAAGCTGGCCTTGGACACTCCCAGGGATGGGGCATCCACAGCTCCCCTGGGCCACCTGTGCCGGGTCCTCACCACCCTCATAGTCAGGAATTTGATCCTAATTTCTAATCTAACCCTGCCCTCTGTCAGTTTGAAGCCATCTCTCCTTGCCCTGCCACTCCATGCCCTTGTAAAACTGTCTTCCTCATGGACATTAATCAGGTAGTGCTCATTAATCCACCTGCTCCTGGTGACCAAGGCTGCCCTCTGTGACCTGTTTCACAGAAGCTGATGGAGACTGATACAATTTACAGCTCTTGGTGTCAGTAAAACCTTTGGCATGAGTGAGGAAAGAGTTCCTGTGTAGAAACAGCTCCTTAGCAGCCTTTGGGATTTTTTTCCCTTTCCTTTAAATAGCTCAAATCCATCACTCTACCGAGCAAGGAGGGGACCGTCCCCCAGAAGCAACAACTGCCACCTATTTTCACCAGGAGCACTTCTCCCATCTGCTTGGCTATTCTTCTTAAATTGCTGCCTAATTTTCAGTATAAAGAGTGTCTAAAGGTACACACTTCCCATGATGGCAGCTTCATTACAAACCTGCCAGAAGGAAAAAGAGCTTTTGTTGTTCTGATTCCTTGGAACTTCTGAATTCAGCTTCCCATAAATGCAAGCACATAAAATTAAGAAAAAAGGTGCTGTTTTAAAGAGTACCCAGAATAAACATTGGAATGTATTTTCTTGTGATTTTTTTAAAATGAAAACCAAGAAAACAACAGCATTCCTGTGATTAGGACGCTCACCAAATACCCTTTATTTTGGATCTGCTGTTGGAATAAAAACTAAAATTAAAAGAAATATGTTTTTAGAATGACTGGGGGGTGTAAACCAGGGATGTAATTCTCAAACACAGATCCTGCCTGGGAATGACACGGAGCTTCACAAATAAGACTAATGGTTGATGAGCTGGTGAAAAATAAGGGTGAAAATAAGAGTAAAAATAAGCAGGGCAAACACTGCTGTTTGGTTGACTTCTGCCACTACAAATCTAGGCCAGATGCAGCCCTGGATTTCCAGTCATTGAAGAAAGAGCCTCATATAAAGAAAATCTATTTTGCAAAATACACAAGTGAAAGAGCTTGGAAGGTCACCAAACCCAAACAGTTAAAAGCAATCACGTTTCAATTAAGTTGAATTGAAACAAACAGGCTTTAGAGAGGGTGGTAAACACAGAAATGTTTCACTGAGCATTAAGTTGAACAAAGAGCATATTTCTCCTGAAATGCCTTTTAAGAGCCATCTCTCCCCAGTGCCCACACGAGAGGTTGCACCACCCAAACCTCCCAACTTCTCCCCACCAAGCAAAGCACAAAAATTAAATAGTTTTATCCTCTCCCTTCAAGATTAAACAACAGCAAGAGAACTATGTGAAGCAGAAGGGAGAGAAATGGCTGCACGGTATTAAGAGAGTTAATTATAGATGCAGATTAAAAGGCAAGACTGAGTGGTGGAAGAAAAGGGAAGAGTAACCTCCGGCGCAGAGATAGTGACATGCAGCAGTTGTCAGTCACCTAGCAACAAGTTTCCTATCCCTGCTGTGCTCTTTAATTCAGCAAATCTGCTCAGGATGTTGGGCTGTTCTCCTGACAAAACGCATTATGTAGTAGACTAAAGGATACAAAAATCCACTGTACACAACACTCTGCTCCCTATTGACCACTGATCCTTTCTCTCAACCCACAAAAGAGCCTTGCATAATGCTTTGAAAAGAGAAAAGTCTCAACAGAGAAAACATTTGCTTGTAATTGAGATTGACTACATAACGAAAATGATGTTCTTTTTTAAATTCAGCTTGTTGAGGCCATGCTTTTTGTCTCCTGGCTCTCAAAACCCATCCCTGCTGGGAAAAGGGGCAAACATTGTACAAACTCAAACCTGTGGGTTTTTTCCCTTCTTTTCACTGGAAGCACACACACACACACACGCAGGCAGGCACATGCATTCTGTGCTAAATGGGCAAGACAGGCTCCTGAAGACTTAAACAAGTACGAAAAAAGAGAAGACAAATAAGAACATTGTGGAGTGTTCCTGTGTTGCAGGGAAGCTGCCTTCCCTCTGAAGGGAAGCTGGGGCATGGGGGGCAGAAAATACTTTATAATTATTTGGCTAAGTAAGTTGTACTACTGCCTGACAAAAGGAGTTGTTTAATTACCAAATCCTTGCAATAAATTAAAAGCAAACTCAAGTATCACAGGATCACAGAATGGCCTGGGTTGGAAGAGACCTTAAAGATCATCTTGTTCCAACCCCTCTGCCATGGGCAGGGATGTCACCCCCTATCCCAGGTTGCTCCAAGTCCCATCCAGCCTGGCCTTGAACACTTCCAGGGATCGGACATCCACAGCTTCTCTGGGCAGCCCTGGCCAGGTCCTCACCACCTTAATAGGCACGAATTTCTTCCTAGTATCTAATCTAAACCTATTCTGACCCCCGGGGTGCACCCCCAGACACACAACCCCTCTACCTCTGCCTTGAGGTCAGTGCAGTACTCTGAGATAATGAGTATCTAAATATGAAGAATACACGAGGGAGTGAATTTTTAAATACCTAAATTTTGACACAGTGAACTCTACTGTGGTCCATGGCAGAAGTTTGGGTGAGTGCCCCTCACAGAGTCACTGCTGCCACCACAGGTAGAGCTGAACCTGCTGGACCAGCAGTGCTGGGTGACTTCCTAAGACTTATTGTTTGGACTTACCTTTAGTCCAGAAGGTAATAGAAGTAGAGAAGGTAATGGTAGAGAAACTACAGCCCCATCCAGATCACAGAGAAACCCACAGCAAAGTCAGAAGAAAAGAAGCCCTATGAAGAGGAGTTTGGGCCCAAGAGATGAACTCAGCCTTTTGGGATGGAAGTGGTTTGTTTGTCCAGTTTGTAGAGAAGTGAAGGATCAGCTTCCTGGGAGCTCCACCAGTGCAGACAATGTCAATAAACCATGTCAAGCTTTTCCATCGACATCAACCAGTTAATTCTATAACTGCACTGGAACAAAACTGTCCTCCCTGCATGTCAGAATCGCCTTCTCTTCATAGAATGGTTTGGGTTGCAAGGGACCTTTAAAGGCCACCCAGTTCCAATGCCCCTGCCATGGGCATGGACACCTTCCACTATCCCAGGTTGCTCAAAGCAACATCCAGCCTGGCCTTGAACACTTCCAGGAGTGGGACAGTCACAGCTTCTCTGGGCAACCTGTGCCAGTGTTTTACTCTCCTCAGTGTAAAAACTTCCTCCTTATATTTCATCTCAGATGATCCTCTTCGAGTTTAAAACCACCACCCCCTGTCCTATCACAACAGGTCCTGCTGAAATGTTTGTCCCCATCTTGTGCTCCACAGAATTAAAAAACCAGACATGCCTGTGCACAAGGAAATGCAGCAGTGGGGTTTCTCCTCCAAAAAGCTACACAAACACTGAGCAAACACCTTGGTGCCCTGCCTATGAGAAGATGGGATGATTTATAATCTGATGCTCACAGAACAGCATCACGTGGAGACTCTAACAGGCACAGCTGATGAGTACAAAACTTCACCCCATCCAAGCTCAGCTGTTTCCAACCTCTGCTTTTCTAGAGAGGGAAAGGATGAAGGCCCAGGACTGTGGGTATTTCCAGAGATGACAAAAACATTGCTACTCTAATTAGAAATTTCTCAAATGGCACTAACACTGCAGGATGTTGATGCCCCATCCCTGGCAGTGTTCAAGGCCAGGTTGGATGTAGCCCCATTCCCTACTTGTACCTACAACCCCCAGATGCCCATTCCTGCCCAAATGCCCATTCCTGCCCAAATGCCCCTTCCCTTTTTGGCTGAACACCACCAGGCCACAGCTCTCCTGGTCCTCGATTTTGCTCTGCCCAGCTGACCAAAAGTTCCCCAGCCTGTCGTGTGAGGCTTCTCTGAGCCACAGAAACGTGGAGGGAAAAATCACCAGTGGACATATCTCAGTTGATAACTTACACTCAGATTTTTTCTTCCACTTTTTAAATGAAACAAAAAATAATCTTAAATCAGAAAAGGGAAAATTTTACAAAAATTGTGGAGATTATTTCACCTGATAAATATGAATTTAAGGGAGAGCTTCAGAAGCTGGGAATGGTCAGAAGGTAATGTGCAACAGAGGAAAAAGGAGTTATGTGAACCCCACAAAGAGATCTTAAAAACCTGAAACAGGAGAAGGTTTAGAGGAATGCAATGGAAAAAAATTAGAAGATATGAATAATTGTGGTGTGGGTGAAATACAACTTGTTTTCTCCAGAAGGACTGTAGTGTTGGTTACTATAGGATTTCAGACCCTCTGTCACTCATGAAGTGCCGACACTTTCATAGGGCTGACAAAGTAAATTCCCTATAAAAGAATCAGATCAATCATAGAATATGCAAAAGTCTAAACCACTGAGAATAAAGGAGGAAAAAACCCAAGCAGTAACTTCTATTAGTATATAATAAGAAAAACACACAAAAAAGTATTTACACCTACATCTGGAGCTTTGTGAATATGGTTTGCAGGGATATTTGTTTAAATGTACTTACAATAACCACTGATGCAAATGCTGCCCTGGCTTAGCCCTGGGTAGCCCGTGCACATAAGCTGTGAGGGGACCTTGTATCCTAAAATCAGAATATCTGCCAAGCATAACATTAATTTTCAGGTATAGCTTTTAGAAAGGTTTTCTCTCACAAAAGCTAAAATTAAAGTAGACACCAGGGTCAACCCAGAATAGTTGGATCAGGTCCCACCAAAAATAGGAATCGCGAGGGATTCTCCTGTTGATATTTTAAACTTTTGTTCATGCAAGTTTTAATCAATTAAAATGCATTATCCACCCTCTTAACTTTCTCAGAGAGGATTATCTGACATTTACTATTCACCAGTTTTGCTGAAAAGGTTAATAGTTCACGGGCTGAAGTTAGAAGTAAACAGAATTGATCATTGCTAATGCCTTGGCTGAAACGGAGGGGCTTTGTGTTGACAGGCTGGGGGCTGTAATGAGCCTCTAGTACATTCTTAAGGCTTGTTTCATTTGCTCTGTGAATGGGGAAAGTAAAATTATAGTCTATAGGTGTTTTCCATGGTTCTTTCATAAGCAGGCCTCCTGACACCAATTAAAGAGATTATGTCATCAACTGAAAAGAAAGCTATAACCTTGTATGTTAATGCCGTGATTACTTAAGACAGGGTCACTGGGCCCAATAGAACAGGGAATGACCTTGGTGAAATTAACTTCGGAGCTCAATTCCTAATTAACTGTTTTCAATGAAAGAATGTGTGATTTCAGGCTATTGGTTAAAATATTCACTTTCTTCTGTACAAGGGCTTTGCCACCAGAAGTTAGTCTCCAGCAGCATAAAAAAAAACCAAACAGGAATAAGATTAGGAAATGGCAAACAGCATGTCCAGAGTTGTATGAAAGCAGATATTGTCCCCTGGATATTTTGCTTGAAAAACCTTATTCTTCTGAGGTTTCTTTGCCCACAGTGCAAAAATTACAATCCTCAGGAGGAAACAACACATTGGAACACACAACCAAGACAGAGGAAGGTGGAAAAAATGTATTGAGAATACAACACTACTAAAAAGTAGTGTATGTATAAACTATGCTATGTATAAAATATAAGCATATATTTGTAAGTATTATTAATTTACCACTTTTAAAAGGAATTGCAGCATATACAAAAATCTGGGTGGGGAAGCTGTATTTTGTGACATTGGAGGAATACAAACAGAAGTCAGGGGAGGATTTTTAAGGAGCTGTCTCTCAGGTAAAGGTAGTACTGAGGTTCCAAAAGGAGGACAGATTACCAGAACAGCCCTTAACTCTATTGGAGATGCTCACTCAGAGCTGCACACACTCAGTCCCAATGGTGAGGCATTGCCAGGGGCTGTGCAGTCCCTTGAAGCCATTTTTTGCCACCTAACCTTCCATGGATCTCCGACCAGCTATGCTAAAGCCACATTTTTACATGCTCTACTTTCCAAGGAAGAAATACACACCTGAAAACATTTTCAGCGGATCTGGTGGTAAAGGAAGTCAATTTAATGCATCAGCCTTTTCTTAACTTCTTAAATAACTTTTTTAGGTGTAGTCCAAGTCACATTCAGACTGGGTGTGCAAGTCCTGAGTGTGTTGTTGATCCATCACTCCAGCAAATTCCTTCTCAAAACTGTTAGAAAAAGTTAATGGCCACTTGCTTCGTGTATAGAAAAGCTTCAGACCTGAGCTACCCCTATGAACAAGTTCCACTTCCACAGGACTGGATTCCATGGAATCATGGAATATTTTGTGTTGAAAGGGACCTTTGAAGGTCCAACCCCAGTCCTCTGCTGTGAGGGTTTACAGAGTTAAATGTTTTCTGACAGGGCTGAAACTTTTACAGGGTTAACTGTTGTGTCTGTGCCAAATCTGAGCAGTGTTTCTTTCTCGGAGGGCTGTGGGCAAGGCAAGCACTGTGGCTCCCTCTGAGCAGAGTTTCTTCCTCTGAGGGCTGTGGGCAAGGCAAGCACTGTGGCTCCCTCTGAGCAGAGTTTCTTCCTCTGAGGGCTGTGGGCAAGGCAAGCACTGTGGCTCCCCAGGGTCCTTGACCCAGGACAAGCCGTGGCGTTCAGGATCTTCTTCTGCTACATATCTGGGAGATGGAGCCAATTCCCCTCTGCTGGCTGTGATGGGATGAACATCGAAGTAGGTCAAGAAGGAGAAGCAGAAAACTCTCCCATGTACCCACATCTAATTCTAAAGAAGGATTGATGAGTCAAAATGCCCCAGAGGAAGCCCAGAGTACCTGGTGCTCAGAGACAGTGCAGTTATCCATGTGCCATGGTCAAAATCCCAAAGGCAGCCTGTGGCAAAGCCAGGGATGAGCCAGTTTCCTGGAACTCCATCTCTGTTCACAATCCACATCTGTGCCAACCACAGAGCATCACTGGTTGACCACTGGGCCAGCTGCTCCTCTCCTCACGTACGAGGGAAATCTGCCTGGGCTTGGACACAGACATTCACTGTTCATGGGAACACTCTGAAACATCAGAGTGCAAAAAAGTCTTTTCCCACGGTCACCAGGGTGTACAACAGTGTGTTCTAGTGGGATCCAGCCCTCGGGGACATCTAAAGGGATTGGCAGTGGGAATTAAACTGCTGTGATCTGGCTAACATTGCTGATAGTTACCTGGAGACACAGCATGTGGATGGGAAGGCATCATTTAAACATAAAATCTGTGAAACTGTGGCTATGTATTACAGGTGACACAAAACATGCAATTCACTTCAAATCCAACCAAATCTGGGCAGCTGCTGAATCAAGAAAACAAAATCTCCTCTGACTTCCTGGTTTTATTTTTGTTCCAAGGCTAAAACATCCCTCTTAGGCAGGGCATGAATGTAATCAAACAAGACCCAGGGCTGGATATTGCCAAACTCCCATAGCACACCAGATAATCACCTTTCACACTCCAGTCCCCAGCAAATAAATGGCAAAGGAGCAGTTGGTAAATTTGCTGAAAGGTGCAATTAAAAGTGATAGGGACATTCTGCCTGCTGAAGGCCATGTATTCTTTACTGCTTGTTTGTGGAGGAGAGAAAGGAAAAGGAAAGGAAAAGATTTCTCCCTTTCCTAATAGACCACCCATGGAACTTTTATGTCTCCTAATTCGGATACCAGAAAGAAAAGAGATACTTGTTGCTCACAGCCATGCCTCAACCTCTCATGCACAATCCTCCCCATCCAGTAAGGCTCTGGGAAGATAATTGCAGTAATGTGTTGACTGAATAAAAACAGGTGTTGCAACACCTGCGTTTTCTAAAGCTGAATTTCGTTAGGAATATGCATTTTCAGAGGGTTGGAGCATGTGGTTTATACAGAGGTGCTGTTTAAGGGGCTGGGGCTGCACAGAACCACTGCATTGGGAAAGCCTGTAATATGTGCTATGAAATCTTGTGAACTATTGATGACCAGAGCCATGCCTGGACAGTGCCAGGAGTTTGGCATGGGAATGATTTTCAGAGTGGCAGTGGAGTCAGTGTGTGTGATTCCCCTTTTGGCCCCTGCTTTACCCTCTGTCTGGACCTACAATGATGCTCAGCACCTTAAGGATGCAGCTCCTTAGAGAAGGCCCCTGAGTCTGTGGGGCTGAAGCCAGCAGGCTCTGTGCCACCACCTTCATCAAAGAGCCAGGTCCAAGTGAATGAGGCAGCTTTTAGGGAATAAATATTACAGTTGCAAAGAACATGACAGCAACAACACTGAGGCTGCAAAGTCTCCTGGCACTGAGGATTTTCTAGGAACAGGGAGCAGCTTACAGGCTACAAGGGCTGAAGTGGAAGATCTGTTTACTCACATGAGTAAGGGCTACTAGCAGTAGCAGGGATTGCAAGATTAAGCTCTTAAGGAATGAAGTGCTAATGGGTCTGACGGTGAAGTGGCTCTGCAGTTGCTTACACAGCTGAGGAGATGGCCTGTGACATAACACACTCAGCCATGTAAGGTTCATGCATCCATGTCCATGTCATAATACCAGCAACCTGCTAAGTGCACGTGATCCTTCCCACCAGAGACACGAGAGTTACCTCCTTGTAAAAAGCATGTTAAAATCCTGAGAATATGCAGGGCCTCGTGCCAACACTCATTTGTACATTGAATCCTATCAGGGGATGGTCTGGGGTGAGATGCCCTTCCTTCAG
Organism: Pithys albifrons albifrons; assembly: GCF_047495875.1. NCBI lineage: Eukaryota > Metazoa > Chordata > Aves > Passeriformes > Thamnophilidae > Pithys > Pithys albifrons. Next base: position 5,898,234 of record NC_092463.1, on the reverse strand, counting down.
CAAGAGCCTTCTCACCACTTGTCTGTTTGCCTGCACACTAAAGGGTAAGAAATTGAAAACCTCTGTTAAATGCAGGGAAATAGTTCCTGCAGTGGAGACAACAGAAGCTGGCAGAGAATCCATCTTCCCGTGACAAGTTCTGGTGCTGAGGATGTGCAGAATAGATTGTAATAAGGCAAACCACTAAACAGAGCTGGGTGATAAGTAAGACAACTTAGAGCATTCATTAAAATACAAGTGGAAAAATAGGGTTTTCCTAATGCTACCAGTCCAGAATATTCAGAGGGTGTTCAGGTAATCTCAATTTTCAGGTTGGGAATATTCAGAAAGTATTTAAAATCCGTGCTGTTATGAATGCTCTGTAAGCATGAGTCCAGCTGTGAGTCCTTTTGAGTACCATGGCTATATTTCATGCAGTGCTTCAAATTAATAGTTAATACCTAATTCTATTAGGTATTGTGGTAGTAGTAGTAATAATAACAACTTATAGTTATTATTATCATCATCACTGTTTGCATCCAGCCTGATCATACTCTCAAGGCCTATAAATAAAGGGCTGTACGATTTCATTCCAGATCACTGGAATGAATTTTCTCCCCAACCAAACCTTTTGTTGATACTTGCCAGATGTCAGCAATCACAAAGAGAAATGCTTTTTCCCCACCCTGGGTGCACTGAGTTGCCTGTGTGGAATGCACTACTTCCATGGGATGTCTGTTGTCCTGGACACACAGGCTAGAAACTCAACATAAGGGAAATAATTTAATTAATAGTATCAATCAAAACAATTAGTTCAAATGCTTTATAGCACAGAAAAGCAATGGCAGATTCTAAACATCTCCCCAGAAGGCAGATTTACCTTGTAGTGATTGTGGAATAAAGTTTTCCATGGGAAAATGAGAGATGAGCACCAGAAATGATTGACATCCGTTTCCTTCGTTCTGTTGTGGGCTATTTTCAGAGAAGGCTGACAATGTCTTTCCTACTTGCTTCCCCAGAAGTCCAGTCTAGCAAATATAGAATCATAGAACTGTAGAATTGTTTTGGTTGGAAAAGCCCTCTAAAATCATTGAGCCCAACCATTAGCCACCACTGCCAAATCCACCACTAACCCATGTCCTCAAGTGCCACACCTACACAGCTTTTAAGTCCCTTCAGAGGAGGTGACTCCACTACTTCCTTGGGCAACCTGGTTCAGTGATTGACAACCTTTTCTGTGAAGACATTTCCCCTAATAGCCAAAGTAAAACTACCTTGGCACAATTTGAGGCCGTTTCCTCTTGTCTTGTTATTTCTTACAGGGAGCAGAGCCCCAGTCTCTCGGCTCCCCCCTCCTGTCAGGGAGCTGTAGAGAGCAAGAAGGTCCCTCCCAAGCCTCCTTTCCCCCAGGCTGAGCCACCCCAGCTCCCTCAGCTGCTCCTCATCAGACTTGTGCTCCAGACCCTTCCCCAGCTCCATTGCCCTCTCTGGACACGCTCCAGCCCCTCAATGTCTTTCTTGTCATGAGGGGCCCAGAACTGACCTCAGGTTTCGATATGTGGCCTGACCAGAGCCCAGAACAGTGGGACAGTCACTATCCTGGTCCTGCTGGTCACATTATTCCTGATCCAGGCCAGGTGCCACTGGCCTTCTTGGCCACCTGGGCACATGCTGGATGATACTCAGGAATTCTGTGTCTTCCTGAGGTGGGTCCTGCCCACGGATAGGGCTGATGGCAGCACATGCCATGGCCCTACCTTGTTCAGAGCTGGTGTCTGCAGAGGAGATGGAGCCTCAGTCAGGCTGCAGGTGGCAAGAGCTGAGAGCAGCCAGGGCGAACTTCTCTTGACCTCTCCCTGATCTGTCGGTGTCTGAGCACAAAACCTCAGGCTTTCACACACCACACGCGTTCATTCAGTCTTACAGACACTTTCACGCTGCGATTGTTCCAGGTGTTTCTGCTCTCATCCCCCGGGAGTGACGAGCCAGGCACAGTCACGGCATCCCCTGCCAGCGGTGCCGGCGCTGCTCTTTGTCGCTGCGCTCCGCGCTGCTCTCTCAGCCTTGCTGTGCTCTTTTCACCAGCTGGGATTTTTCGCCTGACAAAAGGAGCTGGAGCCCTCTTGTGTTGAGTCCTGAAGCTTGCAACAATCCCTTCGGAAATCACTTCGGATGAAGCCACCCCAGTTTGACTCGGGATGCTTCGGGTGAGCTGTTATTAATAGGGACTCGCCTGCACTGCTTCTCTTTGCTTTAGTAGCAGCATTACATATAATAATGGGCCGAAACAAATTTTAGCTTCAAAAGCCACCGACTATTCAGTTAACATACTCTAATCTAAGTTACTCAGTCACTTCCAGGGATGGGGGAGCCACAGCTTGTCTGGGCAGCCTGTGCCAGCGCCTCACCACCCTCACAGGGAAGAAAGTCTTCCTAGTATCCCATCCGACCCAATCCTCCCCTCTGTCAGTATGAAGCAATTTCCCCTCCCTCTGTCACTTCAGGGTCTCTTCCAAAGTCCCTCTCCAGCTCTCTTGGAGTTCCTTTACATCCTGGAAGGGGCTGTAAGGTCTCCCTGGAGCCTTCTCTACTCCAGGCTGAACAACCCCAAATCTCTCAGCCTCAGAGGCTTCAGCCCTTTGGGGATCCTCAGGTTCCCAGTATGGACTCACTCCAACTGGTCCACTTTTTTATTTCCTAGTGTTTAATTAATGGGATACAACATGTGCCAGCTATGTAGGAAGCATATATCTGAATGAGCAGTGATGACTATAGGACTGACAAATCAGTCTCTGTTCACACCTGCTACAGTGCTGTGCAAAATGACTGATTTCCACTGATTTGCACTCAGAGTGAGTTTCCCCAAACCTAAGATCTTTCAGGATGCAGCTATGGTAGAACAGCACAGACACTTTGGAAGAGGCCACATATAATGTCTGAGAACGCTCAGGATTATTTGAAACTCATGTAAATTTGATGTCATTTTTCGTTATTTTTATTCACGAATTATGTTTTTCTGCCTTATTTAGTGATATCAGCCTGACAGTGAAAACTGATATTGAAACCACATCATGTACAATTATCAGTATTTTATTTTGAGAAAATATTACTTAAGCAACCACAACCACATCACTTGCTCAACACTGGGGAAAAGCTCAGATGATATTTGCTTTAGGTTGGCTTGTGGGGAGATATTTGTATTTGTTGTGATACCCTTCTGGTAGAAGTGGCTATAAAACAATCTACTAATTCTATTCCATCTATCAAAACATTTTAAACTGTTTCTATTGCAGAGTCACTTAAGACATTCTAAATTTTGTTACCAGTTCTCTTAAGTCCTATATACAGGCTTCCACCAGTCTCTGAACAGGGATCTTATTTCTATACTGTGCCTTTCAAGGTAATTTTATTTGAAGTTATTATTACTAGTTTTGTTTCTGTTATTTGATGAAAATTGAAATAGCATTTTACAGACTTGTGAGATAACAAGGTCCTTGCCCTGTAATGCTCACACTCCAACTCAGAGACCCACGCTCTATGGAACAACATGAAATGCATGGCCCTCCCCATGAAAGTAAGCCTTAAAATCTCACATGAAGGAAGCAGTTTCTGAAGAGTCTTTTGAAGGCAGGGAAAATGAGAGGTCAATTTATTAGCATGAGTTGAGCCCACTCTGCCACCAGTGCAAGAAGTGAAAATTCTGAAACCTACTCTACTGGCAAAGGCACAGGTGCAGATGTTGTGCCTTTCACTGATTTCCTTGCACACCACCAACTTCCCTGTCCCCAAGTCCTATCCAAGACCATGTGTTTCCTGTGTGAAAGAGAGAACCAAAGGCATGGACCAAGACTTTCCAACAGGTGGAGCTTTCTGAGCCCCTAGTTTGTGAGACAACACAGGAATGTGGCTTTTTGTCAGAATTCAGGACTTTTAAGATGCTTCCAGCTGTTCTCTTGGGGAAAAAAACCCTAATAAAAACACCTCAAAACATTAATCACAAAAAAAACCTGTAAACAATTGGTTGGCAACTTAGATATATTCAATACAGGTGAAGATCATGTTTGATCTTTCTCCATTTTGCCTCCTTGTTCTCAGGGTATGTCAAAGCCATATAATTTGCTTCAGATTATAATCTGCCACAAAAGCATCTTCAGCAAGTGATGCACTTCCTGTGCTTGTGGTTAGACACAACACCTACAGACAAAATGATCTTTCATGGCTCAAGACTGCAGCAACAACAGCTGGAAGAGACACCTGGAAGGTGTTTCAGCTTGGACGGTCTGGAATGCCCAGTGAGCACTTGCTGACTCTGACCACGGCACAGCTGAAATGGAAATAATTGATGCCAATAGCACCTTTCACTGGGAGAGAGTTCCTAATGCCTCATGCAAACAGCAGCTGTGTGTCTGAGACACAGAGTGGCCCAACCAAGCAAGGGGGGAAGGCTCTGACAGCAGACATTACAGTAATGCACTCTAATGGGCCTTGCTGATTTGAATAAAGTAGCATGTTAAACACTCCACAGTCTCTCTATTGTGTGCCATGACCCTATTTACGACTCTATTTTTGAAGATAATTGCACTCAATACAACCTGAGACAAGCCAACACACCCATATTACAGTATTTTTCCATTTATTTTATTCTTAAAAAATTTAAAAGGATACATAGAAACTTAGTCCCCGGTGGAAACCTGACAGCTGTGAACAAGCATTGCAGCAGCATTCCCATCATTTACCTCTTGGATGCATCTTTTGAAGTGCAATGTTTTTCCCAAGCCCAAGGTCAGCACAAAGTCACCTGTCACTTGTAGACACACAACTGACCTCAGGAAACAGCCACACTTGGGTTTGTAGTCATTGGAGCAATAAACATGCTTTATTATCCGTTGATAATGAAAATAAGCAAATATTAATATATGTACTACTAATAACTGCAGAGAACCATAACCCATGTTGTAAACACAGTGTTGTGCCTCAGCCCAAGGCCCTAGTGAGTGTTCCAGCTGAGTCATAATAAAAACAGATGATGGATGGGATGATAATGAATACATTAAATGATTGCTCCCTTGACCTCTGCAGCAGTTTGCTCTTCAGATCTTGTTTGCAATCCAGCCTCTTCCTTCTAAATTCAGATTAGAGCACCAATTCTTCCTTCTGCTGCTGCACAACCCCTGCCCCCAAATACCTCCCTCCAACACCTTCACCTTCTTGAACATGGTTGGCTTCATCATCCATGTGCCAGATGCTGCCTGGATGGGCTGAGTGCTGTGGACACCTGTCCTGTGGGGGGCTGGTGGAGCTACTCCTGCTCAGCCCCTGTGCTGCTGCTCTTGGCTGAGAGCAGAATCAGACCCTAAAGGCCTGACCCTCTTCCCATTCCCTCCAATCATTGGGATTGCAGCTTGCATTTGTTAAAGGAGTCATGTTTTAGTTAAGCTGCAAATGTCGTGTAGTTTTAATTAAATCTTATGTTTAAGTTGAAATGAAAAAGTTCATTTTCTTCGAAGTTTCTTGATGCAATTTTCCTTGAAATAAGGAAACTTAAAATGAAAAATTCTCATAGAAATTAGAATATTTAATATTGTTAATAGCAAAATGGCTTTTATGAACAGCTTAATTGCATCTGTACGATCCACAACTTTCTGAAATAGTTGAGCGTGTGATTATTCATTTATTTATTTGATATTTATCTTGATCAAGATATTTTGCAGCTAAATATTTCTTCCTGTTTTACCTATGGGTCCTGCTGAGCTCTGGGGCTCAGAGCTGTGTGTCACAGAATGTTAGAATGGCTTGGGTTGGAAGGGACCTTAAATACCATCTAGTTCCAAACCCCCTGCCATGGGCAGGATCACCTTCCACTAGACCAGGATGCTCAAAACCTAATCCAACCTGGTTTTGAACACTCCCAGAAATGGGGCACCCCACAGCTTCTCTGGGCAACCTGTTCCAGTGCCTCAGTCACTTTGTCCTGTGTGTTGTCTGCCTGTTTCTCAGACATGGGTTTTCATATGAAGGTGGCATCTGCTGCTTAATTATTTGACTGCATTTTTCCTGGTTTTTCTATTTGCCACATCAGGAGCTCAGGAGTGCTGATGCTGGTAGAGTATTTCTGTACACATATCTAACATCTTCTGTCTAGGTCTAGAGGGATTCCTAAAATCCTCCAGTGGGGGGGTGGGTTTGGTTTGTCCACAAGAATCCTTCCAGTACTTCTAGGGGGCTGACAAGAAGGCTGGAAAAGGAATTTTCATAAGGGCGTGTAGTGACAGGACAATGGAGAATGGCCTTGAGACAAAGGAGGGCAGGTTTAGATTAGATAGTAGGAAGACCTTCCTGATTGTCAGGGTGGGCAGGCCCTGGCAGGCACAGGTTGCCCAGAGAAGCTGTGAATGCTTCATCCCTGGAAGTGTTCAAGGCCAGGCTGGATGGGGCTTGGAGCAACCTGGGATAATAGAAAGTGCCCCTGCCCATGGCAGGGGGGCTGGAATGAGGTGATCTTTAAGGTCCCTTCCAAACCAAACTCTATGATTCTCTGGTTCTAATTTAACGGCTAAGGGTTGTCTCAGCTGACAACAAATGGGTAACTCTTGTCTTGAGATGATCAGCGTTGATGAACCTGTTGCTGAAACCTTCTGACCACGGCAAAGTAAGAGGAGCTGTGTGCCATTTTTTGCCCCCTTTGAGAAGTGAATATAATCCCAAGCCCTCACCACCCATCACAGGATGCCATGCCATGTGATTTGAAGCTGTAGAGGAGGGTTAACAGCCTGCCCTGGCCTGTGCAGCTGAGAGCTGGGCAGGACCACACAAGAATCCACAGTGAGGCAGTGCCCAGCTGCTCACAGCTCTCTGCTGCCCCTGGAGCCCTCTGCAGTGTGCAGTGTGGGATAGGATGGCAGGCAGGATCTGGCAAGGGAGAGAGGGCTGGCCTTGGAGCTGGGAATTGCTGTGACACTGCACTGCAATGGCATGAGCTGCTACTGCTTGTAGGGCCATGGAGAATACATGAGAATTGACAGTGAGGTCAGGGAGATAATCTGAAGGAGCTAAAGCAGCTGGAAACCTGGAGAGAAAAATGACAAGTTCTTTTGCACTTTTTGAAGCTGAACCTTATTTACTTCTGGGGACAGATCATCTGAAGGACTGATCTACACTCGTGGCTAAGTTAGAAATTCCAGGAAAGTAGGAGAGCATCCCTTTAGAAATATGTGGGTAATGAGTAGAAGAGGAAAAAGAGGCAAGGATAATTTGGATGTAAAATCAATCCTACTGGAATTTTTCTTTTGATTTAAGGAAATAATGCAGAAGATATCTCATTGGTAAAAACCCCCAACAATACCATCAAACTGATTCATGCATGACCAAATCTGAAGTGTAATTCTCTCAATGACAGGGATAGTCACCCTGGCAATTTTAGCAGTCAGTCAATAGCTCCCCTGACAAGGCAAATCTTTCATCCTGCATAAACCTAAGGTAATTCCTCTCTTGCCACTGGTTTGTAGCACTCTGAGAGTGCTACAAATTCCTGGTTTGTAGCACTGAGAGTGGATGTTCCAGGGCATGGGTTAGGTTCAACAGAGAGACAATTTGCCAAGTGTCCCAAGTTTAAGTGCATCACATTTTAGGTTCTGTAAATGCAGAAATACAAACTGGCTGACAAACTTTTGTGAACTGGACCATAAGTCATGATTAATTTATCAAGCTATTCTAAATACATCCACTAAAATAATGGAAATATAAACAAAAGTTATGTAATTCCTCCTTGCCTGTGCTCAGGCCCTGCTTGTGATGGTGGAAATATAAACTGAACTAGAGCGTATAAAAAGATTTCCAAGTAAAAGCCTTTGTTTAATGTTTCCTATGCATCAGATATTCCACTTGCCTCCCAGATGCATATATTCCAAACCATGCTTTTGCTGTTCACAGAAAATTCCTCCATCTATTTATACTTTCAAATCTATGATCTTATACATTAATAAATAGTAATGAAGTCCTGAAGTAAATACCAATGTTATGGTTTCACTGGAGATCTTGCTGACATTTATAAATATCTGCAGCTTTCATGGTTCAGGACACTGGCAGAGCTCACAGATTCTGTTAAACTTTATCATGTAATTGTACATATGGTCTCTCTTTTGAAAGTATAATGCACAGGGTTGATGGAATATTTCTGTTAGGCAGCACTGAGTGTGTTTGGCTGCTTTGTGAAATCCATGTTTCTGTGCAGGTGTGTTTTAGCTAAACTCACCATTTTTTCATTTCAGCTGACACCAAACAGGACACATAGCCCAGACTTTCCCAAGCCCTAGAAGTACTGCTATCTTGTGCTTACTCACTGCTCTGAATGAGTCACCCATTTATATATCTGTTCATTTACATGCCAGGAGATAATCTAACAAACACTAACAGCCACTGCACTCCTTGTGTATGCCTTTGTCTGTCAAAGGGATTACTGGATTTGGGTCCCTGTGGTGGAAAGTTTAGCTCAGCGACCCAAGAAACACTTTCCAATTGAATGCTGTCATTGCCCTGCTCCAAAAGGTAAGAGAGAGGAAGTTCACATGACAGCCTGGAACTGAACCTTGCATGGAGCAATCCTAGGCCAGGGATTTTGCTGCTGAGATAAGGCCAAGTAGAAGAGCCAAAGAGCATCAGTAGCAGCAATGAGTTTGAGTCTGGCTTCTCCCAGAGATGTTTAAGTGACCAAGAGCAAAGGACTTGAGAGGGAAATTCATTTCAGCCTCAGATTCAAGGGTAGTACAGGGATTTCCAAGCCAGTTTGGTGCTGAAAGCTCCCAATCATGCAATATTGCCCAACAAAGTCAAAATTGTAATCGACAGTTCTACACACCCAGTATCTCACATGTATACCAAAAGATGGGGAAGTAGGAGGGAATTCTCCACTCCAGAGAACTCTTTCAAAGTGCAACTTCACTCCTCATACAATGGGAGATCTGTACTGTCTTTGGTCTGCCAAAAGTCCTGCCAACTGAGCAGGAATCAAATAGTTGCCATCTCTGATCTCTGCTAGTACTGTCAGAAAAGTGATAACTTGCAGGTAAAATAATGGCTAAAGTTTCCTTTTTACACAGCTGAACTTTCACACTCCAAGGGAGTCACATGCTCAGTCATCCCCCACCCATCTAACACTGGATTTGATGGGGCCGCAGGACAGACAGAACAAGAGGAACTGTTCACACAAAACTTCCTTGTTTTGTGTGCAGATGTCATGCAGATACAGATGCTCCCAGTAACTCTGCACTGGGATGATGAAAGAAACTTCCATCATTGCTAAATGGATTCTGCCAACACTTCTGAAGCCCTAACACTGCTCACATTTGAAGTCAGTTTAAAGTTATTATGTGTTATCTCTTTGGGAAACTTGTTACAAATGAACCTCTGGGAACAGCTGCCTTAATCCTGTGTCTGGTCACTAAAGATACAAGACCTGTGATCACCACTGCTGCTGCTGAGGAGGAGATCTGGAAAAGAACAGCCAAGGAAATCTGGATGGACTGCTATTGAGGTAGGCACTAGATCCCAGAACAGGTGGGATTTTCCTTGCAGGATACAGTATGGCAGGTCTGGTTACACCGTGTAAAACCAGCTTTTTAAGACAATGCATGAAGGACCTTTAGGCTCTCCAGATTTCCAGAGATGTATTTCTACTGGCCTAAAATAAATGTAACACAGAGGAAGGAACGGCTTGCTGCATATGCCACAATACAGATCAAGTCAAGCGAAAGAGCCAGTGTTGGTGGCACATGAAAAATTAGCTCCCTGAAGCAAAGTAGGCAATGAGTTATTTATGCCAGCTGGAAAAACTGCTTGTTCCATGCATTTGTTCTTCTCTTACCTATTGCTCTTCCCAGGTAATGCTAACCAGCCTCCTATTTTGCATATCTGATCTTTTTTGTTGGTAATGTTTGGAGGTGCTGGATGATGTAGCATGTGTGAGTTAAATCACTTGGTTAAGACACTTAACCCATCCTCAATTATCACTCTGATAAAGAGAGGAAAAGCAGTGATGAAAGAATTGTGTGCCTAAAGAAAGGTTGTAAAGTCATGTTCTGATCCATACTTCATAGAATCACAGAATCATGAAATATATTGAATTGGAAGGGACCCCCAGGGATCACCAAGGTCCAACTTCTGCTTGCACAGGACAGCCCCAAGACCATCAGTGCCAAAACAGCACAATGAAATCTGCTTTCATTTAACAGAAAACTGGAGAAACTTTTTTGCCCTAATGCCCAGTCTCAGGGACAGGAGGATTCTTGTGTTCTTGTGTCTGTACCCATATCAGGAGCTTGTCCAGCAGTGAGTTGAGGCTGAGATTAAAACAGCTGCACTGCTCTCAGCACACACAGTGAGTCTGGCAGGACCCCTCTGCTTTGCCTTCTCCACAGCTGAACTTTGTCCAACATACATAACTCCCTCAGGTCACCACAGTGTGCAAAGACCCAACCTGAGACCCGAGGGCTGTGCAGGGACAGGCACAGTCCTTGCTGTGAAGACCAACTGGTTTGTTTAAAACCTGCAGAACAGAAGCATCCCACAGTATTCTAATGAGGGAAAGGTAACAAGTGACAGTACAAGAGGAAAAGTCCTCAAATTGCATGAGGGGAGGTTTAGATTAGGAATTAGGAACAATTTGTTCACTGGAATGGTGGATTGGAACAGCGTGCCCAGGGCAGTGGTGGAATTGAGGAAATCACTGTCCCTGGAAGTGTTCAAAAGGCATGTGGATGTGGCACTTGGGGACATGGTTTAGTGGTGATAACGGTGGTGCTGGGTTGAGTTGAGCTCAGTGATTTTAAAGGTTTTTTCCCAACTTCATGACTCTATGATTCTATGGGCATTGCTAAAAATGACTGCTGGAAAAATGAACTTTGAATATCATTATGTGAATTCATAAAATTACTGCACTGGTTGCCTTAATGGTTGGATCATGTTACTCCTAACTGAATAATTTCTCAAGCTGTTCTCTTGCTAATGTTTATAATTACTCGCAGTTCAGATAAGTCCAAAGGTAACAAAATAACATCCATCCCAATTTTTTTCCTTTTTTTTGTTTTTCCTCTCCAAAGACGAGGTCTTTTAAAGGTCACATCTTGACAGAATTCCCCTTTTTACCCCCCTGTTGTGCTAAAGCAGATCAGCATTATTGACCTTGACAACAATGCCTGAAAGGTTTAGTGACAATCTCTTCTGTATCAGCGAGCACACAAAGCTGCTGTTCTGGGCTGGGGCATTCTCGACGCGGCAGAATCGGCTGCTCCTGACAAGGCACGGGGTAAAAAGATTTAATGTCTCCATGTGAACGTGAATCGGATCGTCCCCTCCTGCCATGAGATCCGCAGCCCCAGGGGGAGCCCTGCTCGGCGCTGTGATGCTGCATTAGCCACTTGTGGTGGCTGCGCGAAGAAACAGAGCATGACAAGAGCTAAATAACATCGGGGGCGTGGAAATGCCCAGGTTTCCCCAGCCCCTCCGCATCGCCAGACTTTTAAAAATGTGAAAAGCAACAAAATGCTTTTAAGAGGGCTTATTTTTCTTTTGGAACCACTCTTTTTTTTTTTTTTAAGTCTGCTTTGTGGAGGTGGATGTGTCAGGATGATAAGGCAGCCACGGGTGGCGAAGCAGCTGATCCGCTCACGTTGAGCTGCTCTTGGGTCTCAAAGGCACCAGTGCTCAGCCTGTGGATGCTCCTACACCTGCTCTGGGGCAACAAGTTCCTCCCACTGAATCCTTGTCCTCCAAATTCTTTTCTTCACTGGTGCCCACTCCAAAGTAATCCACAAAAGTAGAGCTGAAAATCTGCATTTGGTGAAACTCTGGCCCAAATGAATGTGCTGGTGGTGTCAGTGGGGACAGGATTTCACTTGTTTAGTCAGAAACAGGTTTTGCCAGAATCCTGAGTCTTTCCCCTTGAGTTATGGTGATTACTGGGGAAAAGGGGAAGGGAGAGCTGAGAACTGTAATACAGATAAAGGGATGAATAAAGAAATCATGCAGTGGGAAAGTGTACACTGACTATTGTTATTCTGATGGTTTATAGCAAAATGTGGTGAAAAAGGTACATGAAGAAAAAAAGACAAGATAGAAATTAGGGATTTTATTTGAGTTTATATTTCTCTCATTTAAGGGCATATAAATAATCTTTCCTAAAGGGCTGAGTTACCTCCCATCCCTAATCTTATCTCCACAGTGCCTGTTCTATCATGCTCATTTCAGGGTCAAAAAAATTCACCTGGAAAAGCATCAACACAGCAGATTTCCCCAAGCCCAAGCAGGGAGACTTGTTTACCAGCCCTTTCACTACTCCACCACTGGGAAGCCAACCAAAACTTTGTGTATTTGGCCTCAGGATGTCTTTCCCTGTATTACTGTGTTTAGAAGTAGCATGAAGTGTTCTAACAACTCTTCATGATCTCTTCTGGAAACACAGGAATGTTGTCCAAGGAACAATAGCTTATGTTTCTGTCCATGTATAATTCAATTGGTATGGCTGAAAACAACATTTGGAAAGAAGAGGGGTAGTTCATTGCAGTACAAGTCCCAGGACTGGGGTAGAGGTCCCTCATTGTCCAGGGGAGGCCACAAATGTGATCCAAGGGCTGGAGCACCTCTGTTATGGAGACAGGCTGAGAGAGGTGTGGTGGTTCAGCTTGGAGAAGGGTCCAGAGAGACCTTAGAGCCCCTTCCAGCACCTACAGGGGCTCCAAGAGAACTGGAGAGCGTCATGGAGGGACAGGACAAGGGGGAATGGCTTTAACCTGACAGAAGCAGGGTTAGATTAGATATGGGAAGAAATTCTGCCCTGTGAGGGTAAGGAAGTCCTGGCACAGGTTGCCCAGAGAAGCTGTGGCTGCCCCATCCCTGGAAGTGTCCAAGGCCAGGTTGGATGGGGCTTGGAGAAACTTGGGATAGTGAAAGGTGTCCCTGCCTGTGTCAGGGGGGTTGGAGCTGGATGACAGAATCACAGGATGCTTTGGGTTGAAAGAGACCTAAGAGCTCATCTTGCTTTAACCCTCTGCCATGGGCAGGGACACCTTCCATGAGACCAGGTTACTCCAAGCCCCATTCAGCCTGGCCTGGAACACTCCCAGGGATGGAGCAGCTACAGCTTCTTGGGGCAACCTGTGCCAATGCCTCTTTAACATCCCTTCCAACCCAAGCTATTCCATAACTCTGTGATTCTTCCCACCTATGTTGGGACAAGGGATGGAACTGTGATGAATGTTTTCTTGTCTGTGCACACATTACCAAGCCCCAGTGTTTATGCAGAGACCCCTGGAAATCCCATCCTCATTTCCTTCTCAAAAGAAAGAGCACAGTGTTACTCTCCCAATAAAATGTATTTCTCTATTTCATGTTTCACCCATATGAGCTGGTTTGATTCCTGCAGTGGCAGAAAGCACAGAGAATTGCCAACAGAGAGCTTTGATCATCGTAAACTCAGCTGCATCACACATCTCTGGCAAGCCAAGGACCACCACCATCACTTACAGCACTAATTCAGTGCCACAGAGTTGCTGGAGGTCCAAGAAATCCAGCTTGGATGGCTGGTAAAACAAATTCCTGCTTCAGTCCTTTTAAAGGTAGTTTGCAAATCAACAGGGTCTTGAAAAAAACAAAGACAAAGGTTATTTGAGCCACCATGGGATTCCTTTCCTGAGGCAGCCCCTGCCTCCAGGTGTTGCTCTGGGACTGAGAACAAAAGGAGAAGGTAGCAGAGGATGAATAAAACCCCCCAAAAGTCAAGGAAAGAATGAAGAGGAAAAGATTATTCATTCCATCACCTGCAGATTCCTGAGCAGGGCATTTGTTCTTCCCGAATGAAAAGTCCCTCCTTTGCCATCCACAACAATCACCTGGCCTTTCCCTTGCCTTCAGCCCTTTCCCCCCATTTCAAGCATGTAATTATTGACACCAGGTGCTTTGCTTCAGTCCATCTCTGGTGATGTCCCCATTCACAAGTAAAGGATTGTAATTTGCCAGCCTCCACCGAAGTTCCTTTGTCCGGGCCTCCTTCCTCGGGTGTAACATTACACTGACAAGCGGCACAGCACAATGGGAAGGGAAATAGAATTTACTGGGGGAACAAAGGGTATTAGTGCTCCCTGCCTCTAACCCCAGGTGACTGTGCAGAACCCACTGCAGGGTCTCTGGTGACTGACAGCAGGCCTGGGGGATATCACCACTGCCTGCCCTGAGTGTGGCGGCAGTGGTGGCACAAGAGCTACACCTGCAGCAGCCCACAGCTGCCTGCAATGATGCTGCTTCGTGCCTTTGCTGTGAGTAAACACTGCCAGTCCTATTTAAAGTTTAAATTAATGAAATGTTTTAGCTGGTAGGGCACTCAGTGCTGATAGAGAGTGCTCAGCTCAGACAGAGTTCATCCCCTCCCTTCCCAGCTGCCAGCAGGAGGCTGCCCCATGGCTGGTTGGCTGTCACTGTGTGGTCTGGCCCTTTAGGCTTGGAGTTGCCCCAGGCTTTGCTGATGGCAGCACTGGGGATGAGGGCTGGTAACAGAAGTGCTATGAACACACAGGTCTCGTGGCACCGATGATGCTGTTTCTTTGTTTTGTTGAAGCTCCTGGAATCTGCCTGTTGCACCCACATGGGGCAGGAGCTGTCCCCTTGTGGCCATGAACCCTCCCCAGCCAGGGTTGACCCGACTGGTGCCCCTGGGCTCTGCTGTAAAGCAAATTAACAGTGACAACAGTAATGAGGGAAAAGTAAGAATGATGGTGATTTAGGTTTGCAACTCTTTTGGTTTCATGTGGCAAGCACAGGCATGGATGAACTGGGGGATGAAGGGAGTCTGAGTGCTCCCCCCTTAGCCCTGGCTATACAGCACACATAGAATCACAGAATGGTTTGGCATGGAAGGGATTTGAAAGATCATCTCCAACCCCTCTGCCATGGGCAGGGACACCTTCCACTAGTCCGAGTTGCTCAGGGCCCCCCAGTTCAATCTGGCCAAGCCCCTGCATGCAAGGCTGCTTGCCAGCACAATCCCTTTGCACCTGCCCAAATCAAAGGTGTCGCCTTTCTTTCCCTCCCAGAAAAATCCCCCAAAATATCCCAATGGCCTTAAGCTTGAAAGAGAGTAGGTTTAGATTGGATATTAGGAAGAAATTCTGTGCTGGGCGGATGGTGAGGCCCTGGCACAGGTTGCCCAGAGAAGCTGTGAAAGCCCTGATGCCTTGGATTGCGTTTTCCTGTGAAAAGAGACACACTGAAGACAAGTTAATGGAGAAAGATATAGGGTTTTATTAGAAGAAGCTTCCACGTTCAAACCCAGGGGGTTTGACCCCAGGTCTGACCCTATGGTCAGGAAGTCACAGGGTTTTATACCCCTCACGGACATCCAATCAGAAGTTCCCATTTCTCTCTAATGCCCACCCAAAAGTCCTGCCAATTTGCCCCCTTTGTCATGGGGGGGGTGGGGGGGGTGGGGGGCAGTTAGGCCTTCTCCTGTTGTTTGTCTTCTGTTATCTTGCAGGTAGGTGTCTGCTCAAAACAGCTCGGCCTTCACAAGGCCTGCCAGCTTGTGAGAAAGACATTTTAATATTCAGACTTAAGATCAGGGCAACTTAGCAGAGACTATATGATTCTAAAACCTTCTAAAATTACATTAAATCACATTCTTAGGCATCAGCCCCATCCCTGGGAGTGTTCAAGGCCAGGTTGGATGAGGCTTGGAGCAAACTGGGGTAGTGGAAGGTGTCCCTGCCCATGGCTGTGGGATTGGAAATGAGTGGTCTTTGAGGTCCCTTCCAACCCAAACCATTCTGTGGTTCCATGATTCAGGGGAGGGCAGCAGTACTGAGGTTGCATTCTCTGAGCAGCCCTAAAACAGCAGCTCACAGCAGACTGGGAGAGTAGCACTGCTGCTGGTGGAAGCTTTGCTGAGCTCTGCACAACCCTCTACTAAAGACCCTGCTGCTGCTGCCTGGCTCATCAGTGCCACAGCACTGCTCCCTCTGGCACCAGTGTGCCCACTGCTTGCTCTGGAACACACCAGTCAGGCGCCTTTCTGCTCCTCCTGCAGATGCTTCTGACTCATGCTGATCTACCAAAGATTAGGGAACCCAGCTTTTGAAGTGCTCTGAAACATGTGCTATTAAAGAAAATAAATTAATTGAAGCAACATTGGTCCAAGCCCTATCAAGGCAGAAATCAGACAGAGGCAGGAGGAACATCCTTTATTTCATGGCTTCCTCTGACCCACGGGCTGGAGGAGGACGCGGGCAGATGTTTTTAACAGAGACATTACATCACCCTTTTTTATATTCTCCATCTGTATGAACTTCAAGTGGAGCCAAGCATAATTATTCCTAAAAAAATTAAGGCATGAGCATACTCACAGCACCAAGGTGTAGATCCCAATATGGGAGTCTTCCCAATCTGGCTTCCCTCTGAGGCAAAGGAAGATCTGTCCCTCCTGCCTGTTACCTTCACCTTCTTTCTACAAACCTGCATTACCTGTAATGCTCCCAGGACACCTGGCCATGCTCAAGACCATCTGTGCACTCACTGACACTGGTGTGGGTGAGTTAAAACAAGGAACACCGGAAAATAATTTTCTTGAAGGACTCTTCTCTTCTTGGGCATTTGAAACAAGTCCTAGCCTTGCTATTTGATGCAGTAGGTATTTCTCTCATGAACAAATTATTCTAAATGGGAAAGGAACAGCAGTAAAAAGTAATAAAACTGTCTATCTCTAAGTTGGACTTGATAACAAGCAACTGTAGGCAATGGGCTCACCAGTGGAATGAGGATCCTATTCCATGTGAAGCTCTCAGGAGGCTTTTGCCTGCTCTGCCATGGTTTGCCCAGGCCACCCACAATTTGCCTTAGAGGTTTTCCTCAGCTGCTGAAAAGAGGAGCACTAAACCAGATAAGAGGCAGCACTGCAGCATTCTTGGGAGTTTTTGGGCTCACTTGGATCCCAGATGTGACAACAGCCTGCCTGCTTGTCCCACCCCACTGCCTCGCACTGCCTGGCTCTCTCAAAGAGGATTTTTACATCCCAGGAGCAGAATTGGAAACATCATCCCTGTGGAAACTCTTTGACATCTCTCAGTGAAGGAATTTGCTCAGTAAGAAGCATTGCAGGTGTTGGTTTTCCATATTGCACCACCCTGATTTTTGGAGCACACTGCAACTGCAAATTTTTAATCAGAAAATACACATTTAGCCTGTAGATAAATAGGAGACCACCAGATTTGTATTGTTTATTAATTTTCTATTTATTCAATTCAATATTTCTATTAACTTTTTATTAATTATATTTGGGTTTTTATAAACTTTCTGTTAGTTTTTCTATTTTGATTTTCCGTTTCATTTCCTCTGCTATTTCTTTTCATCATTCTGCATTATAACCAGTTGAGATGAACAGGCAGTTCTGGCTTCTTCCCATTCATTACACAGGATTGTTTTGGTTTTCATTAACTTGTTTCTCTCTTTGCTGCTTTTTATTCTGGAAATCATACTCTGTCTGCAAAGAGAAAGAAAAGGCAAGTACAGAATGCTGACCCTGAAATTTTTGTCCAGTTTTCTTCTGGTGAGATGTCTGGACCTCTACTTCATACTGGCCAGATTTTCTCCTGCTCAGCTCTGCTGCAGCCAGACTTGGTGGCAACATCCCAGATCCAGCATTCACCACTAACCAGGAGAACGAGGCCATCCAGTTCTAGGACATCTCCCTGAGAACAGGCAGACAACTATTTGAAGCACAGGAGGAAAGAGGGTAAGAAAACTTCAGTAGTGACAGCCTGTTTCACAGGCATTTACAAGTCTCATTTATAAACAGGAGATTACTGCAGGAAAATTCAGCGCTCACAGCTGGCTGGAAAAAAATCCTTCAAATATAGTTTCCTTTGACTCTCCCTTCTGCAACAGTTGGGACTTGGTCTGAAATTCAAATTAACTTTCATACCCAGCCTACAATTCCGTTTTGTGCCCCAAAGCAAAATTTCCTGCATAATTGTGTGTATTTAGGTCACTTCTCCATTGTTCGCTTCTGCAAAGAAAATCGCTGATTTGCCAGTGGAGAAAATTCCTAATACACTTTTCAAAAGCACTTTTGCAATTAGAGATTGTGCTCCTAAATGAGACTGGAACGTAGGCTTGGATTTGCTTGGGTAATGTCTTGAGACTTTTTATGCCTGTTTTTGACAGCAGGGACTCCATTTAAATACAGACCATATTTGACATCTATACAGGGCTAGGCTGGTTTGCCAAACTACACTAAAAAGTAGTTGTCCAATTTTCATACTTTGATCAAACATTAACCATAAGTATGCAGTATGTGCAAACATTAATCTAACTAATTAACATTTAATCTAGAGAAATAACACCTTTTGCCATTCTAACATTCTTTTCACTGCAAATTTTCACTACACTTGAGTTGTCTGAACTTCTTTTGTTTCTGAATTTCTGCCACAAGAAGTACTGGGTCAGTATCTTCTGTGTGTCTGACC
Source organism: Pithys albifrons albifrons (assembly GCF_047495875.1). Lineage (NCBI taxonomy): Eukaryota > Metazoa > Chordata > Aves > Passeriformes > Thamnophilidae > Pithys > Pithys albifrons. The sequence continues at coordinate 5,879,755 of NC_092463.1, read as the reverse complement.
ATGCAGCACCAGCCACATGCATGGACAGGTCTGTACAAACACTTATGCAGGTATCAAATGAAAACAAAACATTCTGATCTGAGTGTAATGAAGAAGAAAGCTCTCCTGAAGGCTCAGTTAATTGGCTGAGATCAAGGATCTCTGCAAAGCAATGCCTGTATCCCTGTACCTTGCAACAAAAAATTCATATTTTTCTCTACATCTTAGAGACCCATGGTCTGCTCTTGTGGCTTTATAAATATTTTTGTGAATGTGCTGCCAGAACAGGTCCAAACATCACGCAAAGGCCCCATCAGGGCTGTACTTGAGGGCAATGACACCAAAGGCTGGGCTTTGGAAAGCCAAGAGCTGATGCTATATGTAGATTTCTGGGCATTAATTAAAAAATCAAATCAAATCCCTAGCACACCCCCCCCCCCCCCCCCCCAGACACTTGCCAGGGACAACAAAGCATGGCAGATCTACCTCAGGATGCTGGGAGAGAGGGGAAAAAGAATCAGGTCAAAGCACACAATATACAAATCCTTGGGATGCCGTAGGGCACAGTATGCAACGACCTCAGCCTGTTTTGAAAATCGATTACAGAAGGCCTTCAGCTGAATGGAGTCAATGACCCTGTGTCTGCATGGCAAAGGAAAACAGCCACATCTTCTCTGAGCTAACACATACGAGGATTCCCAGCCCAAGATCCTCGTGGTGGCAAGGAAAAGGGGACCAGTGGACACAGCCTCTCCCAGCTACTCTTCTTCAGACCAGGGAAGGAAAACATTGGATTTCTTTACATAAAGATTTGACTTCCATGAGACCAAAATAGATGAACTTCAGTTTTCCTCCTCCCCTTTGGAAAAACATCACCAGCTGTGCCAGGGGTCAGGATGTAATAGACAAAGAACATGTGTAATTCAGGAACTACAACTGCCTAATGAAATATATGTCAAAAGAGACAGCTGGCCTGAAGGCTTGGGCTGCCCTGTGCCTTTGTCTTAAGGTTTTCCCCAGCTACAAGTACAGGAGAATCGGGACTGGTGAAATGGAGTGAGTTTTAGATGGTATATCCAGTTGCCTGTGTCTCCCTTTTGCACTTAAGGATTTTTAACTCCTGTCCAGTTACGGGAGTTCTGCTCAGGCAGGGAACGCTGTAACCAACACACAGCAATGATGGGTTTTGGTCACAGGGGGCAGAGCATCCAGGCACAGTAGAGAACCACTGAGTGTGATTTGGGTAGCAAAGAAATGGCAACACTTACACTCATGATTGCACTCAGCAACAGGACAAGGGGGCACGGGCTCAAGCTCTGCCAGGGGAAATTGAAGTTGGAGATCAGAAACAAATTCTTTCCAGGGAGAACAATCAGGCATTGGAATGGGCTGCCCAGAGAGGGGGTGGATTCACCATCCCTGGAGGTTTTTAAACTGAGATTGGCCATGGCACTGAGTGCCATGATCTGGTAAAGGGACTGGAGTTGGACCAAGGGTTGGACTTGATGATCTTGGAGGTCTTTTCCAACCCAATCGATTCTGTAATTCTATGACTCTATGATGATGCTCCCAAGAGACTTAGAAAAATGAGTCTTACTGTGTTACTACTGGGGGAAACAGCTTCTGATTGCTGTTTCCGTCATCCTCACTAGGGTAGGAGAATTAGTAAGTTTTTGGTTCAGTGACATGCATTGAGTCTGCTCACTCCATCAGTGCTTAAAGCACAGAAGATAATGCTAACCATATAAAAACATTTTAAACTGATAAAGATGAACGAATTGTATCAGCAATAGTGAGGGCAGCAGGGACCATCCCCTTGTGCTGGGCACTGATGAGGCCACACATCAAATCCTGGGGTCAGTTTTGGGCCCCTCACTCCAAGAAAGACTTTGAGGTGCTGGAGGGTGTCCAGAGAAGGGCAATAAAGCTTGGGAGGGATCTGGAGCACAAGTCTGATGAGGAGCAGCTGAGGGAGCCAGGGGGGCTCAGCCTGGAGAAAAGGAGGCTCAGGGGGGACCTTCTTGCTCTTTACAACTCCCTGATGGGAGGGTGGAGTCAGGTGGGGGTCAGCCCCTTCTCCCAAGGAACAAGAGACAGATCAAGAGGACATGGCCTCAAGTTGCACCAGGAAAGGTTGAGAGTGGATATTACAGAAAATTTCTGCATGGAATGGCTTGTCAACTACTGGCACAGGTTGCCCTGGGAAGTGGTGGAGTCACCAGCTTGGGGGTATTTAGAAGTGTAGATGTGGTGCTCTGGGACATGGTTTAGTGGTGGCTTGGCAGTGCTGTGGGAATGGTTGGACTTGGTGATCTTAGAGGTCTTTTCCAACATAAATGAGTCTATGATTCAATAAATTGGGAATCTGGTTGGAGACCACTACTTCCCCAAAACTTGTAAACTGGAGCACAGGGATTACATCACTTAAAAACATACACTCTTCAAACCCAGAGAACATGATACACCACCCTCAGTTCACTAGGCTAAGCACATTTTCCAGGAAATGGTGCAAAAGACTTTTGAAGTCAAGCAACACTGAAATGAAAAAAAAAAAATCAAAAAAGGGTCAGAAGTAGCTCCATTAATTTTCCTTGCTCAGCTATGCAGACTGTAAAACTTTATCTTCTGTTGTTTCTCTTCTTTCAGAAAAACCCCATAGCAACAACAGCAAAGGAAATGAATTGCCAGTTCCGTGCCACAAAAACATATGAACAGGCTTACTTTGAAGCACGCAAGAAGCTCCCTGGCTCCAGCTGGGACTGGATGTTCAGCACACGCTGCAGGGCTCTGCCAGTGTGGGATCCACGGAGTGGGAATGGACAAAATGTCTGTCTGTGCATGGCCAGGAAAGCTGAGACAAGGTGTTCACACTCCAGCGTGAATCAGCTGCCTGTGGGAAGGGTTCAGCCTTTCGGCAGCGCACACAAGAGACTCAAACCCTGTTAGAGGGTTTAGCCTGGAGAAAAAGAGGCTCAGGGGAGACCTTATAACTCTCTGCAACTACCTGGAAGGAGGTTGCATCCAGGTAGGGTAGTGTAGAATGAAAATGCATAATATTCCTAATATAAGAAAACGTAGAACATGCACAGGGAAGATGCAAGAGGGAATAAAACAATTCCCAATACTAAGGATTTTCAGGCTTTTACAGAATAGTCTGGCAGCTGCAAAAGAGATGGATAAGGAAGAGAAACCAAAGGGATTGGGTGTATGGGAGAGGTGGCAGAAGGAACGTGCTTCACTGCATGTGAAGCAAGAGCAAGGCACAGGACAAGACCAACTGATCTCTGTATAGGAAACATAAAAACTGGGCTAAAGGTTACAGCTTACCTAGAAACCAGGTGATAAGGTGAGTACAGCCCCTTATCAATTTTAATAGGAAAGCTTTGTATTAGCTATTAGATAATAAAAGCTGGGCTGTGGCCTGGAGCAGGTTTATTCTAGCATTGAACTCATGCCCATGCTGAGGTTTTCAGATTCAGGTACTGAGACCTTTGGCTTAACATCTGAAACAGGGCAAGGTTCAGCCTGTCAGGCTGGCATCTGTCAGTGTTTCCTAATAGAACAGTAAGGTTTTCATACACAAACTCCTGTGAAATTTAAAAGTGTAAAAGCAGAAAGTTAATATATTTCTGTAATTATTTACATTATTTCAATTCATGCCATACATTTAATTGATATTTTCACTAAAGGCCTTCTAAATTAGCCTTCTGCTTTTTTCTTTTCTTCCTGAAACTGGTTCCTGACATCCCACCAGTCTCCAGTTCGTGATTAGGAGTCAACAACAACCAGCTGGGGTGTTGCATCACTTACTTTCCTATTCCAGTTGTATACAGTCTTCTATGACAGCTGAAGGTGAGCATTAACAACCCCCAAATAAAGTATTGTAACAACAGCAAATAAAAAGATCCAAAACCACTCTGAAGTGTGCACTTCAGGATTCTTATGGGATGGAGTAAAGCATCATCAGGATTAAAACTGATTTCAATGATGGTGTCACTTCATACTCTTCAGGTAACAAACTCCTCCTATACCCATGATGGGACTGAGCACCACAAAAATAAATCACTCTTGTAAAGAAATACTTCAAAAGACTTCTGATATTTTGGAAAAGGTAATTTGGATAAGCAGGAAATGCTGGGAGAAAAAAAGCACAAAAGACAGAGAGGACAGGCTTGTCCAAATATCCTATTCCTCCTGTCTGGATCTTAGTCTAGGGACTCCACAGGTTATTTTGAAAACAGACGAGAAAATCTTTTATTTAAAAGCCTTTAAAAATTATTTTGTATTGCATGCGTGTAGTAGACTCTGAATTATTTTGTTACCTTCTGATAGTTCATGGGACAGGATTCAAATTTCAGGGGAAGGTGACTGTTCTTACCAAGTTATATTTGGTGTTTGTGAGCCAGCAGCAAACTCTGACCTCCTATTTCAGAGCAAAGGGGAAGACCCACGATGCAGCTTCAGCAAGATGGGATTTCCAAGAGAGAATCAGCAGGACACTGGACAGTGTCACAGACACTTCCACTACTAAGGAGTAGAAGTAAGGGCATGAAAACACATAGAGCTAATTGCATTTACTTCATATCTGTTCTACTGAATAAATAAACTCCCAGTTTCAAATGTCTGTTCAGCAAACCCTTAATCCAGACAAGTCCAAGTGGTAGGTCATGAAGTTTTCAGTCCCGTTTAAAAGGATCAGAAACCTCCAGCAAATATCTTCTTAAAGTAGGGCATGCACCCCAGAAAAAGTTGCTAATTGGGAAAGGAAAATAAATCTCTTCCACAGCTGTAGCTGCTAAATAGGACTTTTGCAAGGCTGCAGATAATTTTAAGCTCTCCCACTTCCAGTACATTGAAAAGTTTGCACTAAAATTGGTCAGTAAAAATCGACCTCATCAGTATCTGAATTCTTGCTATACTGATGAAGTCCCAGTCCTGCAAGCTCACAAAGGAGAGCCAAGCATTGAGTTTTCCAACTCCCAAAGCCTCTCATGTGTATTTGCAGGGATAATTGTCTTGGTTAGTTCCATCATAAAATCCTTAAAGTTGGAAAAGGCCTCTAAGATCATCGAGTCAAACTTTCAGGAATTGTAAACAATTCTTCCTGCTACTCTTGGCCAAATTCACCTTTGTTCCTTCAGAACAGATTAGACTAATCTCATATTTTTAAAAATTGCCAAAAACTAAAATGAGTTAAATTATTTAACTGGGCTTCAGGGTTCTGTCTCTTTTAAAATAACTCACATAAACGTAAGATGAATAAATTCAGCCATAAAGAACATCTGCAGTTACCTTAATATTTCTATTTAAACTGCTGTGATGACATTCAAATTTATTATTACATGTCAAGATAAAAAAAACCAGTTACATGAACCAATGATGCAAGAGGTGTATTAGTCTTTGTCTTTGGGGGAAAATACACTAAAATGTAAATTTTCAGTGAGATGGGATAAAACACTCTTTTTATAAATGCTAAGCTAGAAAACAAAGGGATATACGTTGTCTCTTATGTTTGCTCCATTAATGTGAACCAGGGCTAATAGTCAATCTTATCATACCAATTTCAGGTTTTTAATCCACAGAAAATATTCCTTCCTTCTGTGAGACAATTCAGTAGTTCTGATTTTTAATCCTTAAAGGGATGGGGCTGAATATTTAAGATCTTTTAAAAGACAAGTTTGCTCCAGGTCACAGGTGACAGAATCTCTTCCTGCCCCTCCCCAGGTTTAATTAATTTAGTCCATGCCAAAATCCTTCCAGCTCTCTGCTGTCTATAAAGATTTTCATGGAAGATAATTTTAAGCCAGTATTTACTCTATGAATCATAGGGGCTAAACCCAGTGTAAATATTTATTTTAGCCTTTAGCATCCTTAAATTCTTAGAAATTACAGTATAAAGGTCTAGCTTGTATTTGTCAATACTGAATCTGAATCAGGGCAGAAGTTGGAAATTTTGCTCCTGTGTGATGTGGCTTTCCAAGAGTTGGGCATCCTACTCAATCCCCAAGTCTCTTGAAAACCCCAGACCAGGTGAGGAACTCCAGGGCTGAAGCCAAGCACATCCTGCTTCATGTGGGAATTTCAAAATGTAAAGCAAAAAACAATGAAAATGAGGAGTTTTATTTTACTAAGAGTGATCAAAATAAGCCCCCAATACTCCCTTTTAATTCAATTTGCTTGAACCAGAAAGCTGGAGGAGGCCTGATAAGTCTGTAAATCAGGGACAATAAATGTGGGAACAGTTTGTAGCATCGCACTCAAATAGACACACATGATGTAATTGCCTGTTTTATTTAGTGGAATCACTTTTGTAGATTAGAAATATTTCCAATTCCCGTTTACTCCAATGCAAACCTCCACCATCGACAGGCGAAACGCAGTTTTGTTCAACTGATTCCAAACCAAAAAAATAAAGGAAAAAAAAAGTACAATCTCAAAAGTTAAGTTAGAAACTAAGTTCACACATTTTCTTTGGGACCAGGAATCTGTACATAGTACAAAATATACATTTATTGAACTTTCTGTAAACACACAGTTTGAATTGTGTAAAACTGTAAATAGTGGGTGAACTACGTGGAGAATAATTTATTATATATTGTTATACATTCTACTTAAGGAAAATAGTTATGCTCTTGTATATTACTCTGTTAAATTTATAAATTCCATAATGAAGCTGTGTAATCTGCAAACATGCTTTTCAAGCTTAAATCTCTCCATTCGTAACACACATTTATACAGGTCATCAATGAAAAAAGTTACACTTTCCACAAAATAGATATAAAGAGGTCATGAATTTTCTAAAAAGACAGGCACAGCATGTCACTACAAACAAGACTCTTATGACACGATGTGGAGTCAATTCTGTGAGAAGACAGGTGAAAACTCTCTAATTCAGCATGTTTGTATGTGGTCTTAGTAACAAGACAGACGCCAAAACCCCAAAAATCTCTGTTTATAAAGATTTATATAAAATAGCCGGTCCTGGAACTCAAATCTCACACTTTTCAGCATTCCCTGCCTTAGGAGAACCTTGGGTTTTGTCTCATATTAACTCTTCCTCACTAGTAATTTAGTTTTCTGAGCACTGAACCACCTGGCACCATTGGCCAAGAATATTTGCAGAATTCAGCACTTTCTGCAAAAACAAGATTCCTGGCACCAAAGAGTTAGATCTGGTTCTGAAATGCAACTGAACTCTTGGTACCCAAGGTCATTGCAAATGACACCCTCAGCATTAACAGGCTGGGAAATCCCAACTCCCAGCACCCAAAGGCTGCAGGGCATTAACCCACAGAATGTGGGGCAACAGGTTCTGCAGCATCTCCTGTGCTGGGGACTCCGGGGTGTCAGGCCCACTTCCCAATTTAAGTGGCTGGAAATTTCAAATGGCAGCAGACTTGTCAGTCTGGCATCACTCAGAAACAATAAAAAGTTCCCCTGTTAACACTGTTAAAGATCCTTTTGTAGAATGGTTCATAGAATGCTCTGAGTTGGAAGGGACCTTAAAGATCATCCAGTTCCAACATTTTTGTAGGTCCATCACTGGACATGGAAATAATGCTATGCAAATTCAGCACATTTATTCCTACATTTTTAGGGTCTCACTGTTCTTCTATTCCAGGCAACCCATTTTGGGTTTCATCCTTTTATTTATTTAGAGCTAAAAGCATTTCATTAAAGACCAAACTTCCTAAACTCTGCACTTCTGAGGTTTTAAAAGAAAAAAAAAACTTAAATGTTTAAAGACTTAATGAAATTATCTCAAATTAATCTAAGATTTTGTTTTAAGATCACCACCTTCTTCCCTTTGGTTCTGAAAAACTTTTTCAAAACCTAAACTGGATAAAGCTTACATTTATTTTTCATTCCAAGAGAAGTGGGACAGTTAAGGCTCCAACAACACATGTGCAAACTTTCTGTGTTGTGAGCAAAACTCCATCAATGTCAGCAGAATGTAAAGTTAAGTTCATGCCTGAATTTGCCAAGCCTATTTTAGTCTAATTTTCCCTTGTAGTGTGAACAAAAATGCTGTGCCTCTGATCTGAATCCTCAAAAAATTAAATTGGCTACCTCATATTAGCACTGCACAGAATGGGTGGAATTCAGTAACACAGGTGAAATTAAACTCTGCACCTTAGTCTGTAAGAATCAATAGAAATATATAATGTTTTATGACCTCACATGTTTCCTCATTTGTCTTAAAGATATTTCTAAAAATATGCAATAGTGGCATCTCCTTCAGCTGCAGAGGCCTCCTGACAACACAGGTGGAGAATCCTGTCCCCACTTCAGCTGTGGAAACCCCACACTCCCACCAGCTCTCCAGAGCCACCAGTTAATGGCAGCCCAAAGGAATTTCAGCAGTGGCTCAGGGTTCCTGAGCACGCTGAGAAGTGCAGATGTCGCGTTCCTAAAGGAAAATGGCACCACCTGACACAGCACCCACCTTTAAAAATAAGTGGCTGCTTACACAGTAGTAAGGACCATTGGTTTTATTCTTCCTATTTTGAGGAGAGAAAAACAAAAAAGAAAAAGAACAAAGCAGATGCCCAGTAATACTTTAAAAAGCATTTGGGCAGGAGTCAGTACAAGTTACGTGTAAAACTCTGGCTAGGCATAAACCAATATATAATCGAGAAATCTGACCTGTCATCCCACCTCCACTGAAGTTCTGACACTTTCAGAGCAGAATGATTTCCTTAATTCTATAAAAGGCATTTTTAAAGTGAAGCCCACTTTCCCAACTTTTGTGGTTGCAAAAGTCAGGGGTTTCGTGGTCATTGCATTTAAAGCAAGCCTCTCCCAAAATGCTAAGACATTGTGATCTCTCCTGCTCCTTTAGCTTGGAAGCAAAGACTTAAGAAGTGACTACATGTGGAGGGAAAAACCAGATCTGGTTTACTGCTATTCAAAAGGAACATCAAATGAAAACACAGATAAAGCAAGGAATCTACATAAAGCCCAAGTCAATTACAGGTCAACAACTCTGACATAATGAGAAGATTAAAGCTCAGGATGCTTTTTTCCACATATTAGGCAAATAGTAGAAATATTTGTCATTCTTCTGGAAACAAGTTTTAAAGGGGAGACAATGTAAACTCAACTTTCAGTATGTCTATTTTGTTTTCTACTTGAATGGATTTAGTGGTCCATGAGAATGAAGACAAGTTACAAGTTTTCCTACAGTTTCCTGAACTCCTGTGAACACGTGCCATGGCCCAGGTGACTGCTACCTCATTTACAAAGCAACATAATTAAGGAAAATAAGGCTAAAGAGCATTTCAGATGTTCACACCTGCATCTGCAAAGACCTGCAGAATATGCAAGCACTCCTCAGAAGGAGCTCCCCAAGAGTGGATTTTCTGATCAGTATTTCACACAGGTCAGTCAAAATTACTTAGTCCCAGAGTGGTACTTCTAAATTTTGCTTTTTTTTTAGTTTATGGCAGGAATCATATTCGTTTTATGTGCTACAGCATGCTAGAAATTCATGCCTGGAGCCTCCTTTTACCACTTAGAAGAGTTAAAAACCCTCTCCAGCCAAACGGAGAGTTTATACCCTGAGCTGGTCTGTAAAGGCTCAGGTATGGTGACCTCAGACACAGGCAGTGGTAGGAACAAGGAGCCACACTCCTTATCTAGGAGACATTGTGTTCACATCTTGTGAAGCTTGGCACAGAGTAACAATTAATCTTCTACAGAAGAATGTCAGGTACAGCTCTGTAGCTCTACAGTTTTGCAGTTTCTGAACCTATGCAAGGTACATCAGGTTTGTATTAAACACTGTCTCTGCCAAAGGATGAGGAAAAGGGCACTGTTTTCCTAAAGGTTTGCCCCTTTCAGACATGGCAAAGTTTAAATATCAAGAAATTTAAATACACCAAGTCATTTGTGCATGAAAGCAATTCAGGAAGGTGCTGGTAGAAACAAAGGTGAACATCTCAGTATGATGAAATAGGGTAAACTGTAACAACCATATCATTAACCTAATTGTGGCAGACATGCTGTCTGTCCCACAGGACAGAGCTACACACCCCTAGAGAACACTGAGTTTGTCAGCAAAGAACTCAGAAGGCATTAAGACCAAAGTTTGATGATTCCAGTTTTAAGAAAAAGAACCTTCACTGAAGCAAAATGTCTGTCCTAAGTACAGAGTGGGGAAAGATCTGCAAAAGCTTCGATACTCCTCCACAGGCCATCATTTATCTGGGTGTGGTTTCCCAAACCACGGCAGGACGGGTGGTGCACCCATTCCTTTGCTCCTGGCCCTGTCTCCCCACTCTCCATCTTGCCCTGGCACCAGCACCCCCTCACCTGGATTATCAACTCACCCAGCTGAAGAGGACAGGGCTTTTCTTTGTCCTAACTCCTTGCTCATGGAAGGACAATACTGGCACAAAAAAGGCAGTAGCGACAAACTTGGACCAATAGCTTAGCTTTGATGTAAGTTGATCATGAAACCATATCCTTAGTTCATACCTTACTATAAATGGAATGCAGTAGGAAGTCCATCCTATCCCAATGCATCAAAATAAGATGGGATTCTTATCAGGGAATCAATTGAAGTGAAAGCTGTTCCCTAGTTTTGTTAAGTTTCCAATTCTTGAACTGAGCAAAACAGCTCAGACCTATATAGTTGAGACAGCACCAGATTCACAATAAATAACGTAATGGACATTGAAGTCAGTTTATTACAAGAAAATGTTAAAATACCAGTGCTGGCACCTGCACAGACTCTCAAAGTTAAGTGCTACCATTACTCATCTGCTGCTCAGTATTCAGCAGGCATCTCTCAGGTGTGATACAGCCAAGTATTAGTGCAGTTCAGTGACAAGCAGATGGAATTCCTCTCTCTGATTCTTGCCCAGAGTTCAAGGCATGATGGCTGTGCATCAAGGTCATGGTGGTGCTGCTCCTGGGCCAGGTGAGAGCAAGCCCAGCTGAAAGGCTCTGGCTTTGTAACTCACTGGGACCTGCTGATTTCTGCCCTACTGCATGTTCTGGGGACTCTACTGATAAAAGGGATTTACAAAGCCTTGCAAACTTAGGACCCCGATTAATGTCATGGCATTTAGTTCATCCAACACTGGTTTAAAACACATTTTAGAAGCCTCTGTCTTGAACATATTTCAATGCTGAATTAGTGAGAATTATCTGAAACAGCTGTCCATAAAGCAGTACAGGTATTCTCCCAGAACGATCAGCGAAACATTTAATCTGACTACAACAAAACTCACAGAAACTGAAGCCAGTGAAGCTGTCAAATGTAGAAGGAAAACAAAGTTGCATGGCATATGAAGCGAAGTAGCTTTACAAATGTCATTTCCTTTTAAAAACAAGCAACTTGGGACCATCCTATTTGAACACGTATTTAAAAATACATCTTTTTACATCACACAATTTTCATTTTCGTCACACAGGAATCCTTTTCCAAGAGGGAAATAAATAGCACACAATAGTTCAAAATAAAAATTGCTGCCTTGCCCCTGAGGTGCTAATGTTTTTAGCATTTAAAAAAAAGTTTCTGGTGCAAGAAGGAGATGCACAAAGGTGCAAAAGTGCCTTTTTTTCTTTTCAGAGCAGTGAAAAGTACAGCTTGCCTCTTCTCTAGGATGCTTTATATACTTAACTCGCATACTCTGTAATCAAAATCTGTATTTAAAATGGCAGTGTTTATGCACACATAACAATTCAGTGCTCTGACCTCATCAATCGCTGAACGTAGGTGGGAGAGAGAAAGACCTGAAAGGGCTTTCTTCCACTACCCTCAAACCTACTCACATCGCCTGTAGCAACAGCAGAATTATTTCCTTTCTAACCTTTAGGAGACCCCCTCAGAAGAGGCTTCAAATATCTCCTTTGTCACTGAGACAGTTTAAGTGATTATGGTTTGAAGTATGGCTTTTCACACCACAGTTTTGCTTCCAACTCTTAAAAGTTTAAAACTCAAAGGTTCCACAGTCCAGTTCAAGGTTTTGCAGTTTCCAAAACTAAACTTTAGTCTCTGTGAAAAGGGACAGAACTTTGTCTGCCTAGTCCTAAATTAAGTTTAGCTTTTTGCATTAATACGCCACGTATTATTAAATATGCTTGTTAATTAGGTGCCTGTGAAGCTATAACTTAACATTATTATAGTTGTGCACTCTACAACAAAATTAGACATTTTAAGCATTTATTCATAGGTAGGTAAGGAACTGGTTCTTTAAGCAAAAATTGCTATAAATTTATAAATACAAATAGTGCTTATGTTTTCTTCATTCATGCTTGAACAGATTACAAACTGAATACAATGAAGTTACGTTTAAGCACCCCACATAGACAAGAGGGATAAAAGAAAAGTTTGCTGGTATATACTATACTTAGTTCCAAGACACTATAAGTTACTTTTTCACTGTTCAGTGTTCCCTAACTCTCCATTAGTTTTAAGGCTATATATACAAATATGTATATGTCAAAGTTAGGGAAAGACAAATATAGCAAAATGCATTGTACTACATTTTCCTATCAAAAGTAATTATACACCAAGTTTTGATTCTGTTTAACTGCAGTAAATGTTACAATCTACTTGTTTTACTGATTTTCCTTTTGGGGAATCTGCCTACTAAATGAGCAAACTACATATTAAATACAATATTCTCAACCAAAAAGACAATACAAGGTGCACAAAACAGCAGTTTTGCAAACACGACTGACTCGAAAACTTAATTTTTGTATGCTCAATGGGAGAAAGCTAAGCTTAAATCAAATTAGTTTATTACCTTATAAAATTTTAAATTAGAATTTTAAACAACGAACAGTTAAATATTGTCAACATGCTATACCTCAAATCACAAGTACTGTTTAACCACTAGTCTCTCATTCTAAGTAAGTGGGTCAATTAAAAACACACACCATAAAATGTTAAAGATTGTCAGGCTTTGACAAATGTATTTTTATCAAACAGTAGGCAAATTCAAACCAATGCACATCTTCAGTGGGGGGGTGGGGTGGGGGGAACAACATCAAAAAGCCTGAAAAAACCCACACTTGTAAAAAATAGGGTAAAGGATTAATCCCACATCATCCTCTAGCATATGGCTATGTCTTGGGCAATAATCAAAGTCCTTCCCATTTTAAAAATGGGCTACCAATTAATAAAAATAGTCTTCCACAAGTAAAATATCATTTACAATGGCACTGACATTTTAAAAGGCAGGAAAAAAGGAATTACACATTTATGGGGAAATGTCTTGTTTGTTAAATCAAGCTTTATTGATAAAATGGAATTCAGAGTATTTTACTTGGAACAGCAGCAGACCCAGCCAATCAGGATTGTAAAAATGCTGCAGACTCCTACGTACGTAGAAAGCTGCCTGTTCATGCTCAGTGATTAGTACTTTCAGGTGAGGGTTAATGAAAAAGAGGTGCAAAGAATCAAGGCATTCTAATCCCAAGATTCGTACGAATATGGTACTATTAACAGGGCATTTCATTCCCACTGAACTCAAAATCACAAATCCCTCCAACTCAACGTGAGAGCAGGAGTGCATCCAAGAAAATGATATACATTTGTTGAAGAATGTGCACTACTCTTAAGTTATTTTTCCATCGCCAAGCAAAATTCACACACTGTAATTTCTGGTAAGTTGCCCACGAGTTCAGCTTTCATATAAACCAAAAAGTTCTCTTTACAGTTTTGTGCACCTCCTGAGCACCTAGCTGGCTAGGCTGCTGCTCCTTGCAATCCACAACCACAACATGAATTTAAAAGGGATATATATTGTTGCATCACACAAGCCAAAACATTTCTTCTAATCTTTATAGTGATTTAAAGCGGTTCATAATTAAATATGAGCATTTTGTACAAAGACAATTGCACTTTACAAAAACAAAATCATACAACATAAATTGCTGGAGTCTGATTTACAACATGAATTACGGTTTGAAATCACGTTTACAGAAGTCTGTTTTACAAAAAAGATCAGTTCCTGGGCTAGGTGTTGTACTGCTGTAGTCACTCTCACCAACACATCATATTCCCTTCTTTAATTAAGGTTGAGGATGGATGTTAAGAAGGGTCACTGAGGTTGGGCTGCACTTTCATTTGCAGGATGAAAGGTGAACTCCACAGCTAGATGAGCAGTTTTACCACATATCATCAGTTGAGGCAGAATCCTTAAAGAAAAAAGAAGGAACCCTTTAAAGTCTGGAGTGCCCATTGTTGCAGCAGTTTCTGGATAATCCAGACTGAAAAGGGTGAAGACTTAAATCATTTCATGAGTCTTGTTTTCTCTCCCCTTTCAGAAACAGCATTTAAGAAGTACCTAAAAACCCACATATTCTTAACTGAAGAAGCATCACAACCAAGACATTTCAAAATCTGACCAAGTGTTTTAACAATCCTCAAAATAATGTCCCAGGAACATTACTAAAAAAGCATTTCCAGAGTAGTCAGAAGTAATACAAAAGGGATACAGCCAGTAAACAGATGTGATAAAAGAGCAGGATGTGCCTCGTGACACGTGTTACCACCATTGTCACCCTTTGTGTTCTCAGCCCTCCCTCACTGCATGGGAAGATACAGACATCAACTGTCACCCTGTTAGAATTCAGATCTATTTTAACACTTATAATTTAAGGTCAGAGAAGTACAGTTTGGGCAACTGCAGGAAACCCTAATTTTGGATGGTAATAAAACCACAAGGGGAAAAAATAAATGTATATAACAAACCCCAAACCTGGAAGTAGAGACATGTTGTGCTCCAAATCATAACCATATGGCCACACTACTTGGCATTACAACCTATCCAGTTACTGAGTGTCATCATAGAATCATAGAATGTTAAGGGGTTGGAATGGACCTTAAAGTTCATCTAGTCCCAATCCCCCTCCTATGGACAGGGACACCTCCCACTAGAGGAGGATGCTCAAGGCCTCATCCAACCTGGCTTCGAACACTGCCAGGGTTGGGGCATCCCCAACCTTCCTGGGCAACCTATTCCAGTGTCTCTAAAATTTGGTCCATTTAGGTGCAAGGGCAACAGTGGATTTTGTGTAACTACCACAACCCTGGAAAATGTTTAACCAGTTCCTGGTTTAACCATTGTTTAATTTTACTAAGTGTTTTTCAATGCATTTGCCTTGCTTCCTTTTCCCTTGCTCTACATTCTGCTTTCTCCACCTGCCTCCTCAGGTACACAGGTTAACCACGACTAACTGGGGCCACAGCTCTGCAGCTCAAGCAACAGCTACATGAGCAGCACAGGTATCAGACCAACCTGCTCCTGTGCAGCCACCTTTGGTTGTTTCAGCATTACCTGCTCCCTTTTCCTTAAGTAATTAATGGCCATCATGGGCTTTAACAACAGCATATCTTGGTACTTCCACAGCTACACTTCCCCATCATTACTAAGACTGCAGGAGGTAGAACTATTACTCCTCTTTAAAAGCAGTGCCCCGCTGGCTCCTTTGAGAGGAAAGAGGCTAATTAAGTCTCTAGCAATGCCATAGATGATAATGTCTTAGCACTGAAGTTCTGCACCCTTCACTCAGACTTGCACACAGCATCCATTACAAACCATAGAGAGGAACAGTTGGCACGGAGGTGTAGGAAAAACAACACAAACTGAAATTACCCTTTGCAAAAGTACCACCTCCAGTTTTTCCTTCAAGACCAGAAGTAGCAAGGAGAGCAATTATATCAAAGACCAAAACGGTTGTTTCATGTGCAAAGAGGAAGAATAAAAGCACTATGAGTAAAAACGCATGAGTTGCTTGCCAACTATTCCATATGCAAATTTCTGTATCCAAGTCACCAACATCATCACAATTTGTGTGCTGTGCATTTGTAGGACACCAACACAGTACAGAATGTATTTTGAAGGTAAAGTGTCTTCTTTCAGCCACTATTTAGGAATGTTTATGCTCAAAATAGAACAAGGACAGACAAACTAAAGTCCAACTCTTGACTGTCTGGATGCACTTCACCTTTGTCACATCTAGGTAAATTCTACTGATAGGTAAAGATCAGTTGAACTCCATACACAGCACTTCAGGTGACAGAACACTGTTTGTTTCTGATGATGAAACTGCAACTGGGATCACTGTTCAGATTCCAGAGGTTTATTGTTTGCTTCCCTGTTCACCCCACCATTCCAGTGGATTTATGTCACTCTCATCACTGACATGCAAGAACCCAAACTGTCCTTGCTGCAAGATGCTCTCTGCTTAAGAATAAAAGTGTTTACACAGTCCATGTGGTGAACTAATATATTCTCAAAGCAGATAATTAGAAATATGCATAAACTTTAAGTATAACCCTTTTCTTCTTGATATGTACAGGAAAATGTCACCCACAAAGAGGGAGGAAATACCCCATGACTCTTTTCACCATTTGGCAGCATTTGGAAACCCAGGCACGACTGAAATAATGGAATTCCAGAGCACAAATGAATCAACCACACCGGAGTTTTGAGACTATGATGACCAGAAGGCAGCAGGAACACAGCCCAAAGAGCACAACATTGCTGTTCCTTCCTTGGGGAAGGGGTCTTTTATGAGAACAAGCAATGTTTCTTTACAAAGCAGGTAAAATAAGTGGGGTGGGGGTGAAGATAAGGTGAGAGAAAGGATACTTACAGCATCATCATTCCTGTAGGGGTTCAGTCTGTTATAAACGGCCTCAATCACACTCCGTCTAGGGCAAAAAAACAAAGCCCACAAGAATTTAAGGTTGTGTCTTTTTGTAAGTCAAATTCACTAAGTACAATTTTAATTTAAAACGTAAACTTGTAAAGGTTGCAAATTCACAGAATACACTTCTACAATGATATGTTAATAATCCCCAGCAACTTTTCTCAAAATTAAACTCCAAATAGCAGTTCTGTGTATTCTGACTTCAGACTGAGGCGAACTTTGTCTGGCAAACTATAAAAAAATATTTCAAGCATCTTGACAGTTCCCTTCTCTTAAAAAACATGCTTAGCATATTTAAGACAGCTTGAAATTAACCCTCATCTCTGGGATTCTTGGCTTTTCTAATAGCGATAGAAAATGGGTAAGAAATAGATTGGTAAAATAATAAGAGAAAACTTACAATCAGCGTGTAAACAAGCAACACAATTTTTATTTATTTAATAAAGGGTGAAAAGGTTTTCTTGAAAACTGATAGGAGAAAAAGACCCCAACGTGAAGCTGAAGGAAGAGGAAGCCTTTGCCTTTCCCAGTATATAAGGAAACAACTTTGGAGGGAGAGCAGGAAGAAAAAGAAGGGAGTGAAAAACAGGAATTATAGACTGGATTTTAAAACAACAACTGTCTTCCAGATCCCCTTCTGCAGCACCAAGTATGACAAAGTAGTAGGAGACTGAAACTATGATACAAAACAAACTTCAAAGAACAACCTTTAAGTGCTGCTGAATGCATGCAGAGCAATCACAAAAGAGAGCAAGAGAAGAAAAAAACCAGATGACAGGCTTTGTAATCACACCATAACACTGAAAAGTCAGGAACGACCATGAATAAACATCACAGTGAATCTGGTGAATGATTATAGGAGGAGGAGGCTGGATTTAAAGCAATAAAATCAAGCAATTACACTCAATGTAGTTTGCATGTATGAACTGGTAAGTTTCCTTTATCTTTCAATAAAGAGGTATCTTTGATTCTAAATAAAGGCAGGTTTTTCAAAAAGCATTATTTTCCTTCCAAATTGGCAGGAGTGTTTCAAGTTACACTAAAATCCAATTAAATCCACATTTCTATCAGTCCCTATTCACATTCGCATCACTAAGATACAAAATTTCACACAATAAGAAGTCTGGCACTTCAGAATTTCTTCACAACCACAATGCTACCACAAACTGAAGATTAAGAAAAATCAATTTGTTCTGTGTATTTTAGGAGTGACTGATATGTCAAGACAGAGCAACACCTCCTACGTAGGTGCTATTATACAAAAAATTGCCATCTCTTCTTTTCCTAGTCATACAGTTCATAGAAGAACAATTTTTATTTTGTAGAAGCCATCTTTACAGTTATTTTATAAGTACTCAATTTATTAATTGATCATTTGTTCAGTTACATACCTAAAGTCTTCACATTTGGATGGAACAACACAAAAATCATACTCTCAACTGTTAAAAATACTCTCTACAAAATGTGCCCAGTCCATTTTAACACAGCACAGGTTCATGAAGAATCTTTTGAAGCAAAAAGCACATGGTTTGGGATGCAAAGGACCTAAGGATGTTGCTTCCTTACAGACTGAATATTTGAGAAGCCACAGAGCATCAACACTGAACTCTTCAAGGACAAAGCCAGCCTACAGAAAGCTGTAAATCTAACTTTCCACTTTTCCCATTTTTGATAGACTTCTATCTTATTTTCAAATTTGTCACAAGCAGAGAGAAATGAAACCAAATTTTTAAGCAATTACAACATGGCTTTAGCTACAGACAAGAAAAGAAAAGCTGCCAAGCAAAACATCTTAAGCATATCATTCCATGTCAATGTGCAGAACTACATATCCAAGTAATTACTGAAGTCAGTGCATTATTTTGCATGTTAAAATATAACCTCCCCCCCAGAAACCCCAGTTAATTACAAAAAAACACAGGCCACCCTTAAAAAACCCTCACTGCTTCCCAAAACTACAGTTTGACATTTAATTTTCGCAGTGATTCATCGTTAACTCTGTTCTTGTGCTTGTTCTTTTCACTCAGAACAACTGAGTAATAAAAATTAAGAGAACAGATCATCACCTTTTGTCCTGTACCCACCCTCCCTCTCTCCCTCCCACTTTTTTAAGGGTGGCCTTGCAGTTGAGCTGGGATTTAAACCAACCCCCACAGGGACACTGATGGGACTCACTTGCTGGCCAGCTCCCCCCCGGGCGGGAGGTTTGGGATGCTCTCGGTTGCCAACGTGCGCATCACGTGGACTAAGTCTGGCACTCCTTCACCCTGCTTCTTTATGATCTCTGGGAATCAGAAGTACTTTTTTTGTAAGTGCAGTCCAAATTTAACTTAAAAAAGATTGAAACACTCAGTTTTATAAAAAGGCAGCTTAACATAAAGAGGAAAAAAAAAGATGACAGACCATACTCGACACGGGAATTGTTAACTTTGGTTCCGTAAGGAAAAGAACCTGGAACAGATTTGACAATGATGCAGTGCTGTGAACATGCACTCTGGGTTTGGAAATACACAGCTACCTAATTCCAGGGAGGGAAAAAATTCTTTAATGTCTTTCCTGCTATACATTAGACAGAACAGAAGATATAATATCTTCCCAGGGCATGAGGATGATATTAACATCAGCTTTATGGCTGTAATATAAGAAAATATTATTGCCATCACAGAAAGCATAATATTTTCAAGAAACAGAATGTTAGAACATATTAAAAGTCACTCCCATGGCTGTATGTGTATTAGCCAATACTTGTACCTCAGTGCATTACAGCAATATGCAAACTTTAAAATTGTTACACACAAATTAAAAGCCAGGGACATCACATCTAACTGACAGTTCCATCCTCATCTCAGGGGATATTTAAATATTGGACAGACACTTAAAAGCTGATCCACTCCAGCTTCTGGGTGAAGAGATTCTGTACTGTAGCCACAGTCTTGTTTGCCAAGAAATTAATTCTTAACTGTATTCTTAGGCCTGGTTGCTTTTGGAGGTTTTTTTCGTTTGGTTGGTTTTGGAGTTGTTTGGTGTTTGCTTTATTTCTTTTCTCCTCAAGCCATAAGCACACAATTTTATTTGAATTCAAGAGATTTCAGACCATACCAGCACTGAAGAGCCACTCTTTAAATAGGGATTTTAAGAAACTTAAAGAACAAGCACATTTTAAGAAATTCATAACCTTGGTTTCTCTATAAACATGAGCTTTCAGAAACTGCAAAATACATGAATTATTAAGACCTGGTGCTGTTGACCTTCAAGTGAAAACTGCAACATGCATACAACAGTGTGTACATATCTGCACATCTACACATGCACATATGTACAGACACACTATTCGTCAGGTAATAAAGCATTTACATGGTTTGAAAGTAGTTGGAATTCATCAGTACCACTTTTGAAAAATACCCTAGCATTCAGTTTTATCCCTAAATAATTCCAGAAGAACATACCACGTTTCCAGTTTATAATTTGTGAGATAAAGTACATTGAAAGCTTTTAAAACCAACATGTATCCAGTCCCTTTTAGTTAAAAAAATTAAACCCAACAATTGAGAATTACTTTTTTTGGTAGTGTAATAGTTTTTCAGGGCTGTGTGAGTTTATAAAAAGCATCAGCTCTATTTTGCAGTCAGGCTGTGTAAATTATTTGCAAGGTATAGTGGAAACACTGCCTAGTCCTCAACCAGCATCAAACTCTGCAGCACAAAGCTTTAAGCTGTTTACTTCAAAATCTGCATTATAAATATGACACCGCACACCAGAGACACCTCAAAAATTTGCCATTTCCTCAAAATCTACAGCCAAAATTCATTTTTCCATCTAATGTTTAGGAAACAAATAATCTAAGACTCTTAAATCTGAATAAGAAGCCAAGATCTCAGATTTGGTTTGCCAAGTTCCTTTATTGTGCAATTTTGAACATCTAGTATATGCTACATTGTGCTAGTGCTGAAGTTCTGCTGTACAAAAATAAGGAATTTATAGTTGACCTAAACTACACAGTTTCACAACCTGTAACTGCAGTACATTTAACATACAGTCTCCACTAAATGAATACATTTATATTTTGATAAAACTATAGATACAGACTGAATGAACACTGAAGACACAACAAATGGAGTCGGTCTGCTAGCTGTGTTTAATTTATTGGAATTATTTTGTTTCAGTACACCTTCAACCCTCTCCCCCAGTCTTTAATTTACTTTTAAACCTTCCACACATTTTCATGGCATCAAGTACTGGAAAAATGTACTTAAAACCCTAAAATAAAGGATTCAAAAATGGGAATTCCATACAAAGTTTAAGAAAAAGCCAGAGCTTTGTTTTTGTGAAAATAAGGGAAGGAACATGTCACAGCTGATTTAAAATTATTTATCTCTATATAGGTATAAATATTGCAAAGATTATCTATTATGGAATGGTTTCACGTAAAAAAAATGAGAACAGAAAAGAAGATTAAGACGAGTTTCCTTTTAGAGTCAACACATCAATAACACATATTAGTGCAAATAATAGCAACACATTTTGGAATGACTGATAACTTCTACCATGAAGTTCACATGATATTTTAGGGGTAACATTGATTTATTGCAAGTAATGGCACAAGGATGCTTCTCCACACTTGCTGCTTCTTCCATTATTTATTGCAGCTCTTAATCTGGACCACAAACACATTAGGAAGTAGTAAAAGGAGAGTCGTGGGTGACATGGTAAGTAGAAAACTTCCTATGTTTTCTAAAATCTAAATTATCTCTCCATATTCAAGATTTGGTACTGAGCCCTATTCAGTCTTAAAATTTGCACTACTTTTTAACAGTATAAAGATATATTCTGGGCTGAGGGAATAGAAATACAACCAGAAAACATCAGTAAGCATCGACTCTCATTACTTGTTATACTACACTGAGTAGTGAAGTGCATAAAAATACATGATATGCATTTTGACCAAGTTTCCATTTTAATGAATTTTAACTTGAAATTGGTATTACAGATTAGTAAGATAATTCTAAAAGTATTCTTATATTTTCTAGTTTCTTCAGCCAAAAACAAGGCTTTTAAAGTTAAGCACTGCCACTATAGTATCCTAAGATAAGAGCAAGATTATTCACTGTAGTGTATAAAGTTTCAGATGCTGTAGCAGTCCTACCTTGCTACTCAATAAGGCATTGTCCATTTACTTCAGAAACAACTCAACAGCACAGGAATTAAATGTGACAAAGTTCATCAACTCCTGCTCTTTATGTTCTGCTTTAGTTCAGCCTTTCAACTTCTCTCACGAGCAAGACCTAAAAGGCCAAACTCTGCACACAGCTGATACAAATCGCTGCTGGGTTGAGTAGTGTTTGCTACATTATTTATTAACATAAATAATATCTTTGTGAAACTACGGACAAAAGATTGAGGACAACTAAAAAAGAAGCAAAACCCTTGAGAAGTACAATATATTTCCTCGAGTTTTTCAGACAACATCCCATTAAATTAGTATTAAAGTGCTTTATAACTACATATAGAATCCTTCTGCCTCTATGCAATTATCACACTTAGAAAATTTCAGGAATGAGCAATTTGTATAAATGCAAAATACCAGCAGCCAAACTCACTGTATGTACCATAATCACATGCAAGTCCAGTGTTCAGGCTCTTCCTTTATACAATGAAGCAGCTGGACAAAAATGCCAGCTTTCCTCATCATACTATTCCTGGGGTACAACGAGGCCAGCTGGAGATACAGCCTGGACTTGAACATATTCCATATTCCATGTCATGGGTTTGTCTGCACTCAGAAAAAATAGCTGAGATAAGAAGGTAACACTTGCCCAGATTAGGAGTGTTACTGTGCTGTAAATTAATGTGTGAATGTTCAGCACACTCGCTCCTCACCGAGTCTGTGGGTGGGCACACACAGCAAGCTCTTCCAATGCCTGGTGCAAAGCACTCCCTGCTCTGCAGGGAAGGAGCCACTGACACTCCCCTCAGTGTGACCCTGCGCTCCTGCTGCACTGCCAGGGAGATTCTCACCATCACTCCCTGGGCACCAACCTCTCTTCTCAGGCAACTGTCATGTTTAAAGCACAGAAATGTCTGCCTGGACATTTGTTCAGAACAGATGCAGTTTGCCAAGACCTTGTGAATGAGGCCTTTGAAAAACATGGTACTTTCTGAAGGAGCACCTACACGGGTTGTAAGTGGTTTAAAATTGCACATTAATTTGGCTGAGCCCACAATTCCCATGTAGGGAAGTTCTCGGTGAGATTTCTGAAGCTGCACTGTGTTATCTTCATGCAACTTAAGGAGGGAAAAAGTGCATAATATACTCCTCTAACTTACTAATCACTGCTGCCATAGTTGTGAAGAACTCTGCCTATTGTGCCCTGTGTGCTAGTAAGGATTTTTGGGAGTACACACACATAACCAGACTTGTAACACGTAGGTCTAGAGGAGTCCACTTCAAAACAGACTTAACCTATGCAAATAATGCATACAGCATGCCTTATGTTCCAGAAACAAACTCCAAGCTGTGGTTGGTTTTAAATACCAAAAGGCACTATAAATCCAGTTTTAACCAGAAATTCTTTAAATCAAATTGATTTCAAGTATCATTTTAAGTGATCCAAAAAGCCCAAAACTTGCAGTTTCAATTTAAAGAACTCCAGAAATACAAATTTTAAGAAAAATTTTAAAGTTACTATCAGAGTAAGATGAGTTCCCAGCTTTTGTTTCTCATGAATACCTAAAGATTATCTTTGACAAATTTCTGACATACTTTCAAATAAGTAAATATATTAGCTTATAGATTACAGTAATCAAGTTGTAACCCTACTATAACTGGTAATAAAGTATTATAGCTAATTGATTTGTACTTAACTATATGGAAAAATGGCACTCAATTTACCATCTTCACAGACAATTTTGCAGGATATTCTGATTATTTCATTTAACTCCATGTAACAGGAAACAGGATTCACTGGTCTGAAGTCAGTGCTGTCAACAGACTCAGGAAGAACACTGGGCACAAATGAATTCTCTGCCATCCTGAATACTTTTCAGGGTTACAGGCTGCTGTACTTTCACAGCAGAGCTTTTTCAGGACATATATGAGTGCCTTTTTCAGAGGTACACAGGATGGCCAATGGCACTTGAAGGTCTATTAAAAGCCTGTATGTGTTAAGGGTTTAGTTGTTGGAAGGGGAAAGGGGCCAGGGGTCTGTTTAGAAACAAAGTTACTTATTTTTTTTTAAATGATCCACCTTCTACTCTGCTTTCCAGGTACTTGTCCAACTCTGCCTCTCTTTTCACCGCCTCTGGCGATACCTTTGGTGCATTCGGAAAACAGATCAATATCACACTCATGTTGTCTCGACTTCCCTGGTGGAAAAGAAAAAATTATTTGAGAAATGTATACACACACCAGGCTAAATACATATCAAAGCATTTTACACACAGAAATTCACAAATCATACAGTATTACAATCCAACTTTTACTACTGTGGATTAATATTAATCCTTAGCATTAATTTCCCCAGAGAGAATTCTGTGCCCATTCATTCGGTACAACTGTTAAATCACTTTGTTCTTTTCTCTTTTATGGTCTGAAGACTCCATGGAGCCAAGTGCAGGCAGCCCACTGTCTTCTAAAAACTGACATTAGTCATGAGTGATGTGTAATTACAAAGTTGTGTTCCACCTTGTTTCAAGGACTATCCAATCGTTTGGGGAAAACAGATGAATATTAGATGGCGAACCAAACCATTACTGCTTAAAAGCACTAGGCAGGAAAGTGCTGAATTCAGACAGTGCTTCCATCTAAAATCACAGCTATTAGAGTTCCCCCACGAGTCTCTTCTTTAAAAACAAGGAAAGTTACCAGTGAGAGAATCTGTTTGAAGACCACATGGAAGGTGCCCAAGCCATTACAAAATCAGTCTTTGAAAGGGAAGCATTTAAAACCCAACTAAACAGAACCCCAATACTTGAATATGTTGAAATACAAACACATTCTGCTTATGTAAAGTAAACTGTTTCATTTACTTTCAATACCCCTGGGTTCTGGTCTACAAAACATGCATCTGTATGCTTAACTTTTAATGATAACTAAATCCACTGATGTCAGCAAGATCAGGAACAAGCCAGCATTGAGAACAGGGGTATCTGGGTGGTGCTGACAGCTGGCTCCTGCAAAGCTTACAGCATCCACAAGCCCCCGTTCCTTTCCTGGAATTTGTTTTCAGGATTACCAAACAAAAGTTGTAAACAAAAACATAAGCATTATCAATCTGCCAAAGTGTTGGAAAGCAATTACAATTTTCCAAACAGGAAACAATGACCTTGTTGTCATGTGGCAAAAGCAGAGTTGCTGTCTTGTCTCTTTAGTCAGAAATGTTGGGTTTTTACATTATGACTTCTAGCTTGCCATAGGAAATTAAATATCAAGCCATGAAACTCAGGACTTCAAAGCTCTTCTGTAATTGCCTCACCCTGCAACTTATTAATACAAAGCACAAGTTATTGCTGACAAAATGACACAGATTTGTTAAAAGAAAGGGTCCCATCTTCTACTTGAGCTGTTTTCAGAGCTGTATCACACAACACTGAATAAGATTACAGTAACTGAACCAAAATAAACAGTAACATAGGAAGGCAGGTCTTCATATAGTTAAGAAAGAATTTTAAACTGCAAAATAAGAAGTCAAGGTTCATTCATTCTGCATTTATCTCAGTGTAATTATGACAGTAATGTTACTACTATGTCCCCAAGAAAGGAGGGGAAGATTAGGAATGGAAAAAATGACCACTAGCATGATTAAGTCTTAGGAGCTAAGGTTTTGTAAAGTATGTTATGAAACACAAAAGGGCACTTATTGGCTTGCCCATAAATTCCCATCAGTTTCTACTTTCTACTGATCACGATGTATCTGTACATGATTATAAACTCTTAATTAACCAAAAACACCCAGAAAGACATTGTTTCTGTTGTGTGTTCATTCCCCCTCTAACACCGTTTCTGTGGGAAACATGGTCATTACTGTCAAAGTCATGTTAACATAAACCATCGGACACTTAAGGACTGGGATCAAAACTTATTCTTAACTTGTTCATAAATTTCTAACAGTGAAATCACAGTAAACTCGGCTTCTCTCGAGTCTGGCTACCTTGTACAAGCAGGTGTCAACTATCTCATTGCAAACTTTCTCAAGGTCATCAGTGACTTCAAGTCTGGATCTTACAAAGTCACACAGCTCTTCATTTCCCATAACATCCCAGATACCGTCGCAAGCCAGGATGATGAACTGATCGTCTTCTTCTGATCTCTCAATTTCATAAACTTCAGGCTCGGGTGAGACCAGCTGTTCTGTGGGACCTTTCCCATGGACACATTTGTAATCAAAGTCCCCAAGTGCCCTTGACACAGCAAGAGAGCCATTCACACGCTGAATCATCACAGAGCCACCTGCATTCTGTATGCGCTCCTTCTCCAGCGGATTGCTCGGTTTGTGATCCTGCGTGAAGAAGTGAACCTTCCTGTTCCGACAGAGCAACCCTCTGGAGTCTCCACAGTTGATGAAGTAAGTGTGTTGGGGAGAAATCATGACACCCACAGCTGTTGACCCACTTCTGTCTGCACCATGTTTCTTCTCCGAGATGACTCTCATGTGTTCATCAATTTGCAGAAAACCTGTTCTGATGCCGCTCTTTACACTTTCCACAGATGGTGGCCCATCTGGCCCTTTAAAATCCTGGTTGCTCGTGATGTGATCTAATAAATGCTCACAGCAGTACTTGGCAACCTGTGATCCAGCGTGCCCATCATATACAGCAAAGAATGACCATCCATCAAGTCCGTTTGGCAACCCAATCACAGCGGTGTGTGCGTCCTCCATCTCCACACGCCAGCCCTGCATGCTGCTCAGGCCGTACCGGAGCCCGTTCCCTTGCCCCTGGGCATTGTGCTTCTCCATCTTTGGCTTGTCTAAAAATGCTCCCATGGTGACCTTCCTTCAGTTCTGGAAGGAAAAAATAATAAGATTATTTAGATATTTTCTTGTTTCAAAATCTTATTGGAAGCTATTAAATAATGGCACAAATAATGGTAAGATGACAAAAATACAGAGCTATAAAGCTGATTTTTCTGTGTCTTGAGTCAAATTTGCATTGCTTTTATCTAATTTAAACAAGGGCACTACTACTAGCTGAAATGCACTTTTCATATTTTTGTATTTTTAGCTGTTTTACTTGAAAAATTTATATTCCACTACTATTCATGGTGCTGACAAAAGCCTCTAATATAAGTGTGTATGAAATCAGTTTCAAAGAGGACTTGTTCCCTGGCACACATCTGAATTGCTGTTCCCTGTGACTACTGAGCCATGAAAGAGTTCAATGTTCCCAGGACAGTGGCATTCCCTAGATCCCTACCTGCTGGCCACAAATTCCCACTCTGCTTTTCTCATAGTGATGGGGAAATGAAACCAAACTGATCAGGTTTTCCCTTGGGGGTGGAGGGTGGTGGTGGAGATTCAGAGCTTTTTGTTTTGGTTTTTTTTTTTGAAACAGATAAATGATCTGAATGGCCAGGATGATGCCAGAGTCTGCATAAAGGAAAAAGCAACACTGGATAGATAATCTAGGAGCAGGATTGGGAAGGAACAGAGCAGCTGTCCCTTTAGGCAGCAGCAAGCCATTAGTTTGGCTCAGCCATCTTGTGCGAGCTCATCCTTAGATTTTCGGTTAAATTACGCAGGAAGCTTCTCAGATGTCTGTGCTGCAGATTTACTTAAAACCTTAATGCATTCGTGCTTCACTGAGAGACAACTGCCCCTGACAAGTCTGAGGAAATCTGTTTGGAAATAAAATCACACGTATTGTAAATTCATGTGTGAATCAAGATTCAAGCCAGACCAATACACTGCACACCCTCTCCTCCTCCACCCCCTCACTGCGATGTGATGCAGCAAATATTTGTGCTTAAGTGAATAAGAGTTTTATTTGCAGGCAGCGTAAACTGACTGGTTTATCTTCATGGCTTTCATGCCCTAACCATCCAACCCACCCTTCTAATCCACATTGGTTTATTTGTGCATTCATTATTAAAAAAACCCATACAAAATAGGTCACACATTTTACATACTTGAAAATTATGCCTTGGGAAGCATCAAAGAGTCTGCAAATCACTGTTATACAATGCAAGGTAATGGAACAAGACCATGAGCTTTTCTGTTTGAAGACAGTGGGCAAAAATTAACTGTGAGAAGAGTGTGAAACACATCTTACCCGAGGCCCAACTAAGCAGCTGCACTAGCAGAAAAATCAGCGCACCAGGGGCTTTAGAAATGTTTAACTTTATGTGGAATATATTTGACCAGTTTTCTAAGTGACATCACCTTTTGATAGCATCACTTTTTAATGCAACACACCCCAGCTGTAAGTGCCACTATATACCCAACAAAGCTTTTCACACAGTCGCTTGCAGCCACTATCAACCTTTCTAAAACATCTGTGTAAGAATAAACAGTTCAAGAAATGTTTATATTTGCTCTCACCACAACAGTGATTCAAATGTGAGGCACGGCGACTGGTTATACACTCTCTGGCTCACATGCTTTGTTCACAAAAGCAAAACACGTTCTTCAGCTGCATGGAGGTGGCAGCAGCAGCAACACACCTCTGCCTCCTCTCACCCCAAACCCTGCTCTCAAGGTCTGTCTCTTCTCAAGCTGACAAAAAATATTGATGCCCAAGCAAACTGTAACTAACCAACAAAACAGAGCGTGCACTGTGTGTGTCTTGTGTCCCAAGCACATGCAAGAGTTTCACATTACTGCAGTTGCTAGGAAAAAAATACGACTTAAGACTTTTTTATCTTCACATGCAACTCTAGTGAAGTCAGAGTGATCAAAATAATTACAGAATGCTGCCATAAATCACATGGGGAATTATTTTGTAGAATAGTACTCTTTATTAATTCCACGTTAGCAGAAGAGTTTAACATCTAATAATTTTTTATGGTCAAAGAGATCATAAAACTGAATGCAAATATTCAATTAATTTAGAGCTCAAAAAGCAGAAACTGCTCTGGCAAATACCACATTTTTGTGAAGTATTTGACATTACTGGGTGTTTAAAACAAAACAGGAAAAATTAAGAACAGGATAGAGCTAAACTGACCAAAAGCACTGTCAAAATTTAGACTCATCAAAAAGTGTTCCTTCTAATCTCTCACCTTACTATATACAGAACATGCAGAGTTGTGCTTTGTAAGCAGTTTGTCCTGGTTAGTAGTTTATCATGTAAACCCCAATAAAAATACAGACAGACAGGCCATATGAAGTTCTAACAACTCCTACAGAACTGCCAGCACACTTCCAAAGTTAACAAATCCACTCTCCATTTAAAAGCCACGTTTCCTTATCCCTCCCCAGAAGGCATCCTGAAAGCTCTTCTAAATCGAGCCTTGCAGGTGAGATGTTGATCCAGGATCCTTCAAGGGTGCAAGTTACCCCCCTAGATGTGAACACAACCAGGGAGAAGGAAAACCACAATGTGGTCACGTAACAACTGCTTTGGGAATTCCTCCCAGCCCATGGCATGAAGTGATCACCTGCTGAAACTGCAGTAACAGAATGCCCTTGTCTCCCCTCAACACTCATGCTAGCCACACTGCCACCAGAACACCAGCCTAAACCTCGAGGTTTTCAAAATCCCCACTGTATACAAAGGGAAAGCATCATTTATTTGTGGACAAAATGAACATGCCAGGCCTTTGGTTTTTTTCCTGGAATCTCAGTTCTCATTCAGAAAAATTTGAGTCAAATATGACCAATCTGTGAATTCTCAGGAGTTGGAGGCTGCCTGCTACTTCTCTCCCACACCTTATGTGTGGTTAAAACCTGAAGAATTTAAAGAGTTTTTAAAAGAAGAGACAGACAGACACACACACAAAGGCTGATGTAAGAAAGCTGTGCCTCCTGCCTCCTAAAAATACCTTTTGGACCTGTTTCTGAGTCCTTATCTACAGAAACATCTTTCACACGCCAGTGTCTACCTGAATTAGCAGCACATTTTTCAATCTTTGATGATGTGCTTTGTGCACTGTAGTGATTAAGCTGGAATGACACCTCTGGTTAAGCGTGTAACTCTGTATGCACATCTGATTAACCCACAGCAGTGCAAGTGCCCAAGTTACAGCATGACTTTGTTATGTAAAAACACCACAGAGCAACCGTCAGACCCAGAACACACCATGAGAAATGAATACAGCAACAGATCCTGACCATGGCCCAACTCAGCCACTCATTTTATGTCTTTAGTCACCTTTTTTAAGAGGAGTCCTCATTTTATGACCTTTATTCTCCAAATAATTTTACTACCCTTCCATTTTTTAACCCAGCCACACATTTCAACAACCGTGTTAGAAATGTGGTCCAATAGAAGAAGACTGAACCAGTCCTCAACTCTGGAAGCCTCAACTTTTGGGATGCCTGAATGATGGACATTTACTAAAGGAGAGAGACATTCTTCCTACTCCTATTAATGGCAAAGTAACAGAAAATGCACCTTAATCATGAATTTTAGTGGCAAACATACATCACTCAGGTTCTTTTCTAAGAGAAGGACCATTCTGAACAGCACTGTCTGGGTGGTGCTTCCTAAAAAGATCAGAGGTGCAACATTTTCTTCAGAAATGGCAACTAACGCATCATTTGGCACCACAACTACAACTCGTCAAGCAAACTTCAAGATGATTCTTTGTTCACCATCTCTGTATCAGTGACTTCCATTAGTTTGGGATCCTAAGAAAGACCAGCTTTCTGCAGTCAAAGTTTCTGTGTTTTGGCTCTGAAGAACAGAGAGGCTCCTGAACAAAGCTAGAAGTGAAAATGGACCCCTGTGAACAGAAACCAGTGCATTTAAATCCTGGTTTCTCAAACCCTGATTCTGTGGAGGTCAAAGTGAAGGACAGCCCCTACAACAAGTGCAGGGAAAACTCAAGTTGCAGTTTGCAGACTGTAGGAAAATCAAGAATACTGTACAGGGCCTATAAAAACCAACACATCTAACAAGATCTGGGATTAAACACAACAGTGCCAAAATTCAAAGAACTGCAGCATTAGAAACAAAACTGAAATAATGAATGGAGCATGCCAAAGAGTCAGTAGCCAAACTCCTTGAAAATAGACACAACTGGAGAACAGAGTGGCAAAGAAAAGGAGGGTAATTAGTATACCAGACCATGGACAGCCACGGACAACCACAGATACATCACTGGAATGCATGAAATCTCTTTGCCCCTTCATTTGTTCCTCAAATTGTGCTGTCCAGGCAGCACAACTGTAATGTTTTCTGATACACTGGAAAATAGATTTTCCTGTGTTGCTGTTTGCTTATAGTTCAAACTAAGATAAGTCCTACATTGTTCACCAAGGACAGTTAACATAACTCTGCATACCTCTATGAAAATACAATTTATTTTTCCAAGGAATTTGGACAAGGATTCGATCATGTCGTCCAAGAAAACCTACCACCCCCATCTGAAACTTGTACTTCAACAATATGTAAATTAATAATCCTTTTTAAACAATGTTCAAATTGTATTCCTTCCACTAGGATAAGCTGCTTATATGAACCACACTGAAGTC
Organism: Pithys albifrons albifrons; assembly: GCF_047495875.1. Lineage (NCBI taxonomy): Eukaryota > Metazoa > Chordata > Aves > Passeriformes > Thamnophilidae > Pithys > Pithys albifrons. The sequence continues at coordinate 5,848,472 of NC_092463.1, read as the reverse complement.
ACAGGCACTTGTTCTAAGCTGAGAAATACCCCCCTACTCCAATTTCCTGGAACAATTCTCTCAGTGACATTACAACCCATACAAGAAAGATTACAACCTTTACTTGAACTGCAGGACACAGAGCAAGTCACCAAATTACACAGACTGCTACTGAACAGAAAAAGGGCATTTGTTCACTTCAACTCCAGCTTGATTCACGGTACTTTTCCTTCTGCCCTAAGCAGGCTGGATGCAGTAGCCAGACAGCATGTAATTGTGCAAACGTGGAAACATTTTCAGAAGTGAGAGCCTGTTGAATGAAAACCTGACAGCATGTACTGGATGCCCCAAATCAATTAATTTTAACAAACAACATGTCAGAGATCATCCCAGGGATCGGAAGAATGACTAAAATAAAACAGAACACGCAGATGAGGAGACATAATTACACCACAGTCATGGGCTGAGTGAAGTCATGAAAAAGCTTCTTGCCAATGAAACTATTTAAAAACTACTGGAGGCTACATGACTGAGTTCTGGCACTCACAGCCCAAAACATCAGGAAAATACCAAAAAATCACAGTTCATGTTTCTGAATGTGTACTTTCAGACACAGCAATACATGGCCAACCAGGAGATGTGAACTGTCTATGAAAAAGATGTAAAAGAGACAAAATACAGAAGAAAGGCTATTTGAATAAACGTGGACTAACACATTTCCCCACCAGAACACCTGTCTCTTGGGAATACAGTCTGTGTTACATTTCAGTAAGACAACTGCATGGGGCAGAACATGAGAAACTACCCATACTTCTAATAACATTAACAATTTTTTGGTTTAGGAGAGATGGAGGAGCTGTGGCAGGACAAAGGGAGCAGGCAAAGGTAGACAGCAGTTTAAAGGAAGTAAAAAGAAACATCTAAGCTCTCAGAAACAGGCCTCTGGACAGGCAAGAACATCCACACATGGATGCAAGTGAGGGGAAGGACAGAAAACCCCTCCAGAGTAAGCAAGTTAATGACTCTGCATGAGGGAAAGTATGAACTGTTCCAAACTTTCTCAGCTTACCCTCCCTCTGTCCCAGTAATTAGAATGTAACAGTGATTGCAATTTCAACTTCCCAGCACAGCAGAAGACACTGAATCCCAGCCCCTCTGCTACAAACACCTCCAAGCTCTGCCCTCTCAGCACTGCCCCACAGGCTCTGCCATCTCACCGAGTTCTTCTATTTTTTAAACACAACTTCTCCTCTGCTCACAATCCCTTCTCCCTGCTAGGAGCTGACAGCCTTTCCAAATGCCTCCCTGTACTAAGCAGCAAAATATTTTATCCCACGTGGTGTGTATGGCAGGGCAGGTAGGATTTAGGAGAGGATTATTAAAGCCTCCTGGAACACAGAAGGGAACCATTTCTGAGTTAACACCCTCCCTCCAACAACATGTTTCAGCTTCTTCTTAGAACACCCTTTTCTGCTTCTACCCACCTTTCCTGCAGACAACTAAACCTGTTCCAAGGTTAAACCAGAAGCTTCTCAATATGAATGTATTTTGGCTGAGGTTCAAAGTCTCTCCAGCAGAGACATGTGTAATCTGATTTTTGAAAAAAAAAAGAAGACCTGGACATTGAAAAAGACAATTCACCTCTAACAAACTGTTCCTGCAGGAATTTGAAAGACAGTGATGTAGTTTCAAGATTTCTTTATGGAGTTAATTTTGCAGTGTGGTCAATTACTGAAGAAAATAACTTCTTTCCAGAAGAATGGGAATGGACAAAAATCACTACATGGATTCTGAGAGGATACAACTTGTACCCACAAGCAGCAGCCACTCATCAGGATCCAGCATGACTGGCACCCTCAGAACACGATTAAGGGAGTATTTCTTGGCCCAAATAGAATTATTTCTTTCTAAATATTCATACCATAAATTACAGGTGAGAAAGCATAAGGAAAAAATACACAGTAGGCAGCAGTATCAAAGTTTGAGCAGCCCAATAACTATGAAAAACTATGTAGACAACCAAAATGGCACCAACAAGTACTATGAAAATCAATGAGGTAGCTCTGCATAAATTCATACACTGCTGTCTGAAAAGTATGAGAATGAAAACACCAAGGTCCCTTCTTGAAAGCATTAATAAGCAAAAAACATGCCCATGCTGGTGCTTAGCTCAGCACATTGCTGGTTATACTTCATTTTCCAAAGATTTCTTACTTAAAAGCATTGGAAGACAAACAAAAGACACCCATTTTAGACACAAAGCTTAGAAAGCCACTTTGTGAATAGCACAGAAACTCCTGCAGACTCCAGTGAAAATTCAAAGCCCCACTGAAGCAACTGCAAAAAAGAAGTGGAAGATGCAAGGGAGCTGCAGGAGGAAGAAAGGCCTTGCTTCATTTTATATATCAATGAGATGCAGTAAGATTCAGCTTTCTGGAAAGAGCAAGGCAAACAAGTAGATTTCAAGGATTCCAACCAAACTGCTCATGTCAGTGTCACGCAGCCATTCCAACAGAACCACACACAGAGCAGTTTCACCAGAAAGAAAACATGGGTGGAAAAAGAAGAGAAAAAGACAACCCAGAAGAATGGAGCTATAGTCAGTCATAAAAGTTGATTTACATTTTTTTTCCAGTACCTGCAATACCATGAGTACCATTCATCTCATCATGACAGATCATTACCCCACTCCTGGATACTGTAAGTCTAAGTGAAAATTCTTACTTGAGCACAAGCCACTTAAAAGTCCAAGAATTTAACAGACTTGGACATATCAAAAGCCTCAAGTAACAGCTTAAATTTCATTTTTTGATCTCTCATTTACAGCTTGAAGTCCCAGAACTCCCTGGATTACCAATCACACAATACCTGCCACTAAAATAAAAAGTTTAAGATTCCTAGAGGAATGTTTTATTTAGTGGAAGAATCACATCACTCCACTGCTATTTCTGTGTCAGAAAATAAAATCCAAACCCAAGCAAACAAAAAACATTTGGTTTTTTTTATCAAGTTCAGCTAAACCTATTCAGAAAAATCAAGACAGAACTGGAGTTGTAGCCTGTCCTGCCATTATCCAAAAGGGGAAAGTGAAAATACTGGATGAAAAGCTTCAAGACCAGGATGGCTTATTGAAATATCCAGGACTGTTCAGGATGTTCAAATGTCACTGGAGTGAAGTCAAGTACAGCCAATTTGTCTTTGTACTTCAGCTGAAGTGTTAAAATAAACCAGGAAAAAGATGCTCCATGGAAAAAGGTCCCGATGGGATTATTCACTGAGACTCCAAAAACAAAGGGAGGCTTGAATAACTACAATTTAAAAAACAACAACACAGAAATGACATTAACTGAACTATTTCTGAAACATGGGGAAAAAAAAATCACTCACAATCTCAGTTCAGGAAACTGCCACTTTCTTTTACAGTTGGAATTGTTGCCTATAGTGAAGTGTACAGAGTCTTACAAACCCCTCCATCCTTCTGTCTCTTTCACCAACAACCTCACCACAAACATCTTAAAAATTAATACTTCAAGACGACTTAACCATGGGCTCATCCCACTATCTGCTCTTTAATTTTTCCTCTCTGTGTCTCCAGTTTCTCATCAAGGTCCCTGCTCCTTTTAAAAAAAAATTACTTAAAGCTTTCAAACTTGAGATCTTCCCCAACAAGCATCAGCCACCTGTCTGTGATTTGTCTGATGAGCAATTTATCAATATATGGAAGAATGAGACCCAAGTGAAAATAAAGTTTTGTTAGACAGTGCTTGGGAATAAAATAAACTACTTAAAGAAAATGTCACCAGTTTGCATGTGCCCAATGATCAGGAGATGATGTTTGTATGAAGGCCCCAAGATTTCCTGTTTAGTCAAGTACTCAGGATTACGAAATACACCAGCAACTGCCCAGAGCTTTCACTTTGCATGAAAATATTTATGGGGTTCTACCAAAGAAATATTAACACAATTCTGGTGGGGTTGCAGGAAAAGTGTACAGGAGATGCTTAAAACCTGATGACTACACACAGGAATAAAATGGAAATAAAATAGGAAATGTTCTGAGGCAAACAGCTGTAACCAGGCTCTGCCTGCAAGGAAATGACATCAAAACTATGCCAGGAGCACATTAAGACCTGGAAGTCAAATCCTCAAAGCTTAGGAAAAGCTGGAGTTTGTTCATTTGTACACACACAGAGCTTTTATTTACAAAGCTATTTTGCCCTCACGTCCCCAGCATTCCTATCTCACTAAAAGAACAGGGACAGGGGATGACTGCTGCAATAAAGCAGATTTCTCCCCAAAGGCTGCATAAAAATACAGAAATAAGAAACCAAGATTAAAAAACCCAAACCCCTATTGTTTTAGCCTTTTATACAGACAGAACCCTTTAGGACAGGAGGTTTCCCTCTGAGAGGCAGCTTGGTGACCAGGGTCACTTCTGTCAGTGCAGAGATGATTTGCCCCCACAGGACAAGCAGCAAAGGTGCTCCCTCAGTCCCAACCAGAGTCCATCCCACTCTGGCCACTGAATGAGGGTCATTGTTAAATCCACTTGTTCTTCAAAACACAAGCAATGCTGATTTCCAGCACTGCCCAACCTTACAGGGCCTCATTCTTTACAGAGAACAGCAGCACTAGATAATTAAGAAGGGTCTGTACAAATACTTACTAGAATTGACTGGGGGAACCAGAAAATTATGATAGAAACTGATTCTTCCTTCACAAGCTTTGCCTACAATTAAATGCTAAGTGCTTACCTGCCCACATTTTTCCACATCCTGCACCTTTTTCCAAAGCCTGGGTTTTACTTAACAGCTGGAGGATTCCTTAAAGGGCACAGTTTCCAGCTCTCTTGGCTACTGCATTTCAGAGGATTTCTAAGTAAAAAATACCAGAGAACTTTGTGGACAAATAACTATGATGTATGATCAGGCTCTCATTCAAATCCAGATCACAAGTACAGCTGGCAGTTAAAATGAATTGCACACATAGAGACAGAAAATCCTTCAGGTTACAGCTGAGACCCAAACATAAGAACACATTTCATCCTCTGGGTCACAGTCCAGCAAGGCATTTAAGCATGAGAGCAACATCCCATATCTGAGCAGTCCCACATAATTCAGTTGCACGTGGATTATCAGCATAAGCACATTGAAGTGCTTTGCTTTATTTAAACTGGAGCTATCAAAACACAAATCATAGTACATTTGAGCTTGTTGGGTTTGTAAACTATTATATTCGAAGGCTTTAGAGACCTTTTATCTACTAAAATATCCTTACCTGAACTGAGAACTAACCTGTTAGCCATAAAGAAGATAATATACCTCTTCCTTTACGTGTAAACTGCATTTGTCCACATTTCAATACTGAAACAGGGTTAGTCAGTTTTGGCTTTTTCTTTTGTATCACTCTTAAGATACTCTTCTGATACATAAACTGATAAAAAGTTGACATTCTATAACAGCACTTCTTTGGAACTATCTGTCAATGAAAAAAGTTTTTATTCTGTTGTTTTAGTCACATATAAACATTTTTTGAAAAGAACTGTTAAAAAAAGTGAGCAACTGTGTCACATATTTATAAACACACACAGTTCTGCAGACTCCAGGAGCAACCTGAAATATCCATTAGTTTTACCAGTATATGTTTTTAAACACAAAGAGAAATAAAAAAATAAGAGAGATACTTGACAGAAATCTGTAACTTAGTATGTGGTTTAACACAGAGCAGAGTTTTGCAGACAGAAATACAGTAACTCAGAGCAGTAACTCAGTGGTTACTCCCTCTACCCAGGAACAAAAATCAGCCTACTCACTCCCACAGGATCACACTTGCTTTCTCCTCCTGCCCTGATTACAATTTTCTTGGTCTAAACATTCCTCCTAGTCTTAAGAGTCAAATGATTTACTCCAGTAATATTAAATCCTAATAAATGCTAAATTGTTCCTTCACTGCAACATAAAGAAGTTACAAGTAGACACTGTTACCTCCACTGTGATTCACATCACATCACGGCTCAAATAAATGAATTCTCCACAAACAATATTTTTTAACTCTGGCTAATGGAATGCATAAAACATGCCATGAAATGTACATTTATGGACATTCCCTGGATCTTCTAAATATCCTGAGAACACCAGCATTTTTTCAGGGATTACATGTTGGACACACAGACTTGACACTTTGTGGTTTGCCTTTCATTCAGTGAGGAGCTCTGTACTTGGCACGTGTGAATTTTACACAAGTTTCTTTCTTATCCCAGTATTTTAAACTGAAATTTGGATCATATGACTAAAACTATGGAGATCACTAAGAATTCAGCAACAAAGTAGTATGCAAAAAGAGCTAAATTTTCCAGAGAACAAATGAGACTACGAGTTGCACCTCTGAGAAAGAAACAGATGATACATCAATTTAAAAAAACAAACAAACAAAACAAAAACCAAAAACCAAAAAACCAACAAAAAAACCCCAAAAAACAACAACTAAGAGTCAAGTATGACTTATGACAAAAGAGGAGCAAAAGTTACAAAGGGGCACATGAAGCAATAAGAATAAATGCTGTTTGGCTCAGGCTCTCCTCTGATAAGCCACCACTGTCTTGACTTCAAACATTACTACTCAAGTCTTTAAAATTTCTCTGGTTTGCAGAGACAAAATGGATACAGTAATTTTACAGTACTTTCCATTCCCAAACTTGCTTACTTAATAACACAACCTGCATTAGTCCATCACTTAATTGCAACGCAGTTCTGCTCAGCCAATTACGTAAGTACTTTTTACATCAGAACAGACCTGAACAAGTAAAAATGTAGTCAAAGCAATATCAGTATTTTAGTAAGAAATACACTATTCTTAAATGACTTATATTTAGGTCATCTTGTGAAAGCTGCTGCTTTATGTTCCATAGTTTCACTAAAAAGGAAAAGTGCAATAAGATCTCTTATTGACAGCTGCATTCAAAAACATACCAGTTACATAAGTTTGCAAATTATACTGTGACAGAGTTAAATATCTGAGCATTTTAACGACAGTTCTCAAAATGCTATCTCAGCAAGAATGACTCAACTCCACCACATAAGCTGAACTCCAGATAAGAAGCAACCAGCTCGATTTTACAGGGGAAAAAAAAGCTTTTTAGTGTTCTGCTTTAATTCAAATTGCTCTGAGTTCTGCTTGTTTAGACCTGCAAGCTTCACCAGTCATTTGGCATTTCCATCTCTCCTCCTCTGTTTCAACAAAAGCAACTCAAGCTCACCTACAGACAGTTAAGGAAAAACTTGGAACACAGGGACAGTTTTCTACTGTACCTCAAGGGGAGAGATTTACCAGACAACCACCAGAGGACTAAACCCATAAACCAGAGCTAGGCCTTTTCTTTACATGAGAAAAATGTGGCTTTCCCAGAAGAGTGAGAAGGACAGACCAGCTCTCTCCACATTTATCCACGGGTTTTGTCAGAGATCTCTGTGAGAAAAACATTAATAAGTGGCATGATGCATCAGCAAGTCCTTTTAACTTTAGTCCACCCTCATACACAAAAGGTAGACCCAGAAAGGCCTGGAAGAGAAATCTTCAGGAGCAGCTGTCCCTACCCCAAGGAAAAATGCTGGTAACACCTCCCAAAACTGCTGTGCTTCAACACCTCCCCTGTGATTGATACTGTGATTGGACAGGTGAAGTGTAAAACTTCCCTCACTCCTGTTTTTTACCCCCATCCTGTGTCTCTGATATTATTAATAGAAAAAAACCATGAATAGTAACAGAAGGGAAGCCATCAGAGAAGAAATGTGGGTAGATATTGCACAATTCTTGGTCATTTGGCAACTCACACAGGGTGCTGGGTAACAACAGCCATCCAGCCTTAATTTCATTAGCACTTCACAAATCCTACTCCAGTCACCTAACCCTTGGAACAGCTCAGGAAAGTGCTCGACGAGTTCATGTTTGGAAAGTCATTTCCTAGAATCAGAAGAGTTAGAACTTCTACTTTATAAACTGATTCTGCTTACTCTGATGCTAAACATCACAATCCAAGGAAAACATATCACCTGCCTTCCTTCTAGCTACTGCTCCTCGGGTCTAAGACTTTTAAACTTTTTGGTTAAACGAAATAAAAATTCCTTTGGATGGCACACAGGACCTTAAACCTTGATGTTACTACACAAGCCACTGAACAAACAGCACTTTCTCATTCGACAGAAGGTACAGCTCAAAAGAAATCTAGTTCTTCCCAAGCACTACTGCAAACTTAGTTTTGCAACAACAAAAGTTGTGCCATCCACATGGCAACATTGAAATGTTTTAATCGTACTAAATAAATACAAATACCTATTGAACAGATGTCTGCAAAATCAATTCTCATGAAAGACTGTTAACCTCCAGCCGGTCTTAAAGCTGCATCATAGCTACCAGCACACAATGTAATGTAACAAGAAGGTTGGACGTATGTTCAGAACCTTTGGCATTTCACAGGCAAGCCCAATTACCCAGCACAACTTTCCCATGGAGGGGAGCGTTTTCTTCCACGGACTTTTACCACGCACGCCGTGACAGATCACAGTCAGCGCAACCTTTGCCCAACGACATTGTTTTTTCAAAGGCACCGAAATCTCTCCCAAACTTTAAAACGCCCGAAAGGCGTTGGCGAGGGGAAGCCGCCCCGCTGCATCACAGTGTCACTATTCGGAGAGTGCTTGATGCTCCGACCCTCGCCAGGGTGGGGTGCTTTATAAATAGATGCGTGGGGTTTTTTTTTCTCCTTCCCCAGCGCCGTGCCCCGCGCGTATGTGTGGCGATGGGAGAGCAGCCTGTTTATAGCCTTTATTAAATGAACCTTGGGCGAGGGAAGGAGGGGGCAGGGAGAAAGGGAAAGCTGCTGCTCTACCTGAGCCAGGCCCAGCTCACCCTCCTCCCGCCGAGCCCGGGGGGGCTGCGGGGACACCCCCACCCTCAGCCATGCGGGGGCTGCGCGGGGGGCTCCAGGCAGCCACATCATCCCGGCGGGATCGCACCCTCATCCCCCTTCCCCATCCCTGTCCCTCGCCCGGGGACAGTGCCAGGCTCCCCGCACCCGCCATGCCCCGGGCCCGCCCCGCGCAGCCCCCCCGGTTGTTTACAGGCCCCGCCGCGCCCCGGCCCCGCCGCCCCCTCACGGCGCTATCCCCGGCCCCGCACTGCGCAGCGACACTCACCGCCCCGGCCGCGGGCTCTGCGGGCACAGCCGCGCTCCCGGCGCTGCGCGGGGGAGCGGGGGAAGGACGGGGACAAGGAGGAGGAGGAGAAGGAGGAGGAGGAGGGGGGCACCCGGCTGGCGGCCTCGCCTCAGCTCATTCACAGGGCGGCTCTGTGCCCAGGGGGAGCCCAGCGCTCATCTCGCCGCCGCCGCCGCCCGCCGGGCCCCCTCCCCGTCCCCCGTCCTCCCCCCCCGGCCCGAGCTGCCCCGGGCCCACCCGCGCAGCGCCCCGCGGAGCGCCGGCCGCGGACGGACGGAGGGACACGGACGGACACACGGACGCCCTCGCGCTGCGCCGCTGCCGCCGCCGCCGCCTCCGCCCCTCTGCGCAGGCGCGCGCGCGCGCCCCAGGGGAGGGCAGGGAGGGGAGGGGTGGCGGGAGCGCGCGCGCCCCCGCGCCAGGGCCCTGCCTCGCGCTCCCGCCACCCCGGCGTGAAAATCTGTGCACGTGTAAGTAAATAAAACATTTCCCCCCTACGCAAAAATACCCAAACAAACGACACACGGAGGTTTTCAGGGGGAGGGAGAAAAAATTAAAAAAAAGGAGGGAGGGGGAGGGGAAAAATAGGAAAAAAAATAAAAGAAGCGGCGCAGCGCAGCCCGGCGGGTACCCGGATGTGCGCGCGGGGCCGTTACGGGTATTACATCACCCTCCGCCCCGGGTCCCGCGCGAGCTGCGCATGCGCCGGAGCTGCGCGAGGGGCAATGACGTCACCCGCCCCACCCCTCTCCCTGAGGGCTGAGAGCAGAGCGGGAGCGGGAGGTGGCGGGGATAGCTCGGGTCTTGGTCGCAGTCCCCAGTCCTTGTCACCTGTCCCTGTCCCTGTCCTCTCCCGGTCCCTGTGCCAGTCCTGGTCCTGGTCCTGGTCCTTGTCCCAGTCCCAGTCCGTGTCCTGGTCCCTGTACTTCTCCCTGTCCCTGTCCTGGTTCCGGTTTCAGTCCCCGTCCGTGTCCTGGTCCCTGTCCATGTCCCTGTCCCTCTCCTTGTGCCGCTCCCGGTCCCGTGGCGACAGCAGCTCAGCCCGCCTGAGGGGATGGAGCGGCAGTGGGTCCCGAGGCGCCGGCCGGGATCCGCCTTCTCATCTCCCACCATCATAGAGTCAGTTAGGTTGGAAAAGACCTCTGAGATCATCGTTGTGACCGAGCCATGTCAGCCAGACTATGGCACAGAGTGCCACGTCCAGTCTGTCCTTACACACCTCCAGGGACAGTGGCTCTGCCACCTCCCTGGGCAGCCCGTTCCGATGTCTGATCACCCTCTATGTGGAGAAATTCCTCCCGATGTCCAACCCGAGCCTTCCCTGGTGCAGATTAGGGCTGTGTCCCCTGGTGCTGAGGGATATCCTCTTACCGCCTAAACCAGAACCCCGCAGGTTTTCCTGCTGGAAGCGCGACCGCTGGCAAAATCAGCGGCGGATTAACAGTAATGAACGCATAATGGGTTTGATAATCCCACGGGTTTCAGCCACCCTTTGATCAAGGCTGGGCTGGGGACAAAAGGGATGTCAGGGAACAAACTGAGAGGAAAAGCTTTAAGACTGTTTGGTCTCAAGGAGAGGGGGAGATGCTGGAGGGGGCTGCGATGGGACAGGGGTGATTCTTGGGGGCACTGGTAATTCCGGCAAGCCAGGTTTAAACCTCGTGGCTGGGGATTTCCGAGCTGGAGTGGGTGCCAGCAGTGCTTCAAGGGGAGGATTAGGAATGCATGGGAGTTCTGAGGCTGTGAAGAAGGAATTGAATGCAGAGGGAGAGATGCTGAGGAGGACTGGGAAAGGTGAGGTGGGTGCTTAGCAAGCTTGTCCACTCAAGACAGTTTCCATCTTAAAGAGCAAACAGCCATATGCTTTAAACTGAAAGAGATTAGGTTTAATCAGACATTAGGAAGAAATTACTTACTATGAGGATGGTGAGCCCTGGCACAGGTTGCCCAGAGAAGCTGTGGCTGCCCCATCCCTGCAAGTGTCCAAGGCCAGGTTGGACAGGGCTTGGAGCAACCTGGGATAGTGGAAGGTGTCCCTGTCCGTGGCAGGGAGTGGAACGAGATGATCTTTAAGGTCCCTTCCAACCCAAACCATTCTATGTTTCCCTAAACTGGATATCTGGAAAGCTCTACAATTGCCGGTTATGTCCCCATTGTAGATATCCACCATTGCGAACTCCGTCAGGGTCTCAGGGCAGTTTATTGAGGGCTCTTGTGCAGATCAGACCAACAGCACAACCTTACCCAGAAACAACTGAAAAATCTGCGAAAAATCCAACAAAACCTCAGAGCTGGTGGGGCTTTCCTGTGACAGACAAACTGACCGTGCTTGGGTGCGATTACAAAATCTCCAGTTCCCATCGCTGCCTGTGCCTGGATGGAATGTTTGGACCCGGTCGCCCTGTATTCACCCTAATCGTGATCGTTATCACGATACTGAGCATCGCTGCGTTGTGCTAACCGTTCTGCTAACGATTCAGGGCCTTTGATTTAGAAATTTCGGACCTTTGTAGTTAAATGCAGTAAAATTTGTTAATGGAAACAAACCTTTAGAGAGATTTAAATGCAAAATATACTGAAAATATGCAGTATAGTCCGAAATGAAAGGCAGATTATGGAAGGTCTTGCAGTAATTCCCATAATCCTCATTAATGCAAGTTTAAATTTCTTTTTGGTATCTGAAGATAATTGATTATAATTTTAATGAAGTTCAGATTTTTAAAACTGCATTTCCCTTTCCCTTTGCCTTCCCTTCCTTCTTTATTTTTTCCCCCCAAATCTACAATGTACAGACAAGGCAGAGGTTACACCGAATTGTTTCTGCAGGCATGTGCTATGTTTCTTTAACCTCTACACTTAAACATAAATTTAATTTTTCACCCTCCTTTTCCACTTTAATAAATCTCTCCTAACACTTTGAATTATATACAGTCATGGATTTTGTTTAGATTCCATGTTACCCACAGCTGTGTTTTGAGTGGTTCTTATTTTAAATAAAAGTGATTGAAAACATGGTCCCACATATTGTTTTGTGATGTCCCAGTTTTAAGCTACAGGAATGTAATGACAGCAGAGAGTTTGCTGCTGTCATTTTCTATTTATATGTTTTTTGAGGGAAATTGGATGAAGTCAAATTACCACAATATTTTCTTAAAGTGAAACTTCTATTTAGTTTCCTAGTTTTGCTTGCCCTGTTGTACTGACAATGGTAATAAATATTTACAAGAAGTGCAAACATCACTTTTAATGAGGATAAACCAGCTGTGTGTAACATACCCCTCTACTAAACATATTTGTAGCTGATGAGACTACATCTCCCAGGGTACAACTCTTTATTTTCTCTTTAGCTGTACCTCAGGTTGTGATACAGATGGTTGGGACCTGTAGTCACTACTGTCATTAGCACCACAGTAACAAGAACCACTGTGAAACTCAACCCTGTATCATAAATCATTAATGAGTTATTGAGAAGAATCATATTTCACTGTTTGGAACAAGAAAATTCTTTTAGCATTATAAGGCCTATTTTAAATTGTGTGCTGCTCCACAGTCTATTTTTAGAGAATGTTATTTTTGGACAATTTTAATTCTGTTTCCTGTTACAGCTTTTAAAAAAGTTTTTAGATGGGTGGTATTTGCCAAGAGTATTTCTAAAAAAATACCTAAGTATCTAAATAAACAGATATTTGCCACCTATGCACATTTGGTTATTGCAGGCAGGAGGATGACTTTGTCCAATCTATTCATTAAAACTCAATTTAGAAAATTCCACACTTAGCCCGATGAAGCTGTTCCCAATGACATCATTTCCCATAAAAAGAGAAAATGGGACTGCAGTTGCTACTGGGATCACATGGCAATTTAACTGCCCTTTGGAATCGGTTTCCAACCTAATGGCCATACCCTGTAAGTGCCTGCTGTAATCTGCGTGTTCTATTGCCCAACATTCCTTTTAACTCCTTCTGGTTTAACACCAGCAGGTTAAACTTCTTTTATTAAAGGTTATATCATGAAGTATCAGAGTTTTGTGTGTGTGTTCCTCAAACATGGGACATCTAGTACCAATATCATGGAGTCACAGAATAATTGGGGTTGGAAGTGACCTCTGGAGATCACCCAGTCCAACACCCCCTGCCAGGGCAGGGTCACTTTGGGGCAGGTGACACCAAAACACATCTGGCTGAGTTTGGGATGCCTCTGGAGAGGGAGACTCCACACCCTCCAGTGCTCTGCCACCATCAGTAGAAAGAATTCCTTCCTCATGTTGAGATGAAATTTCTTGTTTAGTTTATGGCCATTGCTCCTTGTTCTGTCACTGGGCACCACCAAAAAGAACCTGTCACCATCCTCTTGGCACCTGCCTTGGAGATATTTATGAGATCCCCTCTCAGTCTTCTCCAAACTAAATTGGCCCATCTACCTCAGTCTTTCCTCATAAGAAAGATGCTCCAGACCCCTCATCATCTTTGTGGCCTCTGCTGGACCCTCTCCTTGTCTTTCTTGAGCTGTGGAGACCAGAATTGCTCACAGTTCTCCAGATGTGTCCTCTGTAGGGCAGAGTGCAGGGGAAGGATCTCTGTTGTTATTGTGAACTGTTGTACTGCACCATTTACATTTCTTGACTCCTAAGTGGAAAGAAGTGTACTTCTCTCATCTGAAACCCTGGTTGCAGCTTCCCTTACTTGTCCCTGTTTCTCCTTTCTTAAATGGTCTGCCATATAGACCTCATGTACGTAGGAAATAATGTATTGGAAGTTACTCTGCAGCCTAAAAAGCTGGCAGACTGTGGGGGGTTTGTTCTGTTTGGTATAGAATTTGTATCACCTACTAATTCTCAGCTAAATATTAGACATATAATCAAGCTGCTGACCAGGCTGCCCTGGTTTGGTGGAAGCAGAAGGGCACATCCAGATGATAATTACTCCTGCGCTTTCACTGGTGTCTGGAGCAGCTTGTGTAAGTTCTTTGAAGGTGACTTTTTTTCTTTTCTGTAGTTTCTGTAAGCACAGAAGAAGCTGAGGTGATCACCTAGACTAGACCATCAATTTTTGGATGGCTAAAATTACTTAATTATTAATTTCCTGTCGTGCTTAGAGGTTATCTAAGAGAAATCTTCATATTAGTGGTAAGTGTGACCTGTAATAGTGGGATCTTGCCAAAACTTTGTGTTTGGCTTGGGAAGTATTGATGCCTTGCCCTGTCCCTTCTCCAGGGGGCTGCACCTATTTTTGGAATCTAAAAGCCAGCTGGATGACTGTGCTGTGCAGGCTTTACGTCTTCCCAGTGCTATTCCTGCACCCACCCTGGTCTGATGACATCTGTAGGGATCTGCTCAGGCAGCTGTGCCATTGGGAACTCCGTACAATGCCAGTGCTGGAGTGATGATTAATAATCACATGATGTTTAAATCATCAAAAGCACACACCTAGGGTGTATCCTCTATCCAAGCTGAATTTATCTGAGGGATGTCACAAAGACTTCACTCTTTTGAAGAGCATCACATGCAAACATCCTGCATGCTTGAAATGCAGCAGTTCTCATATAATTCAAGTCCTGCTGGAGTCCTGACAAGCACTTCCCAGACTGCAACACTTTGTTCCCTCTGAGCACAGATCCATCCATGCTCTCCTGATGGCTTTTAAAAACAATATTCAGAGTTATGACATCAGTTAAAACCCAAATGCTGGCAATTTTCAGTCTACAAAATTAGGTATAAAATCATTGGGACATCACAATGTGGTTTTTCTTATTTTAGCTGTAAGAGAAAGCAAGCAATGCTCAGTCATGAGTTTTATTTTTCCAGGGAGAATTTGCTGATGGAAGAAACCTGCAATTCAGGAAAATCAGCAAAAGCAAAGTACAGTAAAGACCAATATCAATAGAGGCAAAATCCTTTTATGCTGAAAATTAATATAAAGCATACTAAAAATAGAAGCATAATAACAATATAAAGCATGCAAAAATAATCATAATAAAAATAAAACATATAAAATACATTCATATAAAGGACTGTAAGATAGTAAAGGTAAAATCTAATTCATAGAAAGTAGTATAGATTAATAATCTTAATATTCTAGAATATTCTTGGGGATTTGTCCCTCCATTTATCTCCAACTCTTTTGTATATGAAATATAACAAAAGCATGACCTCTCCCACTTTCTTCAAAGCCCAAAGTTAGCTGATAGAAATTTAGACACCTCAGGATAAAAAAATGCAGTTTGTCAAGGTTTTCAGGGCTCATCTGTGAATCACCTGAATTTTACATGGTTCCCTCTATCTGTGGGAAAATGTCACTGAAGACCTGATGGCCAGGAAAATTTGCTTTTCTTGTGAAATGGGGAGATTGAAAAAGAATGTCAATATAGTCTACAAGCATTTTAAACAAAAAGTGAGGGGGACAAGAGAATCAGTTAAATACTGATTTTTTTTCACCCTCTCTTTAGAATCTCAGCTGCCTCAGTAGTTGAAATGGAACAGGTAGAAAGCCTGTGGTGTGTCCTGAACCTGTTACGGAAAAAGGGACAAAATAACCATGTTTGATGTCTGAAGAAGCACTGGCACAGCTTGCCAGGCTATGCCAACTCATTTTGGCCCCTGTCCTACCCACCAGGCTCATTGTGGTATGATGCATGTTGTCTCTTTGGGACCATCTGTGCTTCTCCTCAACACAGGAACCATCCACCAGCTTAAAGCCACATCAGGAGAAATCGTAAGTTGCTTTGTATTCTGAAGGCTGGGTCGGATCCTCATACAACAGGACTCCAGCATGGATACTTTCCACAATTCTTGCCAAGCTGAAGGGGATACACTTCATTTAATCTTCATCACTGAACACCAAGAGATTGAGTTTCTCGCAGTTTATTTTTCTTGACAAGATCTTCCTTTGCTGTAAGGCAAGCTGTGAAGTGGAGAACACCCAGAATATTTTATCAGCTGGGCCTTCGCCTCTTCTGCTCATTAGATGTTCTCCTCTTTTGAAGGTATATGGAAGTTGCTGTTTTCCTTTGCTGTTAGTCCATGCAGGAAGGCTCCACTGCAGTCAGTGACAAAGCTCCCACTGACCTCAGCCTTGTAGGATCATCCCTCAGTCCTTGCCACGTTGTAAAAACTGCTGTTACCCAGCCAGTTTTAATGGGCCTGCCCACAATTGGCAGGTGTTTAACCTAAAAATTAGCACAGCAGTCACAGCTGAAATTACAAGTCAGACTGTTGATGCATAAGAATACTTCATCCTGAGTCATCAAGAGTCTTATGATGCTCTTAAGAGTTTTATAGTTATTAAAGTTCAGGCAAAAGGTTCTAAAATTTGGGAAAGACTGGAATTTCCATATGTGGAGAAGAACAGTTCTGATGGGAAGATACCATTTATATTCTGTAAACTCCCACTTTTTTTGGTCTTACCAGTCTTTTCCTACTTTAAAAAGTTGGATCTAGTCACCTTCTTTGTACAACCAAACACAACTTACATTTTGCTACATTCCTTCCTATATTTATGTTGAATCTGTTATCTCTTTTAACAAGCCTGTTAACTGGGACCCAGCTGAGGAGATAAATTTTTTGTGTCAATTAAACAGTTAAATTAAGCAAAAAGCAACATGTCAGAATCAAATAGCAAAGGAGATATTTGAAATCTAAACGTTACTTAGTATTTTGCAAAATAGGTTTTCCACAGTACCAAAGATTCTGGAGAGTCCCAGATTTAGAGGCTAATCCTGTTCTGCAGCTGGATTTTGTCACTTATGCCTTTTTAGTTGCCAAAGTTTAAATTTAGTTTCATTACATAGGTACTGATGTGGTTTTACTAAGAAATAAAGACATTGTTTCATGTTTGCTGGCATAAGGGAAATGGCAAAAATGGATATGAGATCACAAGTTGTATATGATGGCTTTCCTAGGAAAGCAAAACAATTTGTAACTTGTATTTTTAGCATTTTTATGACAACCCTCATCCCACCATGTTGGTGTTGTGTTTCTTTGGAGATGGTACAGAAGAAAATATTAGCAAAGCAATGTGGGGGCATTGGGAAGAGAAACTGCTTGTTGTGCAGATCAAGCTCGGAGTTTCATGAGGAAGAACCTACCAGGAAAGGAAAATGTCACATTACAGGTCATATATGTTCTTCTGTAGAGCATTTAAGTGCAAATAACGTGGCTCAGCTTCATATCAGAGCATTACTCAGAACATGGATGCTACTTGGAGGTAATTCGAGTCTCCACCCATCTCAGGAAATTACAGTTAATCCCATGGATTAGGAGGCCAACTACTTCTTGAGAAATTTGGGAATGTGATTTAAGGATTTGAAATATGCTTGTTTCCTTGCTTTTTTTCCCCCACCCTTTTCTTTGTAGTATATCACTCATTTATTTATTAAGATAAATCTGTTTCCCTTCTATTTGTGAGTGTAAAGGCATACATTACATTTCTACAAACTCACTGATTTTTTTTTATTTTTTATTTTTTAACCTTTATAGGAATGATCAAAATAATTGTCTAGTACTTGACATTTATTGTGTCATAATTACTCCCTTGTGTTGTTTTACTCTGGTTTATGCTCAAAATAAATAACATAATCCCTTGTAAAAGACAAGATAAGGAAGAGGGCAAAGGCTTGTCTTACAAAGATGAGAAAAACAATGAGATGAAAAAGGGAAAGCACTGGCCATGTTAATTCACAACAGCCTGCTGAAAACAGGATTGGAACCATTAGCTCACTCCACCGAGGTCACAAGATTGCCATTCTATGACACAAATTTCAATTATTATAGACAGTGTCTCAACACAAATGTAGTGGTTGACCTGAGCTGAACCCACATTAGATGAGAGAGGCTCGTTACCAGTAACACTCAGCAAATGGGAATTTTCCTGCAAATGCAAACTGAAAAGCACAGTCACGCCCCCTCAGAGCACTGAGCAAACCCCTTGCTCTGCTGGCAACTCTCTGGGTAGGATTTGTGAAAACTCAAAAGAAAGCAGTTCTCACTGAGCTGCAAAGGCAAAAACTACTGAGAAACCCACAGTAAAAAAAAAGGCAATTTCTAGTGTTGTCTACAAAAATAAAGCTTACTATGTTTTCTGAACACAAATCCTAAAAGCATTGAAGCTGATCCAGTGCCTTTCAAGTTAAATTCAAGGTTCCCATTGATTTCAGTGAGTCTGGTTTGGGTTTAAATTTCTTATTTGCTCAGGCAGGCATTAGTAATGTCAAAGTATCTTTCATCAGTTTAAGCTGGATTAATGATACTGTAGTCATTTATCATAAAATCATGGAATAATTTTGGTTAGAAGGGACTTCTGGAGGTCATCTAGTTCAACTCCTGGCTCAGAGCAGGTCCAATGAGGAGCTGCTTAGGTCTCTGTCCAGCTGAGCCATAGAATCATGGAATATCCTGAGCTGGAAAGGACCCACAAGGTTCATCCAACTCCTGGCTCTGCACAGAACCCCCCAACAAACCCCCCCAACAATCTCACGATGTGCCTGAGGGCATTGCCCTAATGCTTCTGGAGCTCTGTCAGGGTTTTTGCTGTGACCACTGCCCTGGGGGACCTGTTTCAGTGCCCACCACCTTGTGGGTGAAGAACCTTTGCCTACTACCCAGCCTAAATATCTCTGACAATGGAAATTCCACTTGTCTGGGCACCTGTTTTTGTGTTTCCCATCAGAATTTCCTGTGTTGCAATTTGTGCCTGTTGTCTCTTGCCTTATCCCTCCACATCTGAAAAGAGTTGAAGACAGCAATAAAGTCTTCCCTTATCCTTCTCTCCTTACAGCTGAGCAAAGGATCTTGAAATCTCTCTCCATGTTGGTGGCCCTCCACTGCACTTTCTCCAGTATGTTGAAGAATTTACTTACCCAGGAAACTTAGAGAGCTTTGATTTAAATACCTGTGGCCAATATCTTGCCTCTTGCTGTGACATATAAAATGCTTTTTAACATTATCAAAAATCTCAGCAATGGAAAATGGACCATTACTGTCTTTTGTGACTCTCCTGAACCTCTCTGGGTTTACACCTGTGCTAACATATATTGCTCCCTGAAACATTTTTATGTGCAGGAAACATTTTTATATGTATTAGTTAGAGTAGTCTTGGAGCTCATTTTTCTTGGGTTTGGATACCAGAAAGGAACTGCTGGAGTACCAGTAGCACCAAACTTCCCCTTTCCCAATGCCAGCATGTCCTGTCCTTCACCTGATTAGAAAAGCATTGTGCTCTAATTATTTCTCACACCCAGGGATTTCCCCAGAAGAATAATTAGTTCATCTCTGTTTTATATTGTGTTGCTGCAATGTAAGCTAATATTTAGCCACTGTATCTCCTTACCTTTTTATCTCCTTACAATATGTATTGTCCAAGCAGGAATGCTGCCTGTGGCTTTTGTTAGCTGAGATACACAAAAAACCCCAACCCCAGTAGATTCTGGAGCTTCTTACATAATATCTTCATTAAAATGCCAATCACAGGATGCTGCTGGGAGCAAGATCAGACTGGGATCAGCTTTTTGGGCCGAGTTCACTTTTGGACTTTTTGCCTGAGAAATTCCACAGGTTCACATGCTTGATTATGCAATTATTTTCTTGAATTAATTTGAAAACCTTCCCCCTTGCTGAGTTCACAGTCCCAAAGCCAATCTTCCTTCTGATTTATATTCTGATAGTAAATGGTTTAGAAAGAAAAATCTGATTTTTTCTCTTTAAAATATTAGTTGGTAATGAAAAACCTCTGGTATTTTGTGTTTTGCTTTGGGAAGACCAGCAGAGGGGGCCTGAGCCAGAGAACAAACCCCATCCCACATTTGTGCTGGAATTCTGAACTACATCAGTTAAAACCCCAAAACAAACCCACATTAACTTAGTTCTCTATTAAAACTAAAGAGGAATAAATTGATGAAAATTAATGGAAAATAGCTGTCTGAGGAAAACTGCACTATTAAGAGGCTGTCCAAAAAGTAGGACTAATTATTAAAGAAAAAAGTAATTCAGGAATTAAAAAAAGGAATTTTAGTTATCTGATTCTGTCACTGGATTACAGTTACTAAAGGACTGGTTCCCTGAAGTGTCTTTTCATGGGTTTTGAGAGACATCTCCATAATTTTCTGAGAAGTTACCTTTGTATAAGGAGATGGAGGAAGAGAAAATCTTTCAGTGCAGGCTCCTAATTTATGTTCCTTGGCTCCCCCCACAGTGGAGTTTGTTTCTACTGACTGTAATGGGTGCTCAGGGAGACAAAGCTCTGCAGAATCATCCTCATGGAAATCACCTTCTTTTCCTCCTCCTGTGTCTCACTATATTGAATGTTGCAAGAGAGAAAAGTTTTCCCTGTTCCGTGTGAAGTCCTTTCACTGGTGCACAAAGAGATCCCACACAGTGTGCTGGTTTAAAGGTGAACCAGCAGGGGAAATGAACTCACCACGAGAGAGATTATAAGTCAGACCTAAAATTTAATAATAATATTACAATAGCAACACTGACACACAAGGGAAATTGCTTTCAACTCACAAAACCCCAGCGGTATAACCCAGTGTCCTGGGGCACAAACCCAAGGGGGTTTGTTTGCCCTTGTGCTGAGACCCCTGTGGTTCCCCCAAGTCCAGAGCAAAAGGAAAAGAAAAACCTGTTGGTGCAGGTGAGGGCTGTGGTCTGGGCGAGAGCGGTGATCTCCTCCTGTCAAGGTCCTGCTGCTGCTCTGGATCCGACGAGAGGTTCCCGAGGTCTTCTTACCCACCCCTTATGTACCCTCAGGGAGCTCTCAGTCCCTTCCCCTGGGCGGGGACTCACACAATGGGTGATTAACTCTGGGAGCCAGGGGGTGTTGAACTGTTGATGGCCCATTAGCAGCTCCACCCCCCTCAGGCTGAGTGTGAAGTGATAATGGCTCCCTGGGCAGCTGCTGCTAATGGCCCATTGACCTTGGGGAATGAATAGAGGGGGTAGAATACACAGCTTTGATCACCCTCACACAGGGTTAGCTGGTCCCTCCTGCTGAACTAGGACACACAGAGAGAAACCATTCTGGATTCATCAAAACACTGAAGTGAAATAATTCCAGATCTGGAAAGGAGATGCAAATCTTTCCATTGAATTAAGTGACCTTGGAAACCACCCCAAGATGCTAGACATGAAACAGGGATCTAAGAATCAAAATGTAAATATCCATGGTAATCTCTGCCTCTGCTTCACCATCATAAGATGGTTTGTTCTGTATCAAGAAAGCAAGAAAGCTGTTCCTTTAGAGCAAAATACAGAGTCACAGAATGGTTTGGGTTGGAAGGGACATTAAAGACCATCTAGTCTGTCAGGGATTAGATGCAAGGGCAGGGACACCTTCCACTATCTCAGGTTGCTCAATGCTTCATGCAGCCTGGCCTTGAACACTTCCAGGGATGGGGCAGCCACAGCTTCTCTGGACAGCCTTTGCCAAGGCCTCGCCATCTTCACAGGGAAGAATTTCTCCTTAATATCCCATCCAACCCTGCCCTTTGGCAGTGGGAAGCCATTCCCCCTTGTTCTGTCACTCCACACTCTTGTCCAAAGTCCCTCTCCAGCTCTCCTGGAGCCCCTTTAGGTACTGGAAGGACCTGTAAGGTCTCCCCAGAGCCTTCTCTTCTCCAGGCTGAACAACCCCAGCTCACTCAGCCTGTCTCCAGAGCAGAGGTGCTCCAGCCCTCTGATGAAATACTTGCTTTCCCTCACTTCTCTAGATGTTATTTATTCATATGATACAGTACATTCAGATGTGTTCTAGCCTTAGTTACAGTTTTTCCTCTGAGGAAAAGTCCTTCATACATTTCTATCTTGACTTCTTCTAATGTTTCATTCAAATAAACATGAGGAATTATGTAGAAGTAATGTCACACAAACAAAAGGCCATTACCATTAAATGGGGTTTTGTTCAATTCACCTGACTGTGTTCTGTGTTTCTGATATTCATACAAACACAGGTGATTTACTCACATCTCTTAATATAAACTAAAGAATGTATGTTAAGAAAAGGAAATGGATAATACAACTCAAGGACTCTGGATTCCATCACTGTCCCATCATAATAAACAAATCTTACCTTTATATAAAGAGAGGCCCATTTCCTGCAGAAATATGTTGCATTTTTTTCTGGATTTCTCTTTTTAATACTTCTCTGAGTAGAAGTGCTTTTAATGTCAATAAACAGGAAGAGAAGTCAAAGTAATGGGGTCTAGACTAACATACTGAGATCAGGAAGATCTGAATAGAGTTCATTCTTATGGGAGGACACATCTGGATCACTTAAGTCACATTCAAATATCCAGTTAGGTTGGGAAGGGAGACTTGCTGTGCAGGAGCTCTTTGTCTGGAGGCAAATGTTGTCCTTTAAAAGTAATGTGCCCCTTTTAAACAGATACAGTTAATGCAGGTGTCAGTGAATGCTCTCTGAGCACTTTGCAAACAGAAACAAAAGCCAAGCAGTTTATAATCAAATTGGAAAAGTCATGGCTATGAAATTGGGTAGAAGGGTAGTGCCAAGTGTAGCTGCAGGTGGTTGGGATCACTGCAGTTTTACAGCTCCAAACAAAAGTGTCACCCCAGGTACAAGGTGGAAAATGGCTTTTGCTTCTTATTCTGAGGAAATCCTGCCCAGGGGATGCCACAAAAAGCCACCAACCAACAAACAGGACTCATCTCCTTCTGTGTCTGAAGATGCTCCTATTTTTGTCTTGGCTGTTTGAATAACCACTGGTTTGCTACTGTGCATTTTTGTATTATTATTTTGCATTTTTCTATGATGCTCTGTTCTTACCAGATGTTTTCCTATACATATTTTTTCTGAAGGAGGACACAGCAAGGTGTAGGGGTGGGGACGGAAGGAGGAAAGAATTATTTACTCACAGTTACATTGCTTTAACTTATGGTTTGCTTAACTAAACAGTTGCAAAGACTTGTGTAGCCATCTTTGCTAATAAGTAAAATGATCTCTAGACTTTCTAGTCCTGAGACCAACTGGACTGACCTGGTTTGTGTATCTAGCTGATGTCCCTCAGACATATCCCACTTTCCTTGGGATGGTGTTTTGTGCAAAGTCATACCATGAACCACAGTAACAGACTGAAAGTTTGGATATTTGGATGCCAGTGTATGACTCCATGCCCTGGCCCTGCTCTGACTGGTATAGATGCAGCTTAGTCTGGCAAAAAAGTGCCATTTCTCTGGTTTACCTTCTATTGCTTGGGACCAGGTTGTACTAAACTGTAAAGCAGTGGCCAGGGAGGCAGTGCTGACAGTTGTATTTACTGTTGTCAAAATGGACAGAAGACACAGAAGTTCACCTTATTCTAATTGTTCAGCCTGGAGAAGAGAAGGCTCCGGGGAGACCTTAGAACCCCTTCCAGTCCCTTAAGGGCCTCCAAGAGAGCTGGAGAGGGACTTGGGACAAGGGATGGAGTGACAGGACAAGGGGGAAAGGCTTTCAGCTGACATAGGGCAGAGTTAAATGGGATATTGGGGAAAAAATCTTGACTGTGAGGTTGGTCAGGCATTGGCACAGGTTGCCCAGAGAAGCTGTGGCTGCCCCGTCCCTGGAAGTGTTCAAAGCCAGGTTAGATGCAGCTCTGAGAAACCTGGTCTGGTGGAAGGTGTCTCTGCCTGTGGAAGGAGGGTTGGAACAGGATGATCTTGAAAGTCCCTCCCAACCCAAACCATTCTATGAGTCTTGAGTTCTATGATAATTAGAATTAGACATTGAGTTTTAACATGATGGGAGCTCACACACAAAAGTTTAACTAAACAAACTGAAGTGAAAAGGATGCAAGTCATAAGTAAAATTAAGGAACAATTTGAAGGAAGAAAAGATGGGAGTTATTTCCTTCAAGTCTCTGAATTGTCTGAGTAAGGCAGCAGGCAGAAGGGGCTATGTGTGAAAAAGCATGAAGATGGAACAACATGCTAAAAGCTGACACGAGAGGCAATCAGGGTAGGTAAGTGCTGAAAATCTCAGAGACTTGAACTCAAGAAGGTAATTCTGATGCAGAATGCAGGCAGCTTGTGCTGTTTGTAGGCAACAGAAACAATTTCACTGACACAGTGACAGCAGAATTGTACCTCAAATCAGCATCAGATCACAATGATTGCCACATTTAAAAGGCACAAATGGATGTTCCTTACCTAAGATACAGTTTTAGGTTTTCACTAAATGCTATTACAAAAGAGACAACACTTTCTTAAATAATTTAAACCAGGTATAAAATAAAAAATAAAAGCTTTAGAAATACAGTACATTTCCACTGTCTGATTAGACAGATGTATGTAAAAGAAGAATTTTTGGCACTCTGTTACATTTACATGAGACTGTCTGTCTGGATGTGTGTTTATGTCTCCTCTTGTAGCAACACTAAACCATATGGCACAGGTAACATACTGAGGCTGATAGCATGGAGGCATGGCCTTACTTCACTTGTCATTCATTTTATGACAGATTCTGTCAAAAGTTTTGTTTCCTTAAACTAAGCAAAGAGCTTTTCTCCTTATGAGATATTCTGTTTTGCTCACAGTGAACGAGGAAATATGAGAACAGGGAATACAGTGCTGCTCTACTTACTGCTATTCATTTTAGTGTTATTGTACCCTCATAAATAATTTAGTGAAGTAAGAGCATTTTTCAAATCTGTGTTCTACACAGACACTGAAATAATCTTAGATAATTGCACTGGAGCTTTATTTGCTCTAACATGGATCAAAGAAATTGCATCACAGTACTGTGGAAAATACTCACACCCAGTGCTCTCAGAATACCATTAGCAGGGCTGGCACCAAGTCATGTGAGGCCCACTTTGTGAACATTCCAAGAGGAAGAAGCACTTCACCCATAAATCTGAAAATTTACTCATTTTACAGAATCACAGCATGGTTTGGGTTGCAAGGGACCTTAAAGATCATCTCCTTCCAACACCCTACCATGGGCAGGGACACCTTCCACTATCCCAGGTTGCTCCAAGCCCTCTCCAACCTGGTCTTGGACACTTGCAGGGGTGGGGCAGCCACAGCTTCTCTGGGCAACCTGTGCCAGCGTCTCACCATCCTCACAGTCAACAATTTCCTCCAAATACCTCATCTAAACCTGCCCTCTCTCAGTTTAAAACTCTTACTCCTTGTCCTGTCACTACATACCTTGTAACATGTCTGACTTCATGTTTCTTATAAGCCCCTTTATATATTCAAAGACCACAAAAAGCTCTCCCCAGGGCCTTCTCTTCTCCAGGCTGAACAACTGCAATGTCTCAGCCTTTTACCATAGTAGAGGTGCTCCAGCCATTTCTCTGTCCATTTTCATGGCCCTCCTCTTAACTGCTCCCACAGTTCCACATCTTTTTCCCAGCATCTCTGTAGCAGGACACAGTACTTCAGGTGGGGCCTCAGCAGTGCAGAGTAGATGGGGAATGTGGGCTGCGAGCTCACATTGCTGGCTTTTGCCCAGCTTTTCATCCATCAGTATCCCCAAGTCTTTCTCCATAGGACAGCTCTTAGTCCTTCCATCCCGCGTTCCATTTCTGCATGAGGTTTTCTCAGTACTGCACAGCTGGAGAAAAATATAAATACATAGAAAGAGCAATCCAATCAAACATTTATTTCTGTGATATTGCTTTAGAGACAGAAGGCAGCTTATCTTGCTTTTATTTACACTAAGTGTGTCAAGACAATGAGTGTAACTCTTGAATAAGGTGCATTATCATCCTGTGTGCTGAGTTTAATTGTTCTTTACCTGCTGCCACCGAGACAACATGGGAACCTCAGCAAGGTCAGGGCAGGGTGTGGAGCAAGACTGTGACATCCCACATTAGCAGCTGTTTGTGATTTTGTTTTCAGAGCCTTGTACTTCAGCTTTACATTGGCTCTTGCACTTCCCAGCTGCAGTTGAGGACTTTGTGCAAATATCGGGACATGTTTACTGAACTTCAAAGTGCTGTCTGCATCAACCACAGGGCAAAGGGCAACAGAACTGTCATTCATTCTGATGATGTTCAGGTTTACTTTGGTTGACTTTTAAAAATGATTAGCAGCAATGGCCTCTTCAGAAAGTGAAAATTAACTTCTCATGTGGAATCTAAGTACAGGCATTAAAAAGGCAAATATTTTTGGTTTTCCTTGGGAATTCAGACATTGGTCAAATCCAAGAGCTTCATTATGATGTGATTGTTGAAGAGGTCATCGAATCATAAAATCATTAGGGTTGGAAAAGGCCACCAAGATCTTTACGTTGAACCTTTGATGAAACACCATTGGCTAAAACATGGCACGAAATGCCACATCCATTTGTTTCTTGAACACTTTCAGCGATGGGGATTTCACCACTTCCCTGGGCAGCCTTTTCCAATGCTTAACCATTTTCACAATGAAGAAATTCTTCCTGATGTCCATCCTGAACAACCCCTGGTGAAATTGAAGCTGCCACGTCCTCTGGTCCTGTTGCTTGTTATCTGGGAGAAGAGAGCAACCCCCATCTGGATACAACCTCCTGTCACAGAGTTGCAGAGAGCAAGAGGGTCCCCCTTGAGCCTCCTTTCCTCCAGGCTAAGCCCCCCAGCTCCCTCAGCTGCTCCTTACATGACTTACCTGTGGCAAGGCATTCTCAATACATGGCTTGGAGGATGTCATGCCAGAAATGGATGGATGGATGGATGGATGGATGGATGGATGGATGGATGGATGGATGGAGAAAATATGCCAGCCACTGAGAATGCTTTAGCAACTGATGTTTTTAATGTGGTTTAAATTTACTAAATGTAAAAACTGCATAGTCATTGCTTCTTCCCATAAACCCCTGCCAGGCCACGGGGCTGGGAGAAGGACAGTGACCTCATATTTCCTGTAACCCCCTCCCATTGAAGGTAAATCCCCTTACTCCTATTGGCACAAATCCAGACTTCCCTCTTGTCCCTTATTGGTGAATTTGTATCCCTCCAAAGTCCATATAAACCTGTACCCCTGATTAAACTTCCTCTTTGTTCCTGCCTTTGCCAGTGGTCCCTGTGTGTCCTTTCTGGGGGCTCTCAGAGACCACATGGTCGGGGTAAGCAGAGAGCACACACTTCTCCTAGGTTAATGGACTGATAATCCAGGACCAGGAGATTTCATATCGTTGCAGATTCCTTCAGCACACAGCACAACAAGGCTACAAGAAACCAACCCTCATACTTACCCTCTCGACCCTTCTCCACTCTTGCCCTCCTGTGGACTTGCTCCAGCACCTCAATGTCTTTCTTGAAGTGAGGGGCCCAGAACTGCACACAGCACTTGAGGTGTGGCCTCGCCAGTGCAATACAAGGGCACAATGACTTCTCTGGTCCTGCTGGCCACACTACTGCTGATACAGGCCAGAATGCCATTGGCCCTCTTGGGCAGATGTTCCCCTTCACTTTGGTATTTCATTAAACATCTCTTCTCTAAGCAGTTACTGCCTCTGACGCAACAGAGAGAGTACGTGTTGTTGTCCACACTCGATGTTGAACTTCAGCAAGGAAGGCCAGAGCACTGCTGGCCATAAAGGTAAGACTGGAAGTGGCAGCCCTGGATGCCTATCAATCTTTAGCCCATTGCTTTGGGGCTGAGAAGAAATCTCTCAGTCTGGCATGATTCACATGTCTTACAGCAGTCATGTGTAAAAGCTGCAGCCTGTGGTAACTGGTAGGAATAGACTTGAAAAGATAATTCCTTCAGTGTACTTTTGTGTCATTAAGATAATACAGGAGCATATTTACTTTTTATAACTCAGAAAACTGCAAGAATGGGCATCACCTTGTAGAGGACTTTGTAACTTTTCCCAGTGCTCTGCTTCCCAAGCTGAGGGTGACATGGAGTATGGCTTCATGCACTGAGCAGGAAGTGCATGTCTGTCTTGGGGACAGGCCATAAAATCCCCACTGATGGTGACTGTGCAGGTGTACAAATGCACAAAAACTCCATCATTGAACCTTTTTTTTTTTTTACAGGAGAAATCTGGTTTACTCAGTTTTTTCTAAAAGGGTTGAAGCACAGAGCTAACAGGATAAATTCTCATCGCTCACCAGTCACACAATGCTGGGACCTCGTGAGCTCCTCCTACTTCATCTTTTCTGAGCTCAGCATGAGCTGCTGCATACCCGTGTCTTTGGGAATAGCTGGGAAAACCCTCACTGGGAATATACTGTGCAAGTTCAGTGTACATCCTTTTCCACCTTTATACTGCTTATTTGGATATGTTGTGGCACATGACTGTTGTGTGTACCACCTATACTTAACACAAAGAGGAAAATAAGAACCCAGAAAACACTTAAAATTACTTCCTATTTATTATTTATGCTTTTTATGACATTGCAGTTCCATTACACTATGCATTGCACTAACACAAAAAATAGTTCTCAAAACAGGAGAAAACAGAATTATAAAGAATAGCTGTAACCTATAGCTGTGTAACTGAACAGTCGCAGTTCCTGAGACTTCCTTCCTAATCTCCAAAGACCTGCTTCTATTCTAAACCACTACTACTGTTTGATTACAAGTATTTGTGTGCACACAGTTGACAATTGGTGCTATTTACAGAAACAAAGTGTGTTGGTGGTGTGTTTTTATTTTCTGTCACCATTCCCTTGATTGGACTGATATGCTGAAAAACAATGAGAACCTAAAGGTTTAAAGGTAGACAATGGTTCTATTTTGCCTTAAAAAGCTGTAATGGGAATGTAGTGATTCAAGAGTTGATTTGCAAATCCTTTGGCCATCAGTGGAGCTGGAACAGACCAGGCAGCTGCGTGTGCCAAACACAGCCAACTGTGCAAAGTCTTCTGACAGTTCACAGGCCCTTAACCCGTGAGATTTTGGGAACAGGCTTTGTGTCCTGTCCTACATAAACTCCACATGCATTTGTATCAAGTGTCTGGTGGGAGGTAGGAATTATTACAGGTTACCCTTTTCATAAAATCATAGAATCACAGAATGGTTTGAGTTGGAAGGGATCTTAAAGATCACCCCATTCCAACCCCCTGCCATAGGCAGAGACACCTCGCATGAGACCAGGTTGCTCCAAGCCCCGTCCAACCCGGCCTTGGACACTTCCAGGGATGGGGCAGCCACAGCTTCTCTGAGAAACCTTTGCCAGTGACTCACCATTCCCATAGGGAAGAATTTCATCCTAATACCTGATCTAAACCTACCAATTTCAGCTTAAGTCCATTCACCTTGTCCATTCACTGCAAGCCCTTGTAAAAAGTCCCTGTCCAGCCTCCGGTTTGCATCTGTACCTCCTGTCATGACAGACTTTGGTACATCAAAGCACTAAGTTTTTGGCTCTACACATAAGCACTGTGAAGTGAAGAGCTGTAGGTGAGTGATGTGATGACAAGAGATGCTGTACCCCCTGTTTTTTAGCTCTTGTTGGTATCCCCCACGACGAATTTTTAAGCCAGGGTTTAAACTCAAGCTGTGAAACCTTGACTAGAGCAGGTGCTTGTGAGAACTAGGCTCGCACTCAGCTGTTGAAGCAGGAGGCGTGTCCAGGGGCGGCATTCCCGCAGGAACCTGGTCCGGGAATGCTGCGGTCTGTGACGCGAGAGGGGCAGCTGGGCTGGAAATCCCAGCGGAGCTCCGGGGCGCCGGAAAACGCGGGTGTCCCCCAGGGGACGGCCAGGAGGCTCTTCAGGGAACAGTCACGGGGGGTTTCCTCCGAACACCAGCGTTTGACCCCAGAACACCAAGTGTTTGTTTCAAGCCCTGGAGCACGTGCGATGCCCGGGACCACCGCTGTGTCCCTCGGGGAACGGCCGGGCAGCGCTGAGGGGCACGGCGAGGAGGAGAACAGAGATAGCCCCGCTTCCAGAAAAACAACCTTCGGCCCTCGAGCCGCTCGCAGGGGCCCTGCTCCACACACCCCACGCTTATCGCCGCGCCCTGCCCGCTGCGGGGCCGCGCCCGGAGCGCCTGCCGGGCCTGGGGGAGCACACGGGGGCGGGAGGGAGGACACGGCGGCGGGAGGCAGGACACGGCGGTGGCAAGCAGGAGGGAAGCGGGAGGCAAGACTCGGTGGTGGGAGGGAGGACACGGCGGTGGGAGGGATGACACATCGGTGGGAGGGAGGACACATCGGTGGGAGGCAGGAGGGAAGCGGGAGGCAGGACTCGGTGGTGGGAGGCAGACAGGAGGGAGGCAGGCGGGAGGCGGGCAGGGGCCGGCGCTGGCTGGGGCGGCTCCGATAAAGGGGTGCGCCGGGCGTGCCATACCGAGCCGTGCCGAGCCGTGCCGCGGTGGTGATGGCGTGCACGCTGTGCCTGGTGCTGGCGGGTGCGGCCCTGCTGGCGCTGCTGCTGCAGCTGCTGCGCTGGCTGCGGGCCGACGGGGACCTCACGCTGCTGTGGGCCGAGTGGCGGGGGAAGAAGCCAGGTAATGCCGCCGCCGCCAGCAGCTCCCCCGGGAAGGGCCGCGGTGTCGCCGGGGGAGGGCGAGCGACGCGCCCCGCAGGAGGTGGCAGCGAGTGGGGAGTCCCCAGAGCTCCGCCCCGGCCTGGTGGCAACAGATCTCGGCAGCTTTCCCATGGGTTTATCCGTGAAAATGCCACAAATTTACCTGCGTTTACCTGGACGGGGCCCCTCGTGCCGCAGAGCAGCGCCCTGAAAACATCCGCGGGGCCCCGAGGGGCGGACGCGTTTGTCCCAAAACTGGTTGTTTTGCACCAGTTCCTGGGCACGTTCCCAGCCCTGGCACGAGCCCGCGGAGCAGGGACGGTGGCGAAGGAAGAGTGGGAAAGGGATGAGCGTGCCTGGTGCGTGTGGCTTCGTGGGCTGTTCAGTTTCTGCATCGCCTTGCCCCGACATCGTTTCGCATGGGTGTTGAAAGTGTTCATGGCGAAGTAAACATGAATATTAATGTTCGGATTAAATGGGTTTCCTTTTTCCAGAACGGTGCCCTGAGCGGTGCCAGGGCCGAGCCCCATGCGATGCTGTCGTGTTTGTGAGAGGTGCTGCCTGTGTCACCCGTGGGTACCAAAGGGCAGTAAAATGCTGCCAGACAGGGACTTGCAATTCTTGCTCTTGCTGCTCTTTCCGATCCTACTGCAATTCTTCCTGCTTCTGGACAAAGATCTTTAGAAATCACAGGCTTTGATTGCTTAATAGAGCCACAAATTTCTAAATGTACCCTCTCAGCCAGTGGTGATTTGGGGCTGCTGGTGTGGGTGCTTGAGGTGGACAAGGGGACCAGGGACAGAAGCTGATCCAAAAGAAGGTGGGATGAGGGACACTACAAGGTGTCCCATGTGGAAATTGGATGTTGGGTTGAGATAGGACTGCATCAAATGAAGGTGGATCAGGAATGGTGGTGTCAGAGCCTGGCCTCGGGACTCATGATTTGGAAGGGGATGGTGGTGCAGGAGGAGTTCATCAACATTAGGAAGAGCCTGGGGGAAGAGCAGGACACATTTGTTGAGACATCCCTGTGTTTTGCTTTCAGCAGAAGCCTCCCGAAAATGTGCATGCTTTTCTGTTCTTCAGGATATGGACCAGCACAAGTGACAAAGTTCTAAAAAAACACTAAAATCAATGTAAACAATCTTCTATAACTCTTTAGATGTGCAGCCCGAGGTTTTATACTGGCTCCCTGAGAGAGATAGTGCAATTGCTGTAAGAAAAATGCAAAAAATCTTCATGTGTGGATTTCGTAAAGATCATGGAAATACTAAGGGCAGAGAAACGAGATAAATATTGACTAATACAGACAAAATTGAAGCTCTGTCCTGAGGGATGTATGTGCAATACACATCAAGATGTAGGAGCTCTTGGGCAGACACATTTAAATGTAGCCTTCAGAATTCCTGGAAGCCTGGAAACCTTTTAAGTAGTCTCTAAAAGTTCCCGTATAAAGAGCAATGTCATGCTATGATGGAGTTGTTTCAAGACATAAGAACAATCAGGCAGAAATTTGTCAATATAAGAGCTGTGTTTTGGCCACTTCCGCCTGCCCCCAGACTCAGTGCTTGTAAATTAAGTAAAATATATACCATTTAGGAAATCAGGAGAACAGAAGGGGCAAATACTAGAAAAGATGTTTCTTTAAATGAATTTATCCTTATATTGTGCAAGTAATGTAGTGAGCCTACATAAGTAATGTGTGGATCCCGTGGGAAAAACACCCTTGATTTTGAATTAAAGCTGTTGCTAGAGCTGTCACTCTTGCAATCATTATATTGTGTTATCAATACTACAACATTATTATGGATGTTGAAGTTTCTGGAGATGAAAATATTTGGCAGGAAACTGACTGATCTCACACGTTTCTTGAGCTGTAAACTATAATTACAGAGAAAGGTTTTCATGTAGGTATGATTGGTTCCATTTCAGTGATTCAGTTCTATACAGAAAATTAACTTCTGGATTTTTTTATTGACAGGCACTGGATTGCCTTCCAAATTCTGAATATTAGTGTGGTTGGGAGAAGGGTCGTGGGTGCCTTTCCTTGTGTGTTGTGTTGCATTTGCTGGACAACAGTCACTCTAAACCCTGCGCTCGTCACAATATTACCAAGCTAAGGAGGATCCTTTCACATAAGAAAGCCTACTCCTAAATTTGGGAGTAAGGGTATGAATCTTTAGGGCTGTGGGGAGAATGATCTGCTTTAAAATTTCCCACCTCAAATATTTTTCCTGAATGAAATGACATGGCATTCTTGTGCTCTAAGAAATATGTTGGGGAAAAAACTCTAAATAGAGATGCAGACCCACTTTTTGGATTACTTGCAGTACGACTCTGTTTGACCTCTCATTTGTTATGTCTTGTAGCATGGTAGTTAATGGTTAGTAATAGTATAATCTGCTTTTATTTTTTAATTTGTCATGGTTAATTTTTGAACTTATTTCCAGTAACAACAGGACATCTATTCTGAAGCAATCTGATGCTTTGATACTTGTTTTACACCAGCATTTGAGGTTTTCCATTATGTTAACTCTGAGTAGCTCAGTGCTTGGTAACTCAGCACTGGAGAATGACTGGAAGACTTTCCTTACCTCAGTTAATTATTCTGTTCACAGAACAAGATCCTGAATAACTGCTGTGAAGCTGCCCAAGACAGGTTGGGAACAGGGAATCTGAGGGGTAGGAGGAAGCGGATTTGTTTTCAGTAGCAAGAGGAATGAGTGTGGTAAGCAGGGCTGAAAGTATATCTGTGTGTTGTTTTGTTTGTGTAGTGTTTGTCTCCTCGTGCTTTCTGAAAAAAGAAAAGTAATAGAGGTGAACCCCCATGTTTTCCCTTGTGATTAAATCAATTAATTTTCAATGCAATAAAACTGTAGGAGTAGGGTATGAATAAGCTTTACAGACAGCAGCCACTTGGTATAATGGTGGATACAGTGAATATCCCTACAACTTCAGCAACATCTTTCTACCTCCCAATTTTATAACCTTAAAATACAGCTCTCCTTTGGGAAGTGACTCTTGTTGTTGTTAGTGTTTTTAGAAGGAAACAAGAAATTCCAAACAACCCCAAACCACAAAAGCTTGGTTTTATGAGGGATTTTTCTTTGGCTAAAATACAGGCAGCTTAAAAAAAAAAGACAAATTGTACTTACTGCCAGTCCCACAAACTCAAGCTGAGCTCTGTTAGTCAGTTGTGAGTGCTCTCTGCTCTTGTCAAAAGGGTAGAAGGTTTCAGTGCTGATGTCTTTGTGGGGTTTATGTCATTAAGACTCCAAAAGTAGATATTTGAAACACAGTGTGATGTAGAGAGAACCAGGAACTGATCACTGGAGTAAGCAGGAAGTAAAAGCAGTGTCAGCCACCAGCTGCAGTGGAAAAGAAGTATTTTTGCTAAATTACATTATGGATAAATTTCAGCTTAAAAAGGTGAAAAATGCTACTCTGGTCCTCCTCAGAATGGAACTGGCTTTAAGTCTCAAGAGATGCATTTGGCTTATATTTGACAAATATTTGAATTATGCCATGAAGTATTAGTGGTTGGTTAGATGTTGGAATATTCCTCTTCACAAACTTGAGAAACAGAAGGAAGAGCTCCTGTCAGCAAAGCTCTGAGTGAGATTTTCCCCAAGACTAATATTCACAAAAACTGATCTTGGAGAGCACAAACAAGTGTCAGGCAATGGTACGTTCTGGACAGTGCTCTGGTATTACTGATTGTTCATCCTTGAGCCACATTCCAGAATTCAATGGGTGATTTTCAGCCATCTGTTGTATTTGATGGTTTTTTGGATATGTGTCTGGAAAGCTAAGCCTTTTCCCAGTACCCAGGTGTACCATGGAATGGGATTGATTGGAAACAAGGGGAAACAGGATTAAAAGGAGTGAGATGTTCTTATTTTTACTACAGGTTAAAAAACAGGTGTCAGGGCAGGAACTGTGAAGACAGGGAATGAACTGACACCTTGGGAACTCCGTGTCCTGTGCCAGTGCAGGAATTAACCTGCATCAAATACAAAGCAAAAGTGGATGAACACCCACTTGGGTTTTTATGATCAGCTCTCTTTTTTTTTCAGAAAATTTTATTCTGTCAGCAATTACTTAGGAATATTTTTGGGATGAAACATTATTTGGAAAGGTTTGCTTAGGCTTTTGTTTGGATTTGCAATACAGTAACTGTTCCCTATCAATTCCAAGAACTCTTTTCTCCCTTTTCCTCTGAAGCTCTGTTTGATGAGGTGAGTGGAACTGCTATGTGTGGATGCTTGCAGAAATGCAATCAAATTTCTTCCATCAGGTAAATAGTCCCTGTTTATCCAGATCAACCTTGGAACAAAGTTCAAATGACAACAGAACAACTATGAACGATTTCACAACTGCATGTGACTAAAAACCAGAGAAGTCAAGATTTTGTAATACCCCCCCAAAATGAGCGTATTTCTTAAAAACCATATCAGGTTTCCTAAAAACAGTGTCAGCTTGTACCCCTGCAGTGAGTTAGATGTTTATCCTAGCACTGGCAATGTGTGAACTGTGTCTTGATTCCTTTGATAGAAAATGAGCTGCGTGGCAAGGTTGTCTGGGTGACAGGAGCTTCGAGTGGAATCGGAGAAGAACTGACTTACCAGCTGGCAAAGATTGGAGCCCTGCTTGCCATCTCTGCCAGGAGGGAGGACGAGCTGGAGAGAGTGAAAAAGAAATGCCTTCGTAAGTACAACTCACTGCTTCGTGCACCACTGTTGCTGTGATGCAATTGCCACAGAAACACTAACCCACATATCACAGGAATAAATGTAATGATGAAAGTCAACTTTATACAGAGCTTCAGTGTGCCTTTGTAGCTGGTGTTTTCTTTTTGTGAGTGAGAAGCCTGTGTGTAGACTTGCACGACAAGTTCCTTCACAAGCCACTGTTACCTAAAAATCTCTTTATCATTTGCAAGAGGTCTTGTAAGATACTAGATGAAGAAGTGTAATCAATGCTATAGTGAATGTAGGAAACAATCTCATCCTTAAAAAAAACAAACAATGTAGGTACACACTGCTAAAAAATCTTTCTTCAGGTTTGTGCATGTTACAGGCAGAGTGACAACGGACCTTGCTCTTTGGAACAGGAATGAGTATAAATGTCCAGAAAAGTTTTTATAAGAATTTGCAAGAAAGAGAATCTCCTGTAGTTCAAAAGGAACAAACATGAAGCAGAATGTTTAACTATTCCACTTATCTTTCATATGTGCCTGTGAAGTCAGCAGTCTTGTTTCATTTCTCTTGTTTCTCTTTTCCCCTCTTGTTTTCTGGCTTGGCAATGAGAGGGAGAGAAAGTTAATTCACAGTGATAACTAGAGGTTTTGAACGTGATTAATGTTAATGTTATGCTTCTTTCAGACTGTTTATCCTCTATAGCTCAGGATGAAGTATTTTGTGTGGAATATATTATCACACCAACCCTTTATTCCTAGTAATGTTGATAGAATGTCTACAGTCTACTTGGAATGTGTGCCAGGGAACACTGAGATGTTTTTCTTGGGTGAGCACATAAGGATTTCTAGAAAGCTAAATGTTGCAGCAGCCTACTCAGAAAATCTCTGAAGGAACTTTCAAAAATGCACAACTCCTTAGTTTTATTTTCTGATAGTTCCCAGAAGCAGTCACTTTATATAGTTTTTATAAAGATGCAGAGGACATGTGATGACAGTGTGGTTGAGGGGCAGTCATGACAGAATTCCAGTGCTGTGTGATGCATTGTTGAGTGGTCAGGAGAAGTTTGCAATCTATTTGTGTCTGTGGCTGTTTGTTGTCATTGCAAAACTGATAACACAAGATAGTCCATCAGGAGCTCTAATCCTGGATAGGCCTTTTCAGGAAATACTTATATGAGAGTGTGATGTGCTAAGGAATATGCAGAATACTCCAAATGATGTGAACCAAGAGTACAGATTTATCTAAGATGATTTCTGCCTCTGCCAACTTTCAGTGACCCTGAATGTCTGATCTGTGCTATGTATAAGCTTTTAAGTCTTATGCAGCTGTGTGCTTTGCAAATATTTGCTGCTGAACTTTAACCTTTAACTAAAAGTCTGATCAGTAGGAATATTGGAAACTCTTCAGTAACACAGAAACATAACAAGGGCATGTAGTGATAGAACAAGGGAGAATGGCTTTAAACTGACACAGGGCAGGTTTAGATTAGACAGATACTTGGAAGAAATTCCTGACTCTGAGGGTGGTGAGGCCCTGCCACAGGCTGCCCAGAGGTCCCTGGAAGTGTCCAAGGCCAGGCTGGACAAGGTAGAAGGTGTCCCTGCCCATGACACGGTGTTGGAACTAGATGATCTTTAAGGTCCTTTCCAACCCAAACCATTCTCTGAGTCTGTGATTCTGTGATAGTTCCTTCATGTTTTCTGTAGCCAGCCTTCAAGTAGTGGAAGATAATAATTGGACCCACTTCCATGTTTACTCTTTACTTCTCAAGGTCATGTAAGTCCAGCTACCACCCCTTTCCTTGATTGTTTTGTCTGCTAGCCCTCCTAAACATCTTTGTGGCCCTGTGCTCCACTATCTCCAGTGTGTCTATATTTGTTTTGACCTAAGAGGGTCTCAAATTTGACACGGTCTAGATGCAGTCTGGGAATACTGTGTAGAGGCTCTTAAAAATCACTTTCCCTCAGTCTGCTTTTGTTAGTGCAGTCCATTAGCATTTGTAATTGCCAGAGCCAATTGCTGACTTACATTCAGCTTGCTGTTCTTCCATCTTGTTTGTAGAGCTGATCCCTAACCATCTGGGTGTTGGCCTGCAGTATTGCAGAGCATTGTGCTGTTCCAGGTGTGAAATTTTGCATTTGACTTTATGGAGCTTAATGAAATTCATCAGACTATTCTTACAGCTTGTTAAGATGCCTCTACATGGCAGTCCTGCCCTCCAGCAGAGCAGCTGCTCCTCTGAACTTCAATTTAACTGGAAATTTTCTCAAAACCTGTGTTTTGTCCCATCATCTGTGTCACCAGTGAAGATACTAAAATATATTGATCATGGAGGGATACCACAGCTGATCACAAAAAGTAATCAAGTTGATCAGGCAGTATAAGGCCATGCTAAATCCATGCTGGATTTTCCCACACACCTTCTTGTCTTTCAGTTGGAAAAGGCTTTCAGGAGGAATTGCCACACAACCTTCCCTAGGACAGAGCTTAGGTTGTGTGACACTTCATTTCCTTCACTGGAGAGCTACTGCATTTGTCAAGTACCTTCCTAAGATGAGTGACATCAGCCAGCTCTTGCAAACCTTGGATGTGTATATTGCCCTGCTTATATGTGCAGTTTGTCCCTAATTTGTCTTCCTCTGTTAGTATTTCTTTCCCCCAGAGTTTAGCCTCAGGAGTGTGGGAGACTTGAGAGGAAATCTTGCCAGGAGAAGACACAGGCAAAGAAGGCAATAAGTACCTGACATTTTTCTGTGCCTTTCCTCATCACCATTGCTGCTCACACTGTCTTTGGCCTCCCTCTTGTTGCCTCTGTGCCTGTGAAGCCTTTGTTGCCTTTCACATTCCTCACCAGTTTCAACTCCACCTGGGTGTTCTTCCTGATTCCATCCCTGCTGCTTGGGCAGTGGGTCCATGTGCTCCTGATGGCTTGTCCCTGCTTCCACCTGCATGTTTTTGCAGTTGAGTTCAAGACTTTCATGTCAGGTTTGAGTAGCATGGGATGGACTAGGATTGAGCTGTCACATGTAGCATCAACATGAATTTGGCTGAATTATGGGGCATAGTTGGAGGTAATGAGCTGTAACATGCCTGCTGGAGAGGGTGTACACAGCAGCAGCTGAACTAGATGTCAGAAACAAGCACATATATCTTGTTCAGAATTTAGTGACACCACCCTGTGATACAGGTTTGTGCATTCTACATTACCTAAAAGCTGAGGGAGAGAGAGAAGAAAAGCTCTGTAAGAGCTATGGTAATACCTGTTGAGTCATGCATATGCCAGCTCAACACTTCATTGCACTTCTTGTGCAGGAGGGAGAGAAAACAACTTGTTTAACTTATAACTACAAGTGGCTTCTGTATCTCCCCCAAACACTCTCTGCAACGTGAGCTCAATTTCACCAGAAATGTTGGAGGCTGTTTTATCTCAAAAGCCCTAAAAAGAATAAAAGTAGGTGGGGGGATGTTTCTTGGCTTGACAGAGCTCAAATATGATTTAAATATGGATAGGCCAAACGAGTGGCAGGCAATCTGTAAGGTCAAGAATTATACAGTAATTGAGGTCGGAAAGGACCCCAGGAGGTCACACTGAGCAGCCTCTGCTCAAAGCTCAACTTCTGTTGCCTGGCATTATACAAGGGAGAAATAAAAGACAAAAGAGGAAATGATGAAGAGCTGGAAACTGCTGAGCAATAGTGTTTATCCTGTCATGAGAAACTGAGATCTGGGATTCACATACAGTGAAGGGAGTTGTTAATCTGAAACCTGAAAAATGAACTCCAAACTAAGGTCTCCTACTTGGGGCCAAGTGTTTTTCTGGGTATCATAATTGTTCCTTTAAACAAATCAGTTTGGTAGCAGACAAAAAAGGCAGTGGAATGTTAGGGGTTATTAGTAAAAGCAATGAAGAACATCAGTCTGACAGTGTATAAACTGGGGTGTGTCCATCCCTTCAGCACTGGGCACTGGTCATGAGCCAGAAAAACAGTGGGATGAGTGGAGGGAGAAGGAGATTAGAAAAAGGGTAACAGGAATGTTTGAAGTTTTGTGAAAGCTGTCTGTGAGGAGTGCCTAGAGTTAGGATTCCTCACCCTAGGAAAGAATTAAGCTGCCAGAGATGTTTGAGTGCTTTGGGTGGTAGAAATCACACTTCACTGTGGATTGCTCAAAGAAAAGGTTTCTGGTTTAAAATTTCCTGATGTCAAAAGTTTCTTTCATCTTCTAAAAGAGCTCTTCCTTCCTTATCAGCAGTCTGTGTCTTTTCCTCTGCTCTTTTCTTTCTCCCCTGTGTAGCTTTTGTGGCAGAGTTGAGTGTGCAGTCGTGTTAATCCATGGCAGAAACACTCCATACCCCAGCAGGTTTCAACCCTGCAAATCTGTTTGAGGCAGCATGAGGTAGAGATGTGTTTCTGAGAGGGCAGCTTAAACTGCATGGATTTTACTGCTGTATCTCTGGAAGAAATACACATGGAGGAGTTGGAGGGAGCAATAAATGGAAATATTAGTAGTGTTAAACCAGACTCACAGACTCACAGACTATTCTGAGTTGGAAGGGACCCACAAGGATCATCGAGTCCAACTCTTAAGTCAATGGCCCACACAGGGGATTGAACCCATGACCTTGGCATTATTACAACCAAGTTTTAACCAACTGAGCTGATCTCACAGATGGGTTTGTTTTAACCAGTGGCTTAAGTACTAATGACCCTTGAACACAGACAACTGATGGATTTAAATAACCTCTTTATTTCTACATCACTGTTAAGACAAGGTTTATTCTTCCCTCTATATGTAAGAAGTAGTAATTAAAAAATTAAAGCCTGAGGCTCGCTGAAGAGTTCAGCTGCTTAAAGGGGAGCAGGTACACTTGGTTGTGGCTAGGAATTGATTCTGAAAGAAAAATAGCACTGTCAAACTAAGATAAATAAAGTTAAAATATCATGTTATGTGTAGTTAAAAAAACTTGAAATGACGAAGATTTAGTTTTAGTGAGTCATCTGCCCCAAAACCCCAGGGTAACAAAGCACTGCTCAAGAAATGCTTTTTATGGAAAAGGTCAGTTGTTCTGTAGAGACAGTGGTAGAAACATTCAACATGAGGGCTGGAACTTGATGGCAGCTGACTTTTATTTCAGGGGATGGATTTGTTAAAACTGTCAGTTAAACAAACCCTCCTGTTTCCTCCAATAATCCCCCAATAATCCAGTTTCTCTATCCTTTCCCTCATAGCTACTCAGGTATGTATGTTGTGTTTTGGGTTTCAGTTGTACTAGTCCTGATACCAGAAATAAACATGCTTGACCTGTTCACATCCAGGCAAAATGTCAGGGCTGCCAAAGTGCTGTGCTCCTGATTGGCTCAGAGGAAAATTTGGATGCATGTTATTCCCAACTATTGCAATTTATTTGGAAAATTAAATTATCTGTATTGAGCTACACAGGCCTTTTTAATAAAGTCAGGCTTTTCATGTGCAAAGGATAATGATGAGGAAAGAAGGACTTGGTAGGAACAGATGAAAAACGGATTCTCTGTGGAGATAAAAATGAAAATAAATCAAGCATTTTATTTCCAAGTTGATCTTACGGTTTTTTGGTGTCTTTTTTAATGAAAATGTGGTGTTTAAAAGCATGCTACATTTCCCACAGTTGTTGCATTAGCAATCTCTTACTGATTTCCATTCACTTTATGGTTGTTTTTAGAGATCAGCAGCTTGGGTGACAAAGATATCCTTGTTCTGCGTCTTGACTTGACTGACAGATCCTCTCATGAAGCTGCAACCAACAGTGTTCTCAAGCATTTTGGCAGGGTAAGGTGTGCTTCTGGGGTTAAACTGCTTTTTCTTCTCTATCTCCTAGATCTGCATTTAAATTCTTATTTTACTTTTATTGTTTGTTAAATTCAGCAGTGTCTACATTTTTCTTCAGTATCTGCATTAAACTTCCCCAAAAGTTCCTCAGCTTTTATCCTTTCTGTTGCTTCCTTCTGCATTTCAGCAGGTTTTGCAGAGATGCAGCAGCAAAAAAATAATTACCAAAAACTAAAAACTAATTTGCTGTTGCTGAATTGCCCGAGGAAATACAAGAAGTAAAGGAAATATATTAATTTATCTTTGTATCTTTCCCAAGATTGATGTTTTGGTCAACAATGGAGGGCGGTCCCAGCGCTCCTTGTTTGTGGATACAAACCTGGATGTCTACAATGCCATCATAGAACTCAACTACCTGGGTACAATCTCTTTAACAAAGTATGTCCTGAACCACATGATCCAGAGGAAAAGAGGGAAGATTGTTACTGTGAGCAGTGTGATGGGTATCATGGGAGCTCCTCTTGCCACTGGGTACTGTGCCAGCAAGCACGCTCTGCAGGTAAGTTAAATTCTGGAAGTTAATTAAGTGTTATTGTGTGTAATAGGCCAGCATCAGTGTTGTTGCAGAGGACTTTATTCTATGCAGTCTCCCCTGAAATTGCACACAGCATGTGTAGCATCCTCAGGTGTTGAAAGTCCTGAAATTGATCTGCTCTGAAATGTGAAATATCTCAGCTCCCAGTGTAGATTTATTTTCCTGACTAGAAGGCAAGTGCCATCTTAGCTGGCTCTAAGCCCTACCTGGTTCAATTCCAACGTGGAACACAAGACCTTGGCCTCTGGCCCTCAGATGAGGGAATACCTAAACAGGAGGATTATTCTGTACAGGAGTTCTCAACTCAGCGAAGCAAGAAAAGTCACTGGTGGGAGGTTTAAGACTACAGGAAGTCATTAGGACAGTAAAGTGAGAACAGTGAGTGGTAAAGCAAACTGCTCAGAGAAATGAGAATTCCTAGTCTATGTGGTAACATCTGAATGAATCTTCACAACAATTCTGAATCTTCTTGTGGTGTGAAGAACTGGCAGCTTAGAGTGTCTTAGAATGTTTCTTTTGCCTAACTCTTAACTTTCAACATTGCTTGGAAAAAGTTCTGAAAGTAGTGTCACTTGAGTAGAAAAACATAAAAGAGGAGCTCAGAAAAGTATCTGTCTGTATCATGGAGGAATCATTTGTTTAACTGGTAAATTTGTTTAGGCATATTTGTCTTTCACCACTGTTGGCTTCCTGCTAATGTACATTTTGATCTCAGTAAAACAAACTTCAGCTCTGCTCAGTGATGGTTTAAAAAACTGGCACCTCCTGCATTTAAGCACATGAACAGAGTAAATAACTGCTTAAGCTGTGGGATCAATATCTTTTTGATAATTTGACCAACAACAACAAAAATGTAACAAGTGGCTGACAGTGGAAAGCCACTTGAAAGAATGAAGATGTAGAAGATGGTGACAAGTCCCTGCTAACAAAAAGTTTTTAGGGACAGAGATCTGATGCTCTTCACTGGAGTGGCAGTGCTGAAATTGCCCATTAGAGGCCAACTTTTGGTTGAAGTCTGGTAGATTTAAATTAGGAGAATGCAGTGAGCAGAAGCCTGAATTCCCTTCTTGCTCCTTTA
Source organism: Pithys albifrons albifrons (assembly GCF_047495875.1). Classification (NCBI taxonomy): domain Eukaryota; kingdom Metazoa; phylum Chordata; class Aves; order Passeriformes; family Thamnophilidae; genus Pithys; species Pithys albifrons. Next base: position 5,805,707 of record NC_092463.1, on the reverse strand, counting down.
TTTATTAAATGTTCTTTTGGTTGAATTATCTTTGGGTGTGGTGCAGTTGGGCTAAGCAGGACTAATTAATTGCAGAGCACAAGGAATTCATGTGATGCTTTAAAAATACTCAGAATTCTGAATCTTGTGTTGAGATTGAGAACATGGACAAAGCTTTAAAGAGATAGTTTACTAAAATTAATTAAAATAAGCTCACTGAACTGTTTATGTCTTTGTTACCTTCTACCTCTGCTCAATAACCAGGCCAGACTCCAAACCTCCTTTCTTATTTCTTTCACAGTAATTCTACAAATACTAATTGCAGTGTTGAACTGTGATTTGCAATACAGATATCAAAAAGACTGTTTGACAGTATCTTATGGGTCTGGAGCTAAGGGTAGATGTGGGCAGGAAGCCCCCCAAAACTAGGAAAAGCTTTTTTAAAATATCAAACCTCACCAGTACAGTTCAGGTAAGGGAAGCCTGTAGGAGTGGCAGCCCTCTTCAAATGGACCTGTGGCCCATCTCTGATGGTGACCAAGAAGAAATCACAGATATCACAGAGTATTCCAAGTTGGAAAAGACCCACAAGGCTGGAGAAAGGGGAGGAGAAAAATAAGACAAAACATAAAATGATGTTTTTCCTGTTTTCTTTTCCCAGCATGTATCCACCTGTATTTTAAGATCTTGAAATGAAGGTTGCATTTTGACCACCAGTTACTAAATACATGTACCAATCTGACATGAATTAATCTGTTATAGTGTTTGGTTTGGTTTGTTTTTTAATTCCTGCCCTGGAGTCTATCACAGCTGACACCCTTAGTGCTGCAATCTTAATGGTACCTTCTTTGAAAAAGTCCCCCTTTTCCTGTGTGGGTTTGGTGGTTTTGGGTTTTTTTAATTCTTTTTAAATGAAAATTGAAGGAGGAAGGACAGAAAGAAGGAATTCTGCTTAGAATTAGAATTTGTTCTTGAAACAATCCAGCTTTGATTCATGCCAAATGGAATTCTTCATAACAATGTTCTACTGATGAAATTGCCCTTTATTTCAGTGCTGTAGGAGTGTGAGTCAAGTCCACAGGAGTCTGCCTATGACTGGTGCAGTTCCTCTCTTAGTGAGATGATGCTCGTGGAGATGATGTGCCATTCATCCAGTTGTTAATTCATCTAATTAGTGGCATGTGGAGTGCATCAGAGTGGCCTTCAAAATGTTCCTTCATCAGGAACTTGCCTAATAAGCACATGGACCACACTGAGTAGCAACCAATCCTCTCTTTGTTCAGTTCTCAGGTCATTAAGGGAATTTCTAAATGTTTCTGTCATAGAAGTTGTTGAAACCTTGCCTTCTTCAGCATCTTCTAGGATTTGGTCACTAAGATGGAAAGGCCCAGGAATGACTGAAAGCAGTTCCTGTCCCACACACTCTGTGTCTGTGTCAGAGCTGCTTCGGTCTGGGCTTAGTGGAAACACTCAGGTCCTTCCTCTTGAGTTTGAGTTCCCTCACTGCTCCCAAATCTGGATCTGTCCCTGCCTGCATTTAAAGAAAAAAGAGCACTTCCTTTTCTTTCTTAGGAATTTAAAGCTTATCTTCTGGGAGGAAGTGGAGGAATTCAGCTATCTTTGGATATCAAAGATAAGTGCTGGAATTAGAGAACATGTACATACTGTGTGTAGAGCCTCCAGAGGAGACTGAGTATGTGTAAGATTCTGGTTTCCAAGAGGCCTTTTTCAGCATGTGTCAGGCAGGATTTCAGCTGAGTGTCCTGACCATCCTGTTGGTGGTGAAGATTGTCCCTCTTCTGTGGTGTGAAAACTTGGAGCTGCAGCATGAGGGGGAAGAAGGGGGAACACAAAGCCCTTGAAATGGAGGGGGACAGCAGAATGGCCACAGAGCAGGAACAGGAGCTTGCTGTGATTTCTGGCTGTTTGCATTTCATGCTTACAGTCTCTACAACCCTTGAATGAAATCACACTGGCTTTGACAGTGCCCACAGAGCTGGCTGCTGCTGTGTGCTTGTGTGGCTGCTCAGGACTGCAGGCAGGTGCCCAGTTTTAGACAGAACTTGGATCCCAGGCTTTGCTACCATGCTGGGAAGGTCTGACACAGATCTGGGGCCTGCAGGTACTTAATGACTTTAAACACATGGTCAGAGTTTTTAGGGAATTGAATTGCAAAGCCCATACGCAGTCTAAGCCACCAGCAACTGGGAAATTGAGCTTGTGTCCTTGTAAGAGTGTGCAGCTCCTTGCTGAGCTTTTGTGGCTTGTCCCAGCTGATGCTTCTGTGTCATCAAAGGCTGGTATCTGACTGGTTTTAGTCCTGTGTTGCAGCTCATACAAGAGCTATGGGTCAGCCCAGGCTGGATGGGAGTGCAAGTGATAAAATGTTACTACAGTGGGAGAAGTTTATCAGCCTGTGCTCACTCTCTGTCTCTGTTGTGACACAAAATTACATGTTGGAGTAAATACAGGCAGCTGTTACTAAGCAGCTCAAAGATAAGACAGGTGGTGTTGGCTAAACCATCAGTGCTTGATCATCAGTTTTGGTAGAAACTGCCCTCCTGAATTGGTCATGTTTCCCATAATAGTTGCCATCTACATGTGAATTGCTACCCATATTCAGAAAACTTATTTCCTACTAGCTTAAAGAAGTACTGACAGTTTTTGTAATTAGTTTAACTTGGATAAACCAGTATCATATTCCTGGGCTGAAATAACATTTATATCTCCGTGGATGCAGATTTCAAACTGTGCAGAGAATTCAGTGGTGCAGAATTACCCCCTAAATTTGTCAGGGAGCAGCTTTGACTTGGTGTGCTGAAAAGTTTTCCTTCTCCTCTTACATAAAACCAGCCACTTACTCAAGTCACTTAATTGTCTTTAATCTCACCACAAAGAGCAATTCACCTAGAAAAGATAATTTTCACAATATTGCAGTTCTTAGGATTGGTGGCATTTCCACTACTGAGTAGCAGAACTTGACCTCAATACAGGGACAGCAGAATCTGGATGTAGTTTAGCAAAGTTATTGTGTATTTGGGAAGATAAGGATATGTTGCTCACTGGTTTGTATGTAATTGCAACTAAAATGTTAAATTAGCCATTGATTGTGACAAGTCAAAGAAAGTAGTAGTAATTTTTGTGGAATACTGTTATTTTTACAGCATAAACTAGTATGAAAAGATGTAGTGAGTTAAACCTTGCAAAAACATAGCAAAGAAAAATTTCATTATATTCTTGTTTTGTAGGGATTTTTTAATTCTCTGCGGACTGAGCTGACTGACTACCCTGAGATCAGCGTTATCCAAATCTGCCCAGGGCCTGTGCAGTCCAAGATTATCCAAAATGTCTTTACAGAGAATCTTGCAAAGGTAAGAACTCAGTTCTGTTCTGACAAATCCATCTTCTGCTGCAGGGTCAGTGAGCCTTTCACGGTTTTTTTTCCCCTCCCAACAAACACTAACTTCATCCTTTTACCAAGAAATGCTTTCACTGGTACAGAACTGTCAAGTCTGTATCATATGACAATTGAGTTTGATAATTGTTAGACCTTCTCTCTTCCAACATATAAAACCCAAGTCTGGTAAAATTTACTGTACAGCCACTCTGCTGCAGTTTTGGGGGAAAGTCCAGGATTTTCTGGACACAGCTCTGGCTGCAGAACACTGTCCTTGTGCACAGGTAGCATTTTGTTTGTCCTGGTCACGCTGTGCCCTGGTGGGTGACGCTGCTGCTGGCACAGCCCCAGCTCAGCTGACGGGAGCTGTGCATTCCTTTCCTCTTAGGGATTGTTCCAGGAGGAAAAGCAAAACCTCCCAACTGCACAATGGCTTTTAATAAAGGCTGTACTAACAAAGCAGCTGGCAAAAACTGCTACTGTGATACATCAAAATGTAATCTGCCCTAAATTCAATCAATCTGAAGGTCAGGAGAGCCCACCAGTGAGGGCAAGGGGATCTCCCATTGCTGAATCAAGTCTGGGGAGGATTTTTGGCTTGCAAAACTTCATATTTGCATGCAAGAAAAGATGTACTCTTTGAGGAATGGGGAAAGCTTGAAAAACACATTCCTCAGATTTCAGTGTGGCAGCAGACCAGGGAGGAAGAGCAAATCTAGACCAGAATTGCTTTTGCCCTGGGGAACAGGAACGGAGTGCTAGAGCAGCGAGTTTGCAGTGGAGTGAAATGTGTCAAAGTTCACAGGGGGGATTTATGTTCACCAAGTGATACATGGGGCAAGACCTCAGGTAGACATCCCTGCTCCAAGGCACAGCCCCCTGCTCTTCCTTTTGCTGAGACTGCCCATGAAGAGAGCTGGCAGGAATATTTAACCTCATAGGAAATGTGTCCTCATTCCTAACTTGGTTACTGAGTAACTTGTAGCATAGAAGCTGGCAGAGAGCTGGGAACAGGGGAGTTCCCATTTCTCAGAGCTGCAGAGAGGGTAACCTGTTCCATCACAGAATCACAGAGTCAATTAGGTTGCAAAAGACCTCTGAGATCATAGAGTCCAACCTGTGACCAGTCACCACCTTGTCAATAGACCGGATCACTCAGTGCCATGTCCAGTCTTTCTTTAAACACCTCCAGGGACAAAATCTGTGTCACAGTCAAGTAGAAACTGTGCTGAAGCAGGGCAGAGCTTGGAGATCCATTTTAATTTTTTCACCTTTGACCCATAAATGAAGGCATTAATTCAAAGGATGCTTTGATTCAGCTAAAGGAAGGTGGGAAGTGTTCCCACACCAGAGGATAGTGAGGGATGTGTTTCCCTGCCCCAGTCTCTGCTGTACTGGCTGGATGCTGCCTGTGGGGAGGCTGGGAGGATTATGTCTCTCACACAGAGCTTGGCCTCTGTCACTCCCAGGGATCCAGTCGTAATCCCTGCCCACTCTTTGTCTCCCCCCAGTCCATAGAGAACAGTGGTGACCAGTCCCACAAGATGCCCACGGACCGCTGTGCGCGGCTCACCCTGGTGAGCGTGGCCAACGACCTGAAGGAGGCCTGGATCAGCGACCACCCCTACCTGGCCGTGTGCTACCTGTGGCAGTACGCGCCCACCTGGGCCTGGTGGCTCATGAACAGGATGGGCAAGAGGAGGATACAGAACTTCAAGAGCGGGGTGGTAAGTGCAGTCCCCTTTCCTCTGCTTGTTTGGTTCTTTGCTGACTCTTTCGCCACGGGAATATTGGGATTCTGTTTTGGATCTATTCCTGGTTTTCCCTCCTCGCTTCTGCAGCAGCTGACGATTCCCAGCCAGACTCCATCACTGCATCCTGCTAGTGTAGAGTTACACAGTGTGGCCACTACACATCCTGTAGTGCCCCAGGCCTTGCTCTGGTCTCCAGCACACAGGCTGCAAGTTCAGGACTTGCCATTAATGCAGAGCTATAAGTCACTGGCATAAATTATTTAAGACCACTTGGGATTAAGGCTGTTGAAAACCCCTCCCTTGGTTGTGTCGAGTGCTTGTATCAGGCATATAACCTGAGCACCTTCAGGAGTGTGTTAGACAGTGCTATTGTCTGTCAGGGCTCCTCACTCACACTGGCAGCCCCAGGACAGATGTGCAGCAGTTCTGTTCCTGCAGTACTGCTTGGTAGATGCTATTTATTCTTACTGTGTTTTTGATGAACTTGGTACAAAACACAAACACATTAAAGCACTCCCAAAGCAGGAAATGCAAAAATGCAGCTTAGAATTTCCTACTTCCACGCTGTAACTGCTCACTGTTACAAGCAACTACACTGTGAGTGAAGGACTTAATACAGCAGAAGCTGGGGGGAAATACTGATTTTATGTCCTCTTGCTCCAGGATGCTGATGCCTCTTATTCAAGAAAGAAGAAATAAGGATGAGCATGTACAAAATCCTGCTGTTCTTGTGCTAAGGCTGAGAAACTTTTCATACTGCATGACTGCAAACAACAGCTTTTTTTTTATCTGTTACATCTTTGTCATCCTGTAACTTGACAAATCTATCAAGCTGATGACACACTTGACTAAATAAAAATCTCCTTCTAAACAGACTTGTTTCATGTCCGAACTCCCACAGGCTGAATTTTTAAGCTTACGAGCACTGAGACACAGAAGAGGCTGGGCTGCTGTTAATGCTTGTTTTTCTGCTGCCGTGGCATTGGCAAAATTGCCTAAAATGATATACCCCAGGATCCTGTTTCCCTCACTTTCATTCCTAATTCTTATTGAGCAAAAAAACCCCCACAAGTAGGTTTTTGTAGGTAAGGATGTCTGATCTGTTCTCATGAAGTGTTCCTTGAGCAAAATGTGTGTTGAGGGTTAAATCCCTGAACTTCTGTCACAACATTTAGAAGTTACTTAATCTTTGGGTCTCAGCACCAGTGCAGAGTCCACAGGCCTCAGTCCTGTGGCTGTTTGGTAAAGGCTGTGGATGGGGCAGTGGGGTAGGGAGGGACAAAGGTGTTCCTGTTAACCCCTGCTTTGGGCAGTCCTGAGCCCTGCACCAAACCTGGCACTTGTTACTACAGCGCAGCCCAGAGAGGAACAGGGACTGCTCCTGTGGCAGAACAGCCTCTTAGCAATTGCAGCATGAAACAGAAGCTGAATTCCCAGCTTGTGTACAGAGCACACGCCACTCTCAACAGCACTGGTGGTGTATTGGGCAGCAACAGCCACAAGGAACCAAGGACTGTCCTTTTCAAAATGTTTACCATGGCACTGATACCTAATTCAGCCCTTAGCTAAGTTATCACTACCTCTGCCGTGGTAACTCACCTGTACTTACTACCTTGCTGACCTTGTTGTTGTGAAGAAGTCCTCAGTGATCTTTTGATGCACCTCAGGCCACACACTAGCCAAAGAAAAATCCATACTTACATCATTAAGTGATAATAAAAGAGTAACAATACATTTATAAATTATGGAAACTTCCAACCAGAGCAAGGAATAATCAAGAGTGATGTTTGTAACATGACAAAGATGGAAAATACTGTCTAGGAAAAACCCCACACCCAAAACCCTAATCAAATGGCAAATGTCTTGGGTGAAAGGTTCACTCCACTTGCCAACACACCACCTCCCACACTGTGGCTTGTGAAACATGAAGAGGCAGCAGCAAGTCAGCATCACAAAATGCAACTCCCAAAACAACACAGGTGCAGTTGCTGTTCACAGGATGGTGTAGCTTCCCTTCTCTAATGCACAGCAGGCCTGGCAGTTCTGTACACAGCAGAAGGCTTGCTCTCAATTCATGTACAGCTCTCTCTTCTTTCACTATTTTGATAAACTTTCATGCTCAAAGAATTTCCTGCTTGACACAGGGAAGGACAGCAGGAAGTGACAGCAGAGATAACACGAACCAGGTGGGGATGAAACTCTGTCAGAGAGGACACTGATGGTCAAGGAAAATGCTGAAAGCAGCTGCTTTCCAAAAAGGACAAAACATTTGCCATTTGAAAACTTTGGTTTGCTGATGCTTTGTTCCATTGGTTAGAAAACAGTGGAAAATGGTGGGGTGGCCTGTGCCAAGCTCAGTCATGGATCCTGAGTGCAGTACAGGGTGCCACTGGTAACCAGAACAGCAGCCTGTGTACACAGACAAGGCCAGGCTGGATGGGGCTCTGTTCCCTAATCCCTGGTAAATCAAAGAAACGCTCCAAACCAAACAGGACACGGTTCAAGAGCACGCAAACAAGCCAACACACTGGACAAGGGCACTCGGCTGCAGATCTGCGATACAGAACAAAAAGCTGTAACCTGTGTTGCTGCCAATAAAGGATGTAATGAGGGTTACAGGAAGGGACATCAGGAATTGTGGTCACACTGCTGCAGAAAACACTGGGATGTGCCAAGTGGCTCCATGCGTCAGTGAGTGAGGGGTGTGGGTTGTGCTGCTGGTGACAGCAGGGGACAGGATGTTGCAGGGCATTACAGCCCAGCTCCACATTCCCATGCACAAACAGGAATTCTGCCCATCACTAATCATGCTCCTCCATCTGGTACCAATCAGGATCTCTGCTGGAACACCGGGCCAGTTACCAGCAACAGTCCTCAAGAAGGCTGAGTACCAGATGGAGAGAACCCAAGGAAAGGAAGGGAAAAGGATCACAGCTCTCTTCAGGTTTTCTCAACTAGTTTATTCAGTCTTTATAAAAGACTGCTGCAAAAAAAAGGTAATTAAATTATCTGTGACCATATGGAAGGTAAGTAGTAAGAGGTTTACAATGAGGCAGGGAAGGTTAATTAGATTTAGGAAATAACTCCAGCTTTCCAATTGCTGCAAGAACAGCACAGAACTGGAGTGAACTCCTTGAGGAGTTCACAACACTCCTGGTATTTGAAGTTTTAAATCAGGGTAAACATTTGCCAGGGTAGTTTCTGCTGAGAGGGAGCTGAAAAAGGTGCTCTCTATAAGCCCCTTCCAGATCTCTTCTGTGACACTGAATTTCCAGGTGCAACTCAGGACCGAGCATGGCACCAAACAGGTGTTTCCTGACTCCTTCGGAATTCCACTACACCACCAAAAATCCTTTATAGTCATTCATCAAAAGAAACAGCCAGCAGGCAATACACTGCTTGTAACAAATTTTATCTGAGACAAAAGGTCTTAAACACAAGGAGTAAAAGTAGTAAACATGCTCCAGAATCAGACAAGGCTGGGTGTTCCAAACCAGTTCTCCCTCAGTTAAGGAGCAGGTCTGATTTAAATTCATTTTACAGGTTAAGGCAATACAATTACCTACTCCCTGCTCAGCATTTGCCAGCAGTAACTACTGACCAACAGAGAAAACACATTCATGTGCCAAGAGTGGTAGTAGTGGACAGGATCATGAGCCACTGAAACTGGACCACGACCTGCTTCCAAGGAGACTAATATTGCAAACCAGCTGCCAAAGTCTGTTCCAACCTGTGGTAAGGCTAAAAAAAGTAAGTTACTTTTGGCACAGACAGCTGGATTTCCACCTCCCCATCCCCCATCATCAAGCTGTCACTGTGTTTGTGGAAGACTGGTTAGTGAGATGGACATAGGTTGCAAATAACATACATATATATAATATATATAATATATATGGATACTGGAAGAAGGAGATGAAGTTATTCCATTTGTACTTAAAATTCCTTCTTAATTATACACATTTACTTCTTTCATCAGTAGGTCACACAGGTTATCAGTGTGTCAGAGCATACACTGTTTTATATAAATTCTCCTTACCAAAATAAGTACTTTGGTAAAAGTTGTCCCTTAGAACTTACTTTTGTTAAAGCATGGCTGATAACTTAGAACAACTAAGGAAGATCAGTGACATATAACAAATGCTAGAACTGAAGTCAGAACAATACAAAATGGCCAGAATTTTTTAAAAAAAATCATATAAATAGTCCTATGTACACTTTGGTTGCCAACTCTGGGGTTGGCAGTACTACAGGGAGCTGTAACCTGACTGGCAGTGCAAGTCACCTGTCCAAGAAAAAAAAAGTAAAAATGCACCAAAACTAGTCAATGAGCAGAATTATGCTGCTCCTCTCTAAACTGGAGAAGAGAATTTCAGCATCTGGCTCGTCAGCCACATAGGCAATGGTGTCTCATGTTCCAGCAGCAGGAAAACAGTTCCAAACTTCCTGCCTGCTGAAGTTTCTGGCCAGCACCATTTCTGTGCCAAGGACATGCACCGGTCTGGCACTGCCACACAGAGTAAAACCTGATCTGTAGTGCAGAAACGGAGCACGGGCATTTGATTCCCAACATCCAGGTGAAAATACACAAAATAATAACAGTCATAACAATGGGGAAAAAAAGCCATTCTAGAGCAGAGGGAGCTGCAGGAGCTCTGAGGAGTACACGGGGTAGCCCAGGGGCGGGTCGGCCGCCTGCACCGTGAGGTTGCGCAGCAGCACCGGGTGTGCCTGGATGCTGTACCGCTCCTCGTCGTCATTGGTGGCGTAGAGCAGCTCCCAGGACAGGTTGGCCCACTGACCTCGCACAGCTTCAGCATTGAGCTTTCCCACTTGTACCAACAACTCCTGAAGGGTGAGGACTCGCCCGGTGTAAATTCCCTGTAAGAACAAACAGATCACAATGTCCAGTGTGTTCTCTGAGAAGAGACACAAGCATTTTGGTTACAAAGCACTAAATAAAGCTTTGGGGCTACATGCTATGAATATCATCCCATTAAACACAGCAAAGTGTATTAACCAGTCTCCTGGTTTCGACTCTTCCATCCAGGAAGATAATCAGGAAATATTGCTGCATCTGTGGCATGATTCTCAATGACAGTGGTGTCAGTTCCTCTCTAGTACAAACTTTGTCCAGCCTTCATGGAACACAATTACAAAGGCAAAACAAAGAACAGTGGAAATGAAAACCAAACTTTGACCTTGCTCACTAGTAATTTTATTTCTTACCATGCTTGGGTCATGCCCCAGTGAGAAAAGGTATGGCTTTTCCTGCAGGACTGCCTGCTGCCACTCCAGGTCTGACACCAGCCCAATGTACCAAGCACTGTCATATTCCTCCAGGTAATTCACCAGCTCTTCAAAGTTCTCCACCGGACCCAGGCTGGCTTTGTCCACCATAAGTTTAAAAGTGTATCTGAAAGGTGCAGAACACCATACGGTCAGTTGTGCAGCAAAGACAGGAGGAAAAAAGGCTCTTAAGGCCACAGAAGGTGGAAAAAGGCTACACCAAACTCTGTCAGTTCCTGCTTATCAGCTGAACCACTGCCAGTCAGTCTGGCTGTGCTTTTACCTTACCTAGATTTAAAACACTTCAGCTTAAGCATCTCTCTTTCCCCTCCATTGCCATTCCTGCTGCCTGATAAGGGAAAATGTCAAACATCCAACCCCATTGTAATTCTCTTAGGTGTGGGGACAATGAAAATAGGTTGTTTTTCCCCAGCAGACTGGTGGCAGCTGATGTGGGTAGAATAGGAAAGAAGAAAACTCCATACCACAGGCTTTGCTGCCAGGGGTCACAGGCAAAATTTTAAGCTACAAATAAATACATTTAAATGATATGGGTTAAACACAACTTCAGTGAAGTAACATTTGCTTCCAAAGCACCAGGACTTTATATAATCTGAAGGAATGTTTTTCTTTTACCTGAATGCTTTCAATGCCAGCTGGAATAGCTCTGGTTTGTCCGTTAGCCAGTCCAAACCCACAGACCAGGGGATGCCCCCAGTGTAGGCCCTGAACACGTGGCTTGGGGCAGGCACAGTGTTATCCAGGCCAAACAGACCAAAGCAACACGACAGCACTCCGTGGATGTACAGGTCTTTCAAAGCTTTATCTTCCATGAGGTCTGCAAGTAAATTGGAAGGCTTTTCTTTCAGATGGAAAAAGTCCAGCTGACTCAAGACAAAGTGGTACCATTCCTCTGGAAACCTCTGTCTCATCTCACTGACTTTGGAAGGAGGCACTGGTGCTGTTCTCCATTCCTCGGGGATGCTCAATAGCTCTGAGTAAGAGCAACTAAATTCAATCTGAGGCAAAACCTCCGGCTGTTTCCCTTTGCCTACAGCAGGCAGCCCAAGCACCACAGCCCTGTATATTTTATCTTCTGGTGACATTTCTTGTGGGAAGTCTTGGCTCTGTGTTTCCACAGACCCTGGAATAGACAGGTGTACTTTTGGTGTTGGTCCCAACTGCCCAGGTTCTTTTCTGTCTTTTGTTCTGCCACTGGGTTCAGAATCAAAAGTGTCACTGTCATCAGTCCAGTCCTCCACTGTATCAACACTAAAGCTGTCTTCTCTCAGAGCCCTGGATCTTTCCACTGCACTGCTGTGCTGATTTTCTGGAAATGATCCTTGTTTGTTCTTGTCGGCACTGCCTGGGCTTTCCAATGTCTTTGATTTTTTGTAGCAATACTGAACAAGCATCCACACAAGCACTTTAATGAAATCATCTTTCAGGTGCTTTAAATGGTCATGGGAGTCAATGATTCCCGATAACACATTCCTGGCATCGGAATACAGCCGCACAGGTACAACAGTGCAAGGAGTCAGGATGTGTCCAAAATGAGGGTTGGGAGAGAGAATCTTTGTGTGCTCCTGATGCTCAAAGGCTGTTTCAAAAATTTCATCAACTCTGTGAGCTTCAGCAGCATGACAGGATGTTTCCTGCAGTTCTAGCCCCTAAAGCACAGATAAAAACAACCTCCTTTTAGTCTTCACCAGAACATGCCTTTAAATGCTAGCAAGCTGTTTGCTTCAAACAACACTTTTTCTGAATATATGTTCCATTGTCAATATTTCCACCACTGAGCCCATAAATCTCTCTAGGGAAAACAGTTAGATAAGTAGATGCAGTAACAAAGCACTCACTGCAATATTAGACACAGATCAATGTCTTAAATAAATCTTTGCCTCATCCAGATCTTATCAGCCATTTCACTGAAGATATTGTGTCGCAAACCGGATGATAAATTCCACATCTCCTGCACATGTCAATTGCAAGTCTGGTTAGGATAAAACTCATTTAAAAAAATTAACTGTAGCATCAAGTAGATCAGTTGACTGATTGATGAAATGCTACACAACAAAATGTTTGCATGATTTCCAAACATGAATATCACAGTGCTCAGCATGCAGTTACCTTAATGTTCAGACCACAGTAAGTGAAGCCTTTTTCCAGCACCAATATCCATATCAGTCTGTCCTGAAAGCGGCACAGATAATGTGATCCAGGTAGGGAGAGACCTAGACAAGTAAAAAAACCCCAGAAAACACTATGCATTACTTTGGTATCATAGTGATGAAAACCTTTTCTACATGCCAATGACCCAACTGCAAACACAAAATATTTCTGCATCAACACCATAACCAGTTAAAACTGGCTAACTAACAATCCTAACAAAACTAGCTGCAAAGCTGGATCTTGAAATTGCAGTGTTACCTTAGACAAAGCTGTGGAAAACCGGGAAACCCTCACACAACTGCAGGATTACAATATTCATACTGCACCAGGGTTAAGCAACTCCACCCTTAATTCCCTTTTGTAGAGATGCTTTTCATGATTAAACATCATCTTTGGCTGCTTTTCTAACCACACAGTTCCCACTGACGTTCTCTGGAGACCTAAAATTCTTATGAATACATTAAAGAATCATGATATAACACATAAGTATCCTAATGGCCCAGCTGCTGTGGAGTAAGAAGTTTATTCATTATGGGACAAACAAAAATATTACTGACCAGGATTTGTTACCTACAGCTCCAGTCTCTAAACTGATTCTCTGTATTCCAGCATTAGTAGAAAATTGTAGAATCACAGAAGGGTTTGGGTTGGAAGGGACCTTAAAAATCACCTAATTCCAACCCCCTGCCATGGGCAGGGACACCTTCCACTGTCCCAGGTTGCTCCAAGCCTTATCCAACCTGGCCTTGGAAACTCCCAGGGATGGATCAACTTCAGCTTCTCTGGGCAACCTGTGCCAGGGCTCACCACACTCACAGTCAAACAATTTGTTCTTAGTATCCTAAAACATCCTCTACACATTTTGTCCTAATGTAAAATCCAGAGTGTAAATGATTCTGCTCAAGTGTCAGCCTACCAGTGACATAATATCAAACCCGTTTTATAGACATAAATAGAGGCAGAGCAAGAGCACCTGCTCCTCCGTAAAGATTTGTGAATCAGTATCACACATATTGAACACTTACAGTAGATATAGTGGAAATAACCTGTACTTGTTCTGTAATACCTTTGTGTGTCTATGCAAAAATAAATCTGATCCCACTGCATTACATTTGACATCACCAACAATACAGACACACAAAATAAATTGGACTTCGAAAATCAGGTCTTGAACAACATCTACATAATTAGTATTCAAAAATTCTGCAATCTGGCTTTCACTGCAAAAATTAGATGACACTTATGTTCTGAAAAAAAAAAGGTATTTTTTCCCTTTTCCATCTATTTCAATAAAAACTGCAAGGCCAAATTTTCTAAGAACTGGTGATTATAATGTATTTGAACTTTAGCCTAATGTCCACTTCCTTAACACAATGGTTATGTCCTTAGGCATGACATTTGCTGCCAGTTTATGATCTGCCTCTGCTGTCACTCATGTCCAGTGACCACTCACTTGCACAGAGAATTTTAGTTTTAGAATGTTGTAAGATGAAATCAGTGAAACCAACCATTAAGCTGTAGTTAAAATTTAAGTAACCTTTTCTAACCCACTGAGCTAATGAAGTGCATTTTCTTGCTAACATTTTGCAAAGATTTTAATTCCTTTCTTGCTAGCTGTTAAAGCTACTAAAACTCCTCTACACAGAAAAGAAGTATGGGTTTAAATTAGTGACACACAAAGTGGTACCGCTTCGTTTTGAACTCATCTGAGAACATCACATTTTTTCTTGCTTCAAGACATTCATTCACAGGTTTTCCCATTAAAGAAGAGAAATTTCTCCTCCCTCAAGACTAGTCTTTTAAATTATTTATTCTGAAGCATACATGCCATCACAGTCATTATGGCAATGGGGAAAAAAATATAAAAAATATGTATAGACATAAACCACAAGAGAGATATAACAGATAAATATAACTATATATATGTATAGTATATATAAAATATAAATGGGCTGATGCCGTAGACAAACTAAAGTATTTCTCTTTAGAAAAAAAATACTTCCTAGTTTTAATGAATACCTCCCTCTAAACAGTACTAAAAGTGCAGCAAATGTGAAGTAGAGCACTTGGATATATTCTTCACAAAAGCATCATTAAGGCTAACTTCAACTGCCTTCAAATATTAGCCCATTTTTTCTAGTCATAAGCCATTTTCTAAAAGGCCTATGTAAATACCTGGCTCTTGTCTCAGGGCAGCAATCTTTTGATTATTTAGGTTACACAAAGGCTGTTTCTCAAGAAAACGAGCTTGCAATTTTAACTGTTATCCTGTCTCCAGCTGGGAAAAAGACTGGGCATTTCTTCACCTCTATTTCTGTAATTCTGTGAAACCCCCATCACGATGCCTTTCACAGGCTGTAAGCCCACAAGTGCTGTTACAACCCTACCCCAACTGCCTGCACAAGATGTGACAGTAAATCTTATCAGCTGGTTCTGTTCCCAACTGTTTACTGCTAGTTAGGCTACAAAAGTATTCTATAAATATCCAGTCAATATTCACCATATCAAATTAACACACCCCAATCAGCAAAGTCACCTTCTGGATCCTGAGTAATGGGATGGATGCAGAGAAAGACACAGACACACAAAGCCACGGAGCAATTTGACCAACATCCTTCTACAGGCTCTCTGGCAAGAGAACTCAATTTATTGCCTCCAATTAGGTGGGCAAAATGCCTTCCATCCTTTTTCTTCAGTATATAAACACTAGGATTGACACAGTTTTATCACCCTTTAATTTCTCCTTAAAGGTAACAAACCAGAGTTATTTTCGTACAAGCATGTAACAAGTACAGATCATAGAACCATTCCAGTTGGAAAAGACCTCCAAGATCAAATCCAACCTTTGTCTGAACACCACTGTGCCCCCTAAGACCATGGCACTAAGTGCCATGTCTACTCATCACTGTCTAGAACTACCTGAAGGCAAGTTCTAGCCAGGTGGGGGTTGGTCTCTTCTCCCAGGCACTCAGCAATAAGACAAGGGGGCACGATGGGCTCAAGCTCTGCCAGGGGAAATTGAAGTTGGAGATCAGAAAAAAAATTCTTTGCAGAGAGAGGAATCAGGCAATGGAATGGGCTGCCCAGAGAGGGGGTGGATTCCCCATCCCTGGAGGTTTCTGAACTGAGACTGGCCGTGGCACTGAGTGCCATGATCTGGTAAAGGGACTGGAGTTGGACCAAGGGTTGGACTTGATGATCTCGGAGGTCTTTTCCAACCCAATCGATTCTATGATTCTATTTTCTGAACACCCCCCAGTACGGTGATTCCACCACTTCCCCAGGGAGCCTGTTCCAACGCTTGACAACCCTTTCAGTGAGGAAATTTTTCCTAATATCCAAGCTGAACCTCCCCTGGAGCAGCTTGAGGCCATTCCCTTTGTCCTATCGCTGGTTGCCTGTACAAGCAGCATAAAAAGTAACCACTTTTCCCTAAATTGAACAATCTCTGAATATCAGCTTTAACCCATGCCGTGAAATGTGGTTTAAACCACCGTTCTCCCATTTACCAGCAAAATCACATTTCCTAAAATATTTAGCTGCATAACTCCCCAGTGTTGCTGTGCACCTACCCAGGCTCCCAGTGGCCAGTGCAGTCTGCAGGGCCACAGCCAGGCTGGGAACCAGCTGCTGGTAGTACACGGTGTCAGGGCACACACAGGCTGCGGCACCCACAGGTCCCGGCCAGCTCCGCACAGGCCTGGGAAACCCGACCAGGAACACGGGCAGCGTGAAGAGTGGCAGCAGTGGGGAGGAGAGGAGTGCAGAGATGGCAATGAGGGCCAGCAGCACTGGGAAGAACACGATGTTGAGGGTGATCAAGGTGGCGGTGGATTTCCGGCGTTGTTTCTTCTCTGTCCACGATGTCAAGAGAATGGCCAAGGCAAAGTGCAGCTTGGAGACAAACTGGAGCAGTCGATCCCGGATGAGACCAACCTGCAAGATACAAACAAGCACCTTATTTGTAGCCTTTATGGTATTTAGCACTGCCAGAGCTGCTTTGGCTACAATGATTTTAAGAAAATTAGGAATAACTGTCACTGATTGGTGTTACTATGTATCTTAGTACACAGTTTTTACCTTCTGGGCTCTGTAACTCTTTAACAGGGAAACAAAGACTTTTAAGTGACAACTACCTCCTTACATTTACATAATGACAATTACCAGCAAGAGTCTGAGTCCTGTATCAAGGCTTCTGTTCCACCAGAGTTCTGGATTAAACACCAACATTTGTGCTATTGACACAATCACAATGTCCAGTAAGGCATTTTCTGTATTCTGCCAGACCTAAAACAGAGGTATGTTAGAAACACATTTAAAAATGTATCTATTTATTTCTGCTTTAATGACCTGGAATATTTCTTCCAAGTCACCTTAATACTTAAATCATGCAGAAGAGCATTTCTTAGACTAACATATTTAAAATTCAATTTACCATCCTAAATATTCTTGTGAATCCAATGCAAACAGACACAGAGTGAAGGTTTTGTAGTGAACGGTCTAGTGACAGGAACGCTATCATAGCAAATGGAGACACTGTAATTGAAATAAAAGAATCATTGATTTCCTTTCAAAAACGTAATAAAAGCCTACAGAGGTAAGCAGTCTTACTGCAGAATGGCAATCTCAGTGTAAAAGAAGGACTCTTCCCTTCATTATCAAACTTCACTTTGTATGACACTCATAGGATATTGAACAGCTTATTTGCAATAATGCCCCAGGACAGCAAACATTTAACATCGATGTTCAGTTATTATTTGCTATTAAGGATTTTTTTGGCCTTTATTTATTTCTCCAAGAGACTGAGAGTACTCAAACAAATGAAAATAAACATGGAATAGCAGTCATCAATCCACTTTCCCAAACTGATGCTTCTTAATGAAATTAATTAATTTAAATCAAATTTTTATTTCCTCAGAGTAGATGTGTTTGTCCCTAACTTACCAGAAAGGAGGTTCCCTTTCCTACCAAGTTGTAAGAACCAATATTTAGTCAACTTGAAAACTCTCACTCTGTTTCTGAGTACCTTTTAAAAAACTACAAGTGCCATTTTTTTCAAAAGAGAGTACTGCAATTATAACTAAAACCCTTTAAAAGACCTTGCTTTCTGAGCTAGGCTTTTAAAAAGCTCAACGTTTCAGGTTCACCCCTAAAAAAAGAAACAAATAAAATCACTTTCAAATATTCTGGACAAGTAACTTTGACCTCAATGCACAATTTATCAAGACATCAACAAGTATTTCCAGCTACTTGGTTTTTCTTAGTTCATTCATAGAATCTTGCACATACAGCAGTTCTAGTGTTCAAACAACAGACAGTGTGTATTCCTACCTAGTGTTAGCAAAATCCTCCTGACAACACCAACTTTCATTAGCCTTCTTTGCTTCTCCATGAACACAGTCACAGTCCTGACATCCTTTGGATAAAAAGGGTTTCGGAAGACTCCAAACAAGTACACTCTCTGAATCTCTCTAAGAATCCACATAATTATAAGTAATAGGATCAGAATGTAACTTGCTATGGCCTGAGGACTGGCTTGGGAGAATGATGAAGAGCCTGCAAATCGATGCAGCAGACTTGCTTCCATGAGGGCAAACGTCAATACAGTCAAATAGAAAAGAAATTCCCTCCACCCAAATTGTATCCTAAGACCTCTCTGCTCATTTTTAGGTTTGCTGGAGGCTAAATGGCTGATCATGGTGTGTTTGAAGGCCAAACCAATCTCGCTTAGGTTAAGACTCAGTATGAACCCAAATCCAGTCATGAAGAGGATCACACCGAGAGTGTTGGGAATGAAATACGATGCTATTGCTGTTCCAGCAGAAATGAGAAACATTACTAATAACCTGTGAAGGAGAAAATAAACAAGATTTGCTTGAAAAGAAAAAGGTTATGAACAATATTGATATATTCTACAATCATAGAAACATTTACTTTGTGTTACTTGACATAGGTGAACCTCCTAGTCCAAACTCCAACAGTTGTTCCATTCCCCAGAGAAAAAGTGCATCAAGCGGGGGCAGAATTCCCATTGCCCACAAGAATGGCAGGAAAAGAAATAGGATGTGCAAAATCTGGTTTGTCTGTTCTAGAATGGGTGTGTTGGCAGCAAACCTGGATAAAAGAAGAAATGGATTTGACTTCTGTGAAGGAAAGGATAACTTATATGTGGGAAGACTTTTTGTTTAAATCCCACAGTAAAACCACTACATATTCAACCTACAGACCTCCAACTGTCATCTTTAAAAAAGAAAAATAAGGACATACATTTATGGTTGGGGCAGGAACACATTAATTAGAACATCAGAACACAGCCTAATTTTCTATTTAAGAAATCTGAAGCCTTCAGACTATGCAGATGAATCCAGCAATCAATTACCCCAATTGTTTTGATACTGTTATGTCAATACACTGAAGAAATACGTGTGCAAAAACAAAGGTCCACAGGCTCTAAAACCTCAATGGTTTAAGTAAAAAAAGTGAAGTATTTTTTCAGAGTCATAAAAGCAAAATTTTATGGAAGTCCAAGACCCAAGATGTAAGCCTTAACACTGGGAGAACTGGCATGTCGCCTGTACACTTAAACTCTCTTAAGGAATATAAAATATTGTTTTCTACATAAAAATGTCAAAATCTTCCTGTAAAAATACAAACATCAGTGTTAGAAATCTGCAAAAATGCTAACTCATATGTAGTTCACCAGCTAGCTAATTCAGTTAAAGGTGGACTGCCAAGGTATTTGGTTTCTCTCTAGTTGTAGTAAATAACTAAGTAAACCTCAAAGGAATTTTACCAGGAATTTAGATTATGTTTGAATTTTCTCCTCAGGAAATTAAATAGAAGAATTTGGAGTCCAAGACCACATGTATAATTCTCATGTTTTAACTGAAGTGGCAAGGAGGGTAAATCAATGAGGGTAAAATAATTAACAAAGACACCTCCAAGTGCAAATCTAGCAAAATCAAACATGCTTTTTGTTTTTTAAATGCATCTGAAGTACCCCAACCATAAAATATGTACGTGTGACAAAGTGATATAAATATCCCCCGACAGGGAGAAAGAATGCATGGAGGAAATCTAAAAGCATCTTGCTTTAAAAGATTCTATGGACACATGTTAAGAAAAACTCATCTGAAAAACAGAAATATAAAAGTCTATTTGTAGACTGACACAGGTCTTTTGTATTACAAAAGCACTTAAAAATCCAAGTTCAAAATCCATGTAACAAAGCTACAGCAATGTTCACATTTGCTTATCCATTCTTTAAAATCAGAGCCTTTTTTTTCCAATTGTATTAAAAGCTCTGCAGTCATTCTGCAGAGCTTAAATTAGAAAATATTCCAGTATGAACTCTGGACATAAATTCAGTACTCCTGAAGTTTACAGTGTTCAGATCTATGATTCCAGGTCAATAACATGTGTTTTCAAAACACATCCTTTAAAAGGATAGTGATGCAAATGCTTTGGTACAAAAATACTAAAAATGACATGGTAGAAGACAATTTTACCTGTCTCTTACTTAAAATTGCTTTGTTTTTCCTAATTTACATGGAATGCTATAAAAATTTAAGAACTTCTTCTACACAGCAGAAAGCCTCAATTTTTACCATATATGCTTCTTTCTTTAAAGTCCCTATAGCTGATTAAAATCTCAAAATAAATTTTCCTCAGAGGAATATTTTGATCTTTCTCATAAAAAATACACAGAATAACCATTACTTTAATTAGCTAAATGCATTATTAGGTTTACCTGTGTGCAAGATCCACAGCAATAAAGACAAAAATGTAGAAAGGTCTCATCAGAGCAGTGATTTCATAAGTATCCAGTGCTTGGAAAGTAGCTGTTTCAGTAGCTGTATTTATGATTAATGAATACTCTCCTATACATATGGTCACCCACCCAAACACAAAGATCACAACAGTTCCCCCAATGTTGCCATATAACAAGGTTATTCTGTTTGGCAGCAAATACCAAGTTCCCAGCCCACACAATACCCCTGCCAGAAAGGAATGAAATACAGTGTTGATTATGTACTTCTTGCCAGGAATAATAAATTTTACTGTCTCTGAACCTACACAGCTGGAAAATTCAAACTCATCTTCATCTGCCAGGGGATTCTGAATTTGCATTCTCTCTACTGTCACTGTTTTCTGCTTTGCATACAGATTTGTCACCTGAAGAGCCAGTGCAGTGACAAACATGAGTCCTCCCGAAATCACTGCAGTGCAATAGTCCTTCACAACTCCTAACTGGAACAACAGTGTTCCCACTCCTCCCCAAACCCACGGCGTCAGGAAGAGAATGATCTGGTTCACGTATATGTAGGGAGGGGCACAGTAGCCTAATTTGAACCGGGGACCTCCCAGCACAGTCTGAGGAAAGCGCTTCAAGAAGAACTCCTGTTTGTAATCGTTGAGCAGAGGTACATCTGGCCCCATCCTTGTGGCTCAGGAATGCTGGCTGAGTGTCATCTTCCCTGGGAGAGAACAGGAACAAAAATATAGAAACGTTACTGATTCTGCAGCTCAGAACCCAGGGGATTCTTGTGTCTTATTTCCCAAGTTACCGGGGAATTCTGACATGCTAAGGTTAGAATCTGCCAGAATACAACTAGTAAGCAAACACCTATTTTAAAACATAAACAGGTTGTTTAATTGGAAGCTTTAGGCAACAAATAAAACATATAACCTGTTCTTGCAGAACATTATTGATTCTGCAACTCAGAACCCAGGGGATTCTTGTGTCTTATTTCCCAAGTTACAGCAGACTTCTGACATGCTAGGGTTAGAACATGGCAGAATAAGCAAACACCTGTTTTAAAATATAAACATATTCTTTAATTGGAAGCTTTAGGCAACAAATAAAACATATAACCTGTTCTTGGGAGATGATGAAACTAACTCATCTCCACACCAGAACACCTTCCTAAAACTGACATTTTTCTCCACCTGGTCGGATTCCAATCACATCTTGCCACAGACCTCTAATTCCAAATAATCCTGTTAAGGATCTCCTTATACAAAGAGAAGAGTCAGGGATTTAAGTGAGTAGCCACTTAAGTGCAAGGATACAGGCACACAGATGTGCTTGTAAAAATCAGGCTTATGCAGTAAACTAAATGCAGGAAAATATTAGTAGAAGCATTAAAAATTATTTCCCACATCAGCATTGTTACTGTTCTCCCTACACAGCTCAGCTGTAGAACAGGACTCACTACACTCAGCACTACAATACAGTAAACAGTTCACTTTCTGCTTTCTAAAACACATAAAATTAAAAAAATAGATACAATACTTGTGAGCTGTAGCAGAAACAGCACATATTCTTCTGTATGTCAGTGGAGAAAGCTGAAAAATCAGAAAAAAAAGATACCTGTAAACATTTCCAATGATCTACCAAATAGAAATCAGCTATGAATGCTCACTTAGAGAGGATCAGGATTTTTTTTTTAACCATAAAATATTGAAAACATAGGAGTTTTTGGTCATACTATTTCAAGCCACTGAAAGTTTTTTAAAAGGAGAAAGTACCAAATCCTAATGGAAAAGACACATGTTGACAATGGAGAGGGAATTCATCCCAGTCAGCTCAGGAATTTGAAAATGTAACAGCAACACACCCAATTAAAAACAGAATTCAAATGTAATTAAAAAAAATCACAATTCAGCCAATCTTCTTTAGAAAAAAAAACACCATTTAGAGGGTACATGGGCAAGAAATTAAGCTGCTGTGAAAGTTACGGGCAGCTGAAGATTTATAAGCATATAAATGATAGAACCAGAGTTTTGAAAGAAATCTAGAACCAATAGGTGCATAGTTTCCCTTGAAAAACAGTTTTCAGGCAGCTGTGTTTTTCTGCTCCAAGAAGGGCTATTTTTGTTTTGAGTTCCAGTTTTCACTTGTGTTTGTCAGTTTATATTGCTAACCAAATGTTAACAGAACATTCCTCTTACAGTTTCTGGGTAAACAATAGGCATCTTTGTGTAAGACACAAAAATCTACACACATAAACAATATAGTTCTACCTGGCTCTACTCCAATACAAGCCATAGAAAGAGGTGTCTTTATTTATAAATGAAAACCCTCAGACTGAAGCTCACAAACTACACGAAGTTGTTCCTGGACCATCCTCCTGGCTTCCAAATAGTCAGGTAGCACATGAGGACTTCAAAGAGGGACACCTAAGTGTCTCATTATTCCTGTGCAAAGTCTTAGCAACAAGACTCCACACATCAGTGAGTGTTTACAGGCCCTGGCTTCAATATACATTCCTAACATACAGGCCTGGTCCCACTTTGACAACTCGCCTGGTTACCCAAACAATCCACACAACACTGTCATCACCAGCAGGGATCCACGTGGCTTGGATACTTTCACAAGGATGGCAAAAGGGCTTTAAAACCATAAAGTCACTTAACAAGTTCCCCCCTGCAATATCCTCTCTATGTCCTTATTACAGAAGGAAACAAAGCAAACTTTGATGCAAACTTAGGTAGAAATTCACAGGCATGAGTTTTGGTCTAAATGAACATCATCCTTCATGTACACTGGTGATGGGTCAACTTAGTTTGGTTTGGTTTTATTTCCAGCAGATTACAGAGTATGTGCACAGCTGTCTGCCACCTAAGCAGCTGAAACACATAAAGCTTAAAAATACTTACCTTGATGGTCTCCCAGGTGAGGGTAAGTGAGGGTTACAAAGCACCTGCTGGCACAGGAGGGACAAACAGGTGGGAGGTGAAGGGGAGGTTGTGGCATCCCCTGCAGGCAAATCCAGACACACGTGTGTGCCCGGACACCTGACCCGTGGATGGAGATTCCACAGGTTACACATCCATGGTTATGGATTGCACTGTGCCGCAGGCCAGCTCCCAGCCAGAGCTGCCGATGCCACCCCGCACTGAGCCTGGGGACGCAGCACTTTGGGACAACACTCCGCATCCAGCTTTGGGATGTGCATCCCAGGACCACCTCTGGGAAAGGCCACAGGCCACCTGTCCTGAAGCACCTCTGCCCCTGACCAGACGGGCTCCCATCTGAACCGCCACTCTTCTCACCCACCCACCTTGCCCTCACCTCATCTGCAGCCACTTAAACTGAAGCACCCAACCCGGCGAACACAAAACACACCTCTGCGGTCTCAGCTCCAGAGGGGATGGTGCCACCGGGCAGCGCGGCCGAGGGACAAACCCGCGGCAAGGACCTCAGAGAGGCGAGCACCTACCTGTGGCCCGGGCTCGGAGCAGGGCAGGGGGAGCACGGACCGGGCCGAGCCCGCGGCGGGAGGAGGAGGAGGAGGATGGCGGAGCGGTCCCGTCCTCTCCCCGCCCCTCCGCCCTCCCCTCAGCCGCCGCCGCCATTTTGCCCGCCCGAGGCAGCCGCGGGGTGCGGGAAAATGGCTCCGGGCGGTAAGGGGGGATGGCCGTCCTGCTGCCTCACGGCGGCACCGCAGGAGCAGCTGGGTCGGGAAACATCTCCGAGATGATCCAGCCCCACCTGTGATCCAGCGCCACCATGTCAGCCAGAGCGTGGCATCAAATACCACGTCCAGTCTGTCCTTACACACCCCCAGGGACAGTGGCTCGCCCACCTCCCTGAGCATCCGATTCCAATGCCTAATGATCCTTCCCGTGAGGAAATTACTTCTGATGTCCAACTTGACCGTGCCCTGGCACAGCCTGAGGCCGTTCCCTCTCCTGTCGTTGTTCCTGGAGCAAAGCCCGACCGGCCCCGGCTCCCCCCTCCTGTCGGGGACTTGCAGGGCCATAATGTCCCCCCCGAGCCTCGTTTTCTCCAGGATGGGCTCCCTCAGCCTCTCATCAGGCCTTGGCTCCAGCCCCTTTAAGGTGGGGTGTTCACAGCTCGGTTTCCACACCACAGACAACCATCGTCCAGCTGCGGAACGAGACGAGAGGCGCGTCCGTGGCGCTGCCGGGGCAGGAGGTCTCGCAGGGGAGGGGAACGATCCCCTCGGTCCATGCCGGGATAGCAGCTCCCGCATGGAAAGGGAAGGATCCCCTCGGTCCGTGGAAGGGCAGCAGCTCCCGCAGGCAAGGATCCTATCGGTCCATGAAGGGGCTCCAGCGGCCGCGTCCCTCCGAGCCAAGATTCCTTCCCGCCGCTCCTCTCTCCACATCATCCCGTGTCACCCCTTCCTCCCGGGTCACTTCTCGAGGCTGGTCCCTCTCCAGAACATGAATCTGTCGCCTTGGGTTTCCTCAAGTCTCTTTCTGACCATCTGAAAGCTGGTGTGGAAGTGTCAGAGCCTTTACTTTTCATCGTCTTTTTGGTCCTATTCAGTGTTCCCGCACTAACAAAAGCGCAAACCCAACGAAATTACTCCATTGCTTTAATTATTACAACATTTAACCCTGACATTCAATGCACAACATTCCAGAATGCTACTAAAACATTCATCACAAATACACAGCATTCTGACATGATACCAAGAGACCCCTAAAAGTATCCTTGGTCCTGACTATCAATGGCCTTTCTTTATGTGTAACCCATTCAAGACAAGAGCACCAGTTTTAGCTTCGGGTAGAGCAAAATGCACTCTGTGTTTTCTTCAAGGTTAAATAAACTTGAGCATTCACTGCAAAATTGAAATATAAATCCAAATACTGCAGTACTACTTACCACTTCAAATTACACCCATTAAACACTGAGAATATTTGATAGACTCAGCATGCTTAATATAATTTATTCAAATAATACCAAAATGTATAAGTCACTTGTACTCATTGGAACACCAGGGCATGCATGTCTACCTTAATACCTCTTAGAACAGCCACCATATAAATTGTTAGAAAAGTTCTATCAATTTTAATATGAATCCCTAATTTAACACATAGGCATGTGCTTGGAATTTTAGATAAACTAAAGGATTCACTGTAATTAGTTCTTACCAGAAGCATCATAAGCTTTTTGTAGGTCTGTTAGTCTTTATTCTTCAGAGGTAATAAAAAGCCATTTAGATTGGGGTATTCAGTGTAAAACCTTGGAAACGCTGCCAAAGGAAAACGCTTGTTTATCTTTACTGAATTTCTTTTAAATGAAGTTCAGTGGTACAAATGATTCCTCTTGGAAGACAAATACAAGCATCTAAAAAATATGTCTTTTTTGGTACCTTTGATCTAATATTTATTCACCCTGTCTTTCAAGTGTACCTGTTCCAATCCTACTAAAATTATTTGTATGTCTCACAGGTATTCCAAGCATTATGATTCCCTAAAGGCTGGTAGCAGCTATTTATTTTTTTGTTTGGCAAGTTTCATCCTCTCCCAGATTCCCAATTCAATTAGAATTTTGTAAACATGATGATTCTTTTCTGGAATATATAAATCCTAAATAGCAATTGCAACCAGGGGATGCAGACCTTGTATTTATTTCTTTGCCACCTCTGTCACCTGTGTTTCAAAACTCAGAGAAAGCTTCTTCTAAACTATGAGAAATCATTTTCTATAATTTTGCTCTTACTCAAAAGAATAAATAAGAATTTCAGTGCAAACTCTTAAGATATTTACTGGAGAAGGGAGCATAGTAATTTATTTCTCTTTAAGAGTTCTAAAAATTTTCTTTGTCATGTAAAATAAGATAAAATCTGCTAAGAAAGTAAACTGTTCAAAGTAAATTTTGCCAATCTCCAGCTCTCTTTTGCTGATTATCATACCATATGTAACTGCAAATATGAACTATCCCACTGGAATTTAATAGGACTCCTCATGCTCTTAAAATTATGATACACATAAACTATTTTGAGATTTGGGACTTGGTTTCTGGCTTGCTTATTTTTTGTTTGTGAAAAAGCTCTTAGTCCTGACTCCTCAAATAATAATATGAACATTTCCATATTTTTAATGTTTACTTTGTTTAGAGAGATGAGTGCAGGTGCAAATATTTTTCTTACTGACTTTTCTGCTCTTTAAAGATAAATGAAAAAAGTGATTTCTGTTTGGGAATGTGCCTTTATGTGCAGCTGTAGGGGTAGGAGTAACAGGTGCTTTCTTGCTTTTATTGATTATTAAGGAAGACAAAGCTTGTAGGAAATTATTTTTTAAAGAGAGTTAGTGCTGGGTAAAAAAAAAAAAAAGTTTACTTTCAAATTAGATCATGGAATTGCTTTTTCCTGAGGCCAGAAGTTAATTATTGTTAGATTGCAATCTCTAGGCTGGCATTCCCAAACAGAAGATGTCAGAGTGAAATCTGACTCATGTTTTACTCAATCTATTTGTCCTGCATCCTACAGGAATACATCTGTGTGTGTAGCTGTGGAAAGCTCCGTGTGCTGGATGTGTGTTATCCATGACTACTTTCCTATGGCTCGCTGAAGTGATGCCTTTCGACACATGGCCTTGGGCTGGCAGAAAAACATGCAAAGGAGCTCACTTCTTTCTGGATGACTGTATCCCTTTAAAATAAACTTTATGGAAAGGTACTCCATTCCTACACGTGGAAGGTATCTATGTTTTCCCAAAGGCAAAGGCTTTTGATGACATTCCAGAGTAACCACTGAGAGTTCAAGGGTAACATCCATGTAATGAGTTTCATCAGCCGAGGTATCAGCTCCCATTCAGCTGCCCTCCCTGTATGACAACTAACTATATGCTTTAACTAAATTCAAAATTGCTATCTAGCTATTTTTTTCAGCATTAAAATATCAAAGTATTTCTTATCAATTTAATTTTGATTATAATGATGGCATTTTTGCAATACTGCTCTTGGTGAAGGATAAAACAGTTTGAGTTTGCAGATTTCCTTTTAGTTTGTGTAGGATATTCAGCAAATTAGGAGTTAGGAGATGAATTCTTTTTGTTGTTTAACACAGCAAGGTTTTCCTTTTTTCCCCCATCTTTGCATCTAATGTTGAAAACATCTTGATTCTGGAAGCTCTCTAGTTAAATATTTTATGTTTTGGGAAAGACTCACTTCCCTTGGAAGTCTCTTTCGATTGCCGTGTTTGGAGAATCTGTCACTGATCTGAGGAGAAAGGGACAGAGAGAGAATTACAAATTGCAAATTTGTGTACTACTAGAATCGTAAGTGACAACCGAGGATTGACTGTGGGATATTCTGCATCTTTAGTTTGACAGGGTGCAACAGTCCTGTGGCCATGCAGCCTTCGCAGTTGTCATTTACACCACAGTCCGTGGCCTGTTGTGGTTATAAACGGAGACAGATCATGTGCGAGATGCTCTGTTCCAGCGACACACAACCCTGTACTGCTGGAGCTCCAGGACAGTTTGTAGCTGCCATTGCAGTAGGAATGTTTCTTTCACCTATAGGGCAGCATGTCCTGTGTCCCTGAGCACTTTACCCAATTAAAAATCATAGAATGATAGAATCGATTGGGTTGGAAAAGACCTTTGAGATCATCAAGTCCAACCC
This sequence comes from Pithys albifrons albifrons, assembly GCF_047495875.1. Classification (NCBI taxonomy): domain Eukaryota; kingdom Metazoa; phylum Chordata; class Aves; order Passeriformes; family Thamnophilidae; genus Pithys; species Pithys albifrons. The sequence goes on along the minus strand of NC_092463.1, from coordinate 5,777,731 downwards.
TTGGTCCAACTCCACTCCCTTTACCTGGCACTCAGTGCCACATCCCATCTCACCTTAAAAACCTCCAGGGATGGGGAATCCACCCCCTCTCTGGGCAGGCCATTCCAATGCCTGAGCACTCTCATTGTAAAGGATTTTTTTCTGATCTCCAACTTCAATTTCCCCTGGCAGAGCTTGAGCCTGTGTCCCCTTGTCCTATTGCTGAATGCCTGGGAGAAGAGACCAACCCCCACCTGGCCAGAACTTCCCTTCAGGGAGTTCTAGACAGTGCTGAGGTCACCTCTGAGCCTCCTCTTCTCCAGGCTAAACACCCCCAGCTCCCTCAGCCTCTCCCCACAGCACTTGTGCTCCAGTCCCTTCACCAGCCTTGTTGCCCTTCTCTGGCCCCGCTCCAGCTCCTCAATCTCTTTCCTGAACTGAGGGGCCCAGAACTGAACACAACACTCAAGGTGTGGCCTCACCAACGCAGAGTCCAGGGGAAGGATCACTGCCCTGGGCCTGCTGGCCATGCTATTTTTGATCCAGGGCAGGATCCCACTGGCCTTCTGGCCACCTGGACACACTGTTGGCTCATGTTGAGCTTGCTGTCAGTAAGTATCCTCAGGTCTCTTTCTGCCTGTACACTCATGCTACTTGTTACAGACTAGGCTTGGATCACCGCCATCCAGCATCCAGCTGTGCAATGGCTTAAAAAATATTCTTGACCAAGAAAATTCAGAGATCTCAGTGAGACATTTGGGCTTTGTGCAATACTGGGAACACAGAGAAGTAGGTGTCTCTGAAGGGAGTTGGATGTTCACTGAGTGGGAGCTGCCACGTTGGTTATTAGGAAACATCTTTCCAGGAGCAGGTCTGAGCTGCTGTCTTACTGTGACTGATTAGTGGTGGCATATAAAGTGCCATGATTCACTTGGAGAAGGAATGTCCCTAGGGGGGCCAGCACCTGCTTAAAAAGGACTAAGAACAGTGGTGTGGTGCCAGGAACTGCCCTATGTGAGGGAGGCTGGTTGCTGTCCACCCCAAGAGGAAGAAGACCAAGGATCTTCTTAGCTCACTGTGCTGCTCCTGAAAAATGTTGTAACTATGAGGCTACAGACAAAGCTATGGAAGAGCCATTACCTGCTATTCTAGGAAAATCAGGCAAAAGAGGGAGCCTGATCCCATCACGCAAGGATAAGCATTTCCCTTGCGAGCCTCACTTAAAGTATTACTTAGTCCTTATCTGTTGCTTCTAATTATGTCTTAAAAAAAGCAGACCCATGAGGGAAGATCTCAGTGTAAGGATTCTCACATGAAATTCCCACAATATTGAGAAGTTCAGCCATGCCTTGGTATACACCAGAATCATCTCTTGTCCCTACAGCATTGCAGACTATTGGGATCCATATAGAGCAAGGATTCACTGCCAACTATGCCAATACTTCCCAGGAGCAGAACTGGCCCTTCACAGCTCTCTTGGGTTTGCAATATTGCACAGTATGCTTAGATAGTAGAACAACATTTTGGGTGAACTGGTTGCTCTTGAGACGAGCTCAGCCTCTGATTAAGCCTATCCAGGTCTGTCCTAAGTAGTTAAACAATATGCAGAGTAACAAATGGTAAAGTCCTGTGCTGTGCTGGTGCTCAGCACACTGCAATACTGTTAATTAAGCTTTGTTAGTTTGATGCCCAACTTTTCTGACATGAGTTTTGATCTAATCTTGCAGAATTCTAAAACTCTGCCTTTTTTTTTTCTTTTTATGTGCAAGTACATTTAGAAAAGATTTTCATAATTTCTTTGTGTCCAGCTTCTCTAACAAGGTTGGACAGATTCTCACAGTTTCTGTTGCTAATATGGTTCCTGGCAAATAGAGCAGAAGGTTCAGGAGAACAAAAGAAGTGATCTAATTTTAGTAATGGTGCAGACTGAGTCTGTCATTTTTCTCTCTCTTTTATCCTCCTACCCTTTCTGAATGTCAGAACCTTTCCCAGCACTGCCTCTTTTCAGTTTGAATTGAATTCTTGTTCCTCGTCAAGGACTGGGCATGATGAGTTTTTAGATACTCCTCTGAACAGACACTGAATATTTGAGAGGCTGATCAGTGACATTCTGACTTGTCACAGGTAATTTGCTAAGAACAAACCCCTGCCAGTGAAGCTTTTTGCAGATTAGAAACCCTTCTATCTGAAATTTCACTTAATAACTATGTCGTATTTCTGCTCCCCATTTTAAATCTTAAATTAGAGTTTGAGTCTATTACAATGAAAGGCAGTAAAAGAATTTAATTTCTGTGCAGTAGGTCTGCTCAGTTTGTGAGGTGCTCAGACTTTGATCCAGTGAAGGTCTTTAGCCTGTGTATAATTCAAGTGTAAGAATTTCTATAGAAGCCTTAACATAAAACATACTCTTTCATAGGCAATGGAAATACTAACATGTTTTAAATTAAATATGTGCTTACAAACTTCACTATGTGTGGATCTCTGAGGATTGTTCTAGTGAACAGCAATTGCACTTGTCTTAGTCAGCCTTTATTCTTGTGCTCCCGTTTTGGATGTGAGAAATAAACAGGCTGTGTTTGCAATTTGGAGGATGGCAATTATAGACATCTGATGTGCAGAACTGGACGAGAAAGCAAAGAGTAAAGAATAACATGGTTTGAAGTGAAAACTGCTTGAGCAGTAACAAAATGCAGAGGACGTCCTTTGTTGGATGTTTATCGAGTGCACTACAAAAACACCACCGTGGTTACAAATAAATTATAGCTCAACATTTAGACACATACTATATTGCAAAATGAAAAACACAGCCAACCTAAAGATTAATTTTGTTCTTGAACAGGTCTACATAACTAACCATGGCAGACATGATTAAAAATGTGCAATCATTTTTCAAAACAAATCATTCCTTAGTCTCTAGCTCCAGTTTGTTTCATTTCATGTCATCATTATAGAAGGGGGCAGACAAGCATTGCAATTGAATCTGTGAAACCTACAACCATGTGATGATTGATGTAACAGATCACACTATTAGACCTAAAATTGGGCTTTGGAATACACTTGATGTACTTTAGAATAGTATTTTCATCTGTCTTTGCAGAAGAAATAATTAGGTAGACCTCCTCCCCTAACTTACATGATGGACTTAAAAACTGGGTTGAAATACTTTGAGATGTGGGGAGTTGCTTCTCAGCTGTGTGTCTTTAGGAATTGTATTAACATTGATTTTTCTGAAGGAAAAAAAAAGCTTAAATGTATTCCAGGGACTGGAGCTTTAAAAAGTCCTCTGTGAAACAGGCAAAGCTGGCAACAGAATCTCCCTTATTGTGACCAAACAGCTCATCATTTAACCAGGAAATGAAAGGGAGGGACCGTTTTTTATTCCATTCCTGTTTTCCATCAGTGAAAGAGGTTTGGATGGTTCCACCCTTTTGGTGGTGGGAAATGGCTGCACTGCAGTGTGGGTGTCCCCAGGGCACTGTTCCCTAAGCTCATGGCACCATGGGGTGCTAACAGGAGCCAACTCTTCATCCTCTCCCTCTCCTGCTGCCAGCCCGCCCTTTCCAGCAGTGTTCAGTCTTGCTTATCCCTTACCTCTTCCTGCTGTGGTGCCTGGCCATTGCTCCCACTCCACAGTCATGGAATAAATAGCACAATATTTCTGCTGAAGTGAATTTTTGTGAAATGCTTCTCATTCAGGGGCTGGGTGAAAGACTAGAAATGAACAGGAGGGTCTGGGGGTTGCTGTTATTTTACCCCAGAGTGCAAGAAGGCCATCTCTACTAGGCCTCTCTCCTGGTGCTCTGGAACCATCTCCATAGTTCTTTCCTACATCTGGCACTTGTTTGTTAAGGGGTGATTTTCTGTCCAGCCTAAATGATCCATACCCCTTTTGGTGCAGGAGAACTGGTAGCACAGGCTCAATCCCCGTTTCAGGCAGCCCCTCCCACTGCCCCCACATGCAGCGCTTATCAGGTGGCTGATTCTGTGGCTAACAGTGTCCATGTTCTGGAGGCACATCAAGAAATCTGGTTTACAGCCCACAGCTACAGCTCAGATTCTGCAACAATAATGTTTACCTTGGCATGCCATCGAACACAAACTCTTGTTCTGTCCAACTGACTGGTGTGATTCTAGCAATTAATTCAGCTTTTCCAGTCACAAAAGTTTGTTGATACAGCTTGTGGCTCTTCCTGTTTCAAAACACATCAATAACTTTGAAAAAAACCCTGGCAAGGCAGTCACAGAATCACAGGAGTGTTGAGGTTGGGAGGGACCTTTGGAGGTTGTCTAGTCCAAGTCCTGCTCAGAGAAGAGTCAACTACAGCAGATTTCTCAGGGCTGTGTCCTGTCAGATTTTGAGTATCTCCAAGGACAGAGACTCCACAACCTCTCTGGGCAACCTTTTCTAATGTTTGACTTCCTTCCCAGGATAAACTTCTCATATTTAAATGGAGTTTTCCTCTATTGCAATGCATTGCCTTGCTCTCTTAGTGGGCACCACAGAGAAGAGTTTGTCTCTGCCTTCTTACTCTGTCACATCCATGTTTATATACATTGATATGATTTTCTTGACCTTCTCCAGACCAAGCAGTCCCAGCTCCTTCAGTCTCTCCTTATATAACAGATTCTCCAGTCCCTTAACCATCATCATGCCCTTTGCTGGACTCATTCCAGTATGTCCATGTCTCTTTTCTATTGGAAAGCCCAGGACTTAACCCAGCACTGCAGATGTGACCCCCACTAGTGCTGAAGAGAGGAGAAGGATCACTTCCCTTGACCTGCTGTAGATACTTTTCCTAATGCAGCCCTGGAGGCCACTGACCCTCTTTGCTGCACGGTCACCTTGCTGGCTTGTTGTCCACCAGGACCCCCCAAGCCTTCCTTGCAAAGCTCCTTTTTAACTAATTGGCCTCATCTTGTACTGGTACATGGGGCTATTAATCCCTGTGTGCAGTATTATGCAGTTCTCTGAGTTGGCCTTTATGAGATTGCTGTTTGTCATTTGGAAATCTTTATAAGGAACTGCTTGGGACAGATCTGGAGGAATGGAGATTGAAGTATCTGAGGTCCCCACAAAATCCACACATCAATAGTTGTCTCGTTTTTTAACTTGTGACCCTCACATCTGTAAGACCATGTCATCATCCAGAGCTCTGGAGGCTGTCAGGAATCTGAAACGAGGACAAAAGCAATCCATGCAAGGATTACCTGTGTAAATCTGTACAGAAACAGGCAACTGCAGTTATTTCATTCTCCATTTGTAATTTGAGTCCTAAAATGTTCCATTTGTAGCATTTCTGTTTCAATGACAGCAATGCTGCCACAAAAAAAAATGTGTAAATTGAATCTTCATGGTTATGAATGAACTACTTATTTTCTGAGTATCTTTGTAGCTGAAATTCTTATTTTCCTCTGTATACTGCTCTTTTTCTGCATGGTTGTTCTTTCCAACAGCCAGGCACCACCACCTCTGCCCTCAGCTCACCAGTGGTGAGAATGCAGAGTGTCTGTGTGGTTTCCTGAGTACAGAGGACACAGAAAAATGCTGGCTGTGAAATGGCACCGTCTGGAATCACCATTAGAAATATCCTAAATATGTCCAATTTTTTACTCACCTTTATCATGCTGTGTGTTTATTTTGGGGATAGAAAGGTCCTAGAGCCTAATGGAGCTGAGAACTCCTGTTTTTCTCCTTTATTTTTGCATTCACAGGGGACAGTTATCAATTCACAACATGGATTTACACCCAAGTGTGACATTTGTTACTTTGGCCTTTGCCTTGAATCCAGACCTTACAGTCTATACTGGGTGTCTCAGGCAATGCATTAAGGACATTGAGAGCACAATCCTGGTGGCTGGGGAGTCAGTGAGGAAGATGCCTTTGTGTTGGAGGCAGCCTTTATTTTCAAGCATTTGGAGATCAAGAATATACAGACCTATTCTTTCATCCACACAGAAATAGAAGCACATGTAAAACCCTCTACCTTTCTTTACCCAAACTCACTGAGTAGTTTTTAACAGATTAATATACTTTAATTACTTTGTTTAATTTACTTCTTTGGTCTGAAATTTCTTTGTATGTTTTCTTTCTTTTATGAAATTTCTTTGTATACTGTAAATTTATCAATAGCATCAAAAATTAGATTTGTCAAGAAGGAAAACAACTAGAATAACATTATAAAGGGAATATAGCAAAGAAAGGAAGTAGAACTGTTGCTAAAATTAATTAATTATTATTTACAATTTGTCTGCTCACCCCTGACTTCACTGTTGGAGCAGGTCAGGGTGGAAGGTATTCATGACATGGTAGGATGAGTCACTTGTGTTACACGGAGATCTGGGCTGCAGATTTTAACCTCTCAGCTCCATTCCTTGTGCGTCTGGACACAGCCCAGCCTTGCCTGGGGCTGCCTTGCTGTCTGCATTCCCTCAAGTACAGTGCCCTGTGCCTCCCCTTTGGAATGCTTCGTTTGGAGGGTGGAGGAATGGCCTTGAGTTTAAGATACTGAATTGAGATGTGTCCAGACTAAAAAAGTAAAAAATTCTTTTCTTGACACATATGCAGTTTCATGTGACCTTCAGTAAATCTGCTAAAATTCAGCATCCCCCCTGCAAATTAGGTGCTGTCCTGCTAAGCTGGTTGGATTCCAGGTTGTAGGAGAGAAAACATAATTATTTTTAAAAAAACCAAATCCTGCCTCACAGGCAGCACTCATCTCTTGTAAGTAGGTCAGAGTCGTTACTGAAAGTGTTGCTGCTGTCACAGGGTGTGTTTAATAGTCCTGTTAATGTTTAACACTCTCCACGCTTTTAAAGTTTATGTATTGAAGTTGGATGATCCTTAATACGTTGTTTTCCTTTTGCAGTTAACGCACTGACCCAGCACCTTGGCAGCAGCACTGGGAAGCTGCGTTGGTGCATCCAGGTCCTCCGGTTTTCCTCCCTTCCTTCTGAAGGAAGCACCCATGAAAGGGTCCCTGGGATTAAGGAGGAAGCGGAGGTTTTAATGAAGCAGACTCCGTTCTTCCGAGGGGTGAAGGGAGGTAAGGGAAGCTGCTGTTGCTTATGTGATTATTGCTAATTACTGTAATTGAACATCCTCATGACAGGAATATTTGGTGCCTGAGGTAAAGCTTGTTTGCTTCCATTCCTTTTTTTCAACTGTCTTGTGGTGCCCTCTCGAGGTAGGAGAGCAGCCCCTTTTCTTCCCTATTTACAGCAGCTGGAACACAAACTGGAAACACAGACCTTGGTGAAGAAGCTGAGAAGCTGCAGTTTGCTTTGAAAAAAACCCCCTAAATTTGCAATAAATCCTTGCAAAACAAGTGGGATTTTCTGGATTCCCATTTGAAAAAGCACGGCAATCTCTTTGTTTCTGTCTTTTCATTGAGACCAAGTGCTCGAAAGGACACAAGAAGCACAGGGGATGCTTCTTCACAGTGCCCTGAGGCCACAAAGGTGCATTTCCCTGGGGAGTGAGCCAGCAGATCGGACAAGGTTAGAGGCTGTTTCCGTGAAGGAAGGGAACACATTTCCCACAACATGCTCTTGTGCCCTTGGAGCAAAGCACAAAATGCATCAGGAAATGCTGACATATTTGGATATTAAAGTGGATTAGAAAACCTTGACACATGAGAAAGGCTGATCTTAGGGCTCAAGGCAAACAGAGGGTACTGTGCTTGTGAGGCAGGACTGAGTGAGGGGAAGCCAAACGCCTTGGGTGCCATCACCACCTCGCTGGGAAGGACTGCAAACTGCAGGATTCTCTGTAAAGGTGACAGTTAAATGCACAGGTGACAGCAGATTTTTTTTTCCAAAATTGCCTCATCTTAAATCCAGCAAGGAGCAAGGATGGGCAATACAGTGTGTTCTCAAGGGGCAGTGAATTAATCAGATTGAGTTTGGGTTGATGCTGAGAATTTGGGGCAAGGACACCCAGTCTGAGAGATGAGCACACTCTGGGTACACGGTGATTTATTTAAAAATACATATTTTTAAAACATCTCTGCTTCTCATAGATAACTTTTTATGGGGATAAAGGCAAAAAAAATGCTGAACAACATGCCAAACCTGAAGGCGTAAGTCCTCTCCACAGAGCTGCAAATTGAAGGCTCAAGGCTCCTGTTGTGTTGGAAAGGGACTTTTGGGCCCACCAAGGGGTAAGATGTTAATGAAACCTTTGTTCACTGTTACAATAGGGAACAGCTAAGTGTGGGTTGGGGTTTCTACCAAGTTTACCCTGACTTCTTCCCATTGCCACCAATACTGCTAAGAAACCCCTTAACATGTTATTCAAGATAAAGAACAAAAACCAGTTAATACTTTTCATTTTGAATACTGTATTTAAAGCAAAACCTCTCATTTTAAAAACATCTTTATTCTCTTTCTTTGTTGCTAGACTAGGGGTTTTAAAGAAAATTCACATTTTATGTGGCTTTAGCTTTCTTTTTATGGGGAAAAACACAGTTAGCTTAAGTGATCTGAAACTGGCACTGTCTTTATTATTAATGGAGTTTTATTTTCTTCAAGATGAAAGTTCAGGTGTTCTGAGAATCCCAAAACTCATGCTAACCTGGCTTATTTTATTATTTCCTCCTCTGTGGTGTGCTGGGCTCTGCCCATCCGTGGTTTCCTACCCTGTTGTTGTCAGCTCCATGGGGCAGGAACCATGTGCAGCACATTCAGATGCATGACTGGACAGAACTGCTGTGATAATTGGAACCAGAACAACAAGAAGCCATGGAAAAATAAGACAACATTAAATTATCATTTCCACTTAATATTTCTCTAGCAGAAGAGCAAAAGGGTGATGATTTCTGTCTGCAGTCTTGCCTTTCATTTGTGACTCTGCTGTTATGGAATCAGAGGCTACTCAGTACATGGTTTTGGATAAGTATGAGGTGGTAGGTGTTGTTGTAGGCACATCTCCACAAGAAGCTGACAGTGGTATGATGACATTATAGTATTATGTTGACACTGAGGGAAGAAGTGAAGGGAAGTGGTGGCAGGTGTACCTGGGTACTCCCTAGTCAGGTCAAGGTGTCCTGAGCGTCTGGGTCACAGAGGTCCCACGGAGTCATGTTTAAAAGCAGGCTGGCAGAATATGCTGGAGTGACAGTCACATTTCCTCCTGCCCTCATACCCTCCTCTGGTCTACTTTGTGCCACCCCCTTATCTAAAGAAAGGTGGCATCATTATTCTGGTAGAATTAACTAATCAAAATACACTGTTGGTGATTTCAATTATAAATGTTTCTTCCCATTCTTAAAATGTTTTCACTTGTTTTCTTGGCAGGACCTTGAGGATCTCTCCCGAGAGTCCCTTTCACATAGATATGCACTGAATGAATAGTTTATCTCCAGCTCCTGCTGACTTTCATGAATAATTTGATGTAAAAAGCTAAGTTGGATTTCTGCTGTGTTGGTTAACTTGGAAGTACCAGCTTCTAATATTTCAGCCACAGTCTGAAACAGACCTTCTAGCTTTAGAGGCCAGAGTGGCCTCTCTGGCTTGCACTCTTTGTGAATACCTTACCCCTTTACCTCCTTTATCTACCAGTCTGCTTTGGGCTTCCCAAAACATAACAGAGGCTCTAGGGCTTCCAGCTGACAGAACATCTCTTGTGAATGAAAGCTCTTTACTTAAGCACAGAAGATTTGGTTGGACATACAACTGTGATTTTTACTGTTCCTTGTTCTCATTCTCAGATGTATGCCAGAAAACCCTGTGGTCACCCCTGAAGGTGAGCAGCTTGTTTTACAGAGTGTATTCATCTGCCCAGTCTCATTGAAGGCAAACAGAATTGCTTATCTGAGCAATGTCACACGTGTGCCTAAATGATTGCAGGAGACTGAAAGGAGTTGGGAGTAGAAATAATAGCAGTACTTCATCTCTCACAGAGCAGCGCCAACAAAATGATGAAGCCAAGTGAATAAAGAACCAACATAATAATCAAGCTCTAACCATTTTTTGAAAATTAGCACTTCTTCCATAACTGTGATGGCTGCTGGGAAAATGGTACAAAATATTAACTGTCAGCTTAAGCACACCTTAATCAACATGTTCCCAGTCCCACTGATGTGTCCTCAAACGTGTTACTTAAGGACACATTAAGGCCAATTAAGTAAACAAAATTTTAAAACCTAATAGCATAAACCACATAAATAACATAAAAGAGATATAATGGTTGAATGGGTGGATGTTTAGCCCTTCTTGATTTAAAACAGTGAAGTGAAAAATGTTGGATCCCTTGAAGGTGATTTTGAAGATGAGGAAGTGACTGTGCTACACAAACAGCAATCAGAGACAATTAAGAGAACTGGGACAAGTGCCTCATTCTCCCCACAGACTGCATGGGAAATTGCACTTTACATTTCAGTCTCGTTGCATTTTCAAATAAGGCCCCCAGCTATGTCATTTTTTCAAGTCCAACTCAAATCAAAAGATATTGCTTAAAATCTTCCTATTACTCAGAAGTGAAAGGAATGATTGTCTATGCTGATGAGCCTGGAAGATTGTCTTGGAAAGATTTTGACAGTTTTGTCTCCTGGTCCCATTATAATGTTATTACTGCCCCTGAAGGAGACTGACAGAGTCTGAATGCTGGCGTGAGTATGAGGGTGGTTGAGGATGGCTCTGTGCCTCTGCAGATTTTGTGCTGTTTCTCTACAGAAGCAGCAAAGGAACTGTGAGCTACACTGTGCATGTGTTTTCTCTTAAAGCTTAATCTGATGAAGAATCTCGTCAAGACCCTATGCCAACAAAAGAACAGAGCATACTAGCAAGCTAAAACAAACCAACCCTGTAAAAATGGAAAGAATAAAAATAGGGAAATTTGGAAATAGTTATCCATGTCTAATTACAACCCTGTCCTGTGCAGAAAGCACAGCCCACCAGTGATACTTTTTAAAGAATTTTCTGTTAAGCATGGAAAGGTTTTGGTATGTGACTCAGAAATTTCCTGAAGTGCTGAAGTGGTCTCACTTAGCACTTCTTCCCACAGGTGGGAGTACAATGAGCTTGCGGAACTCTTGTAACTGGTTTGGTTTGCCAGAATAACTGATGGTGTCTGGGAATGAGCCCTGCCCTCATCTCCCACTCCTGCTGTCCCAGCCATTGCTCTTCCCTGGCACAGGTTGGAGTGCAGAGGGACATGGAGGTCCCTGCACTCTGTCTCACTGCCTGTGTGGTGCTCAGCAAACCTTCCCTGAACCAACCCTGACTCCTCTGCTTACTGTCATGACAGTGGTGCATCCACAGAAGTGATGCAAGCTTTGCCTTACAGCAATTTTCCCATGGAAAATGTGTCAGTCTCGTCTTGCTGTTTTCTTTCCATAGGTCTCTTTCTCCTTTTAAAGATTTTATTTAAATGAAAAAAGGCTCTAAATGTAAATGCGCAATTATAATGCTAATTGATAGAAAGTATAAGATCTCTCCTCTGAGTTACAATCAATTCTGCATAATCCCAATTGTCATAGAAAACAAGAACCTAAATAAATTGTTTCCAGATTAAAAACTTAATTTTATGTTTTGCTGTATAACAATTGTCTGAGAGATAAATTACAGTTACAGTGACAATCTGGTACTTGCTCTCCTCAATCCAGGACATAAAATACTCAGATCTCAGACAAAAAAAGCAGTGCCTTTGTGAGGGTTGCAAAGCAAATATGCTCACTGAAATTATGAGGAATTTGTAAAGAAAACAAGCTGCTTCTGAGCCAGGGATTTTGGAAGTAATTTATAAATTGTGATGGCCCCAACAAGAAGCCTGTTGCTGTATGGGATCAGAAAACAACTCCAGTGAGAACATTCATATATGGAACTACACAATAGAAAGAAAAATACTGCGAAACCACATTCACTGTGCTCAGAACCTTAAACTGGTCTCCAGAACCATGATGGATAATGTCTCTGGCAAAAATTCATTTATTTTGGTGGAATTTGGGTCCTAACCTGCGTAATTTAAAACAGCTTTAGCAAAATTACCTTTATGGGCAAATTCTTGTCACAGTAAGACTGATGGGAGTTTTTTGATTGAGTTTTCCTACTATACAACACTTGAATTTTCTTACATGCTCATGTACCTCAACACGTAACTCCTAAGCGGAAAAAACATGTTTAGATACATAAAAATGATGAATAAAAAATGCAGTGTCTATTATTTTATATTCACAGCTCTGCATCAGTATCCCTGTGTTGCTTTCAGAAAGAGAGCCGAAAGGCCAATAGGAGTGAAATACCAACCTGAGATAGCAGTCTAGCAAGGAAGGGAATGCTGTCACTGCAGAGGGACTTTGAGCACAAGAAGTGACACTTGCAGTTACTGAGACTGTAAGTCCAAATCCGTGTTGCTTTGGTACCCTGGATAAAGATCAGGCCAACTTGAGAGCTGGCAACCCGCCATGCAGACAGATGGACAGATGGGTGAGCGACACAGAGACCATGCTGGAGCATCAAGTGTGGGTTCTGAAGGCAGCATTCCTAGCTGGGAGGCTCCAAGCAGCTGGCCAGCCTGAGATTTTTAAAAACAATTTGTGTTTTAGGAGATGCTGCAGTTTGTTTGGTTCTAGATGATATAGCGTGCTGAACAAACCAGGGGTATTGTTATTTAATGTTGGTAAATATGCACAAAAAGAAGGAATTGAAGAAGGGACATTCCCTCTGAGCCCTGGAGAGAGTGAGGATAAGAAAGGATAATAATATTTCCCTGTGTTTTTCTATGTCAGGGCAAAACAGATCCCACACACTGCTGAGCAGAGCAGCAGGGAGAGGGTCAAAGCTGCATGTTGGAGATGGGGAAGAGAAATCTCACCTTGGATTCAGAAGATGGAATTCAACATAAAATCACACTTCAGCCTTCTTCTCTCAAGAGGATCAGCACTGGGGTAGAGGCACTATGGGGCAACTCCTTTCCTGGGACAAGAGTAGACACAGGACTCCTTGGATTTTTATTACAAGCTGGAAAACTGAAACCCAAAGGTGAAAATCTAATGCCAGTGCATTTCTTTTTTTTTTTTTTTAATAAAATAATTTTAAAGTGCTATCTGAATTTAGATGTCTAGCTTTAAGAAGTTTATTTCCTTGCACAACAAACTTTAAACAGTTAAATGATTCAAGTGTAAGTAAAAATTGGGCTGCTCTGTTGGAACTTGAATGATTGAACCTCACATGCATCAGCGTCTCTTTGACTTACCGGTTTGCAAAATGGGTAGGGTTTTCCCAGGCAGATACATTATCTGGACTGCACCCTGTTCTGTCATCAAATATCTGTCTAAGCTGCACATCAAACACCTCTTCTACTCCATTCTCTGTAACTGATTCATTATTTCTTTCAGATTCCTGGGTTGCCTCATGTCTTTTTCCAGTGTGGTGCATATTAGGTGATCAGGTCATTCCAGGTTGCTCTTGTTTGTGTTAATGTTATGAATTCAGGTTATATTTAACCTTAGAAATAAAAGACATAAAAGGCCAACACGAAAAAAAAGAAGATGCATCTCGTGCTGTCAATATCATGTCCAGTCACAGAACAAGAAGGGGACAGAATGAGTGAAGGGACTGATAAAGGGCACAAGCTTCTGGTTTTTGGAATTGGTTTAGGTTTGATCAATCAGAAAACTGTTACCAAATGAGAGCACTGGTTTGTTGCTGGGTTCATCTCTTTGGGTGCACTGAAGAGACAATACTTCCAGTGCCATCTCAGGACAAGACTTTGGGACATTCTTCCTTGTTCCCTGGGCACTACAGTTCCCACACAAAAGCAATGTGCACAAAGGCTAGGTAGGTGGGGGTCGTGCTCTGTGCAGGATGCTTGAATCATCTGTGGCCCAAGGCCACGGCTCTCAGTAAAGACATTATGTAATTATCTAACTGTTGGCCCTATCTTGGCTTGCAAAGGTCAAGCACAGAACATTGTGCACCACCAGCAGAGAGAACAAAGCCATCACCATGACCCCAACCCTAAGTTAGTGATGTTTCAAAGGGGTAAATTGGGATTTAAGTCTGCTTCAGCTTTTTAAGGTCACTGATTCTCTTTAAAGAAAGAAAACAACACAGAGACTTGTGTGTGCACAAACACACATACACAATAATTAAAAGAATTAACATGGGAATTAGTGTGTGTTGCAAACCAAGGCTGTTGTTAAGTGGAAATTTGCCATATGCTCTCCAAGACTAGACACAAAGAAGGACCATTTTACCACTTAAACCTCCATTTTGCTATAGGATTGGAAAGCCCAGTGCTGTTCATTGGCTCCTTTACTTTAGAGTGAATTAATTGTGGGGGCTGTATATCAGGGTTACTTAGAAGTTCTTGAAAACTCTTTCTCATAGGCTGCTGAGCTTTTATTTTGAGGAGAAAGTAACCCAAATAATAAAATGCAGAGGTGCCAGTGGGCTTAGTGTAAAGAAGACTTGGAGGTTTATGTGTCTTCCTTCTTTTTTTTTCTTTTTTAAACAGTCCAATTATGTACCACGTAGCAGCAACTGGGCTAACACCAGCCATATGATGGAATAGCTTGTAATCCGGTTGTGGGTCTAACTCCATGAGACAGACTCCAAGTAGATGAGTTTTAAATCTCCTTAGAATTAAGAAGGGTTTGGCAACCAAATTAATTGTTTTGGAAAAATCCTGCTTTATGGATCATGAAGAGGATAAAAAGGGAAAAAACATGTCATCTGTAGTGGTTAGTCAGATGTTCTTTTGGAGTTACAACGATTTCCTCTCTAATTCCTCTTCTTGTTGACATTCCCGTTAAAAGAATAATGAGTACGATGTTCATTGCCTTAGCGCTGCTCATCCCTGTGTACATTACGAAATCTTTGCATTAAGCCACCCAAATGGATTGAATCCTACCGTGAGGCAGACATTAAAAACAACTGCACTCAGCTGTGAGATGCATAAAAGCCATGTATAAACTGATACGCTGCGCTACAAGGGGTGATAATCACTGGGACTCTGTACAGGAGTTTGTTTGAAAGCAGTGGTGGGGCCCAGACAGAGTGCATCACTCTGGTTTAGCAGGACTGAATTATTTCAGTCTCTGGATTTTTAATATTAATGTAGTTACCCTTTTACCAGTGCGGTTGTGATGCTTTGGAAAAATATGTTCTATGTATTATTAATGCCATGTTTAAATAATGAGAGACAATTAAACGATCGCTGGGGTGATATTTTCCCTCGTGTATTTCTGTTTTATATAGTTTGTAGATCTGTACTGTATTCTCACAGAGGCTACATGACTTAATTACCCCGTGCTTTTACAGTATTTTGGTAAAAATAGGTGTTCAAAAAAAAAAGGAATTATTATTTCACAGGTGGCATAAAAGCAGCTTCATTAAGGAACGTGGTACTAGTAGTCCTTTAATACAGCAAGCCAGGAGATGGTTCTTCACATGGTACATTAAACAGTGAAATATGCCAATTTTGACTTGATTTCTATGCTGCTAAACTGCCCCACATTCATTTGCCTCAGCTTTAAGCCCTTCCATTCTCGTATTCTCTAGCCTTGGTTACAGAATTGCAGCTTGCTTTTCACCTATCTCCTAACAGTTTAACATGGATGTCTGGGTCCAGCCCATTGTTCCAATTGTATATAGTTTAAAAAGCTCTGCAGTATTTTACTCTTTCCATTATATCTTGGCTTCCCTGAGCGCTCTGCTTGCTGCATTTTGCTTGTACTGGCTCTGTTTTCTAAACCCATTTATGGCTTTTTTTTTCTGTACACACTTGTTCATTGGGGAGCTTAAATTGACTTCTCTCCATTCTGTTTCCTTAACTAAAAACACACCATTAAGGTTGATTGAAGTCTTTTGAAAACACTTCATAAAAAATGAAAGGCCATAAGAAATTAGGCTACCAGTGTTTGCAAATACCTGTTTTCAGCCAAATTGATGGGAGGGAATAAGAACTGAAATTTAAAAATACTACTGATATGTATTTGGTTGCTAGTTATTTTTAACAGCATAGAAAAAGCATGTGTAAAACATTTTTTGAGGAATAAAATATTGAGACATTAACAAGGTGTGCTGTGTTGCAGAAAGCCTTTTCCCAAAAAAACCATCAGGCACAGTTCTGAAGACAGAAAATGGCAGAATGACAGAAGTATCTGGACCAGTTATTTTCATGATTTTCTGTTGTAAAAAAATATTTTTTACTCTCAAATATTTCTCTTCAGAGAATATTGAAAACTCCTTCTTTAAGAGTAATATTTGAACCATAGAATAACATATTTATCAGGAAAAGAAAGAGTTCTTAATAAATTGCTTTATAAATTGGGGAAAAAAAAGTTAATTAAATCAGTGAAACTTTGAGTGCCTTTCAGAACAAAAACATCTGTGCAGTGGTCAAGGATATTGTATGTTTTACATTATGTCCACGTCTCCTTAATGAACAAAGCAGCCTCATTTCACAAATCACCCACCAGGAATCAGGGAAGTCATTCTGAACAGTGGGCTGAATTGTCAGGGAAACTTTTATGGACATATGGAAATGCATCTGCTTTAAAAAGAGAAATATCAAGAGGGATTTGCACAAAGTTAAAAGCAAAGCAAGTGCTTTAGAATCAAAAGTGATCACATTGAAAATGGCAGCTTGCTTGTCAGAGCAGCTGAGGCAGCTCCTCACCAAACAAAAAAGTACTAATCGTTCCAGCTGTTTCCAGGCTCTCCTAATACTGCTGCTTATCATTAGGAAATACAGAGTTATTGAAATGTGGAAAACTTTAAAAGAAAAATAATTGCATTTTAGTTTATTTTTAGATATTTTTTGAGACAGCTGCCAAATATGTTTTATTTACAAGATACATCACTTCTGTGGCTTTTTCTCTTTTCAGAAATATAGATATTCATTCTGACAGTCATCTCACTAAGTGGAGACAGCTAAAATGCAGAAGACTTTCAGTATAAGACTTATGTTGCAGAATAGGAGCAAAAAAATCTGCATAGGGTGAGTTTTACAGTTTTAACGTACTTTTTAAGAAAAAAAAACTTAATATGAAAAAATCCACACCTACTGAGCCCCAAAATGAAACTCAGATTTGAATTAAAGATCAAACTTGTAAATGAAAGCTGTTCCCAAAGTTTGCCTTTAATAATATGATGAATTTAAGATTTTTGTTGTTTTTTATTTTATAAAAGCAATAGAATAAACATGGCAGAGCTCTGCTGTGGCAGCATTTGGTGGTGTATGTGAGCACAAACTGTAGCAGACTGTATCACTTGCTTTAAGAATTCTCCCCTTAATGGAGGGAAAGAGCAGCGAGATCAACAAGCAAAGTAGCTGAGTACAAGGAGGTCATGCAGCAGCACTGAGTTGTGTGGCAGAGCTACAAGGAAACCCTGTCAGCTTCCATCCCATTAAACAAGCCATGAGCTATGTGTTGGACTCGCTGGGATTACCAACAAACCCCTACCAAGCTGTCTGCTGGCTCTTGCTCACATCCTCTATCAATTATTCAGTTCCTTTTATGCAAATAATGTTCCATGGAAGCAATGGAGATATGTAATGGGAGGAAGAGTAACATCCATTTAGGAGAATTAAATGGTAGATGAAAAGCGTGACACTTTGCAGGCAAAAGCTATTGAAATGCTGCAGTACCCGGACTCTCTAAATGTCTGTGTGCATGCACAGACAAGGAGAGTCAAAGTTTTGTTTGCTTTTTTTTGACAATCAA
Organism: Pithys albifrons albifrons; assembly: GCF_047495875.1. Lineage (NCBI taxonomy): Eukaryota > Metazoa > Chordata > Aves > Passeriformes > Thamnophilidae > Pithys > Pithys albifrons. Next base: position 5,760,083 of record NC_092463.1, on the reverse strand, counting down.
CTTTATACAAATTTAAAGAAGGTGGCAATAGACACAGACTCCAGCATTCCCAAGTTCTGCCCAGGGGACAGTTGAGAAGCAAGGCCTCTGTAGCAGATCTGTTTGTGTTCATTTTGTATCTTACAGAGGGTGTATGCAGCAAGCCTGGATGCCAAAGTGTTTGTGCTAAAGAGAGGCTTCACTGCTCTTCAGAGTCAGGAGGCACAAGAAAACCAAGGGCCACTCCTTCAACCTTTCACCAAAACATTCCATTGGTTTCAGTGCATACATGGGATCCAAACTCTGCAGTTCATGGAGCCAAACTCCTCTGCTGGGTGCAGAGGCATTTCCTTTCCCAGCAGAGGAAGTAAACTCTGAGTGAGCTTCAACAATGCTCTGAGGAGGTTTTCTTTCTTCTGAGATTCTTTTCTCAGAAGAGATTGATAAGTAAATGCAGACAGGCCTGAGTGAATCCAGCCAAAGAAGTGATCATGTCTCTCTTGCAAGCCTTTAAATCCTTGTCTGGGATTTTACTTGAAGGTTTATCCCTTTTCTTGTCAGTCAGCTAATGATAGTTTTCCTGCTGAACTGTCTGCAGGCTCTTTGGCCACTTGTGTCTGGGGCTGCACTGGCAAATTTGGAACTGGTGGTACCCCACTAATGCCTCTGTGCTGCATAGGCTGGGGTAGAGCTGCTTGTCCTGTACACAAGCAGATCATTTGGGGTGAGAAGACCTCCATTGTCCTGTGTGCTCCAACATCAATTACAGAATCTTACATAGTGTTGGATTTTATACTAGAAAATCAGAGTTTAATAAGGCAGAAGCACAGAAATAGGACCATGGCCTCAAGGCTTCTGTCTGTGTTGAGCTACAGCCCCTTTGCCACGCTACTACTCTGTGTGCAGGAGTATGACTCAAAACCAAACAAAATGTTATTAAAACTTAGAATCATAGAATCATTTTGATTGAAAAAACCTTTGAGGATGTGAAGTCCAGTCATTTGCCCAGCACTGCCAAGAGCACCATGTCCCTTCTTTTAGTCTTTCAACTTAATTTGGGAGAAAACAGCAAAGTGCTCAGAAACTTCTCACATCTTGAATGTGTATTTCCTGGAACTCACATACCCAATCCAGTGCTGTACCTGTGTCTTCTAGACATACAGACATCTCTTCTAAAAGCTTTGTAATGTGAGTGCCCTGTATATTTATGGTGCTTCTGCATTTAACTGTCTTTAATAGCACTGTTAACTTGTAAAGGAAATTTTTTTTGCTGAAACCTGGAGGGACTGAAAGTGTATTTAAATAGAATGCAGTTAGCCCCACAAATAGAAATAGATTTCCATTATAAAATTTTGCACTTAAAGTAGCCCTGGCAATAGGCAGAGATGGAAAATTGAAAGAGCATTTTGCACAATAGATAAGTTCAAAAGAATTACAGCATAGCTAAGTTCAGAATTAAAGAGAAGCCAATCTACAGGGGGCACAGGCATCTTTCAGATTCCATGTTTACCATGTTATGCTTTTTCAGCCTACAGAGATGAGAGCTCTTCACCTGTAACAGGGGGGCAGGGCAGTGCTCTCCCTCTCAGGTGGAAGCAGCAGGCTGCAAGCTCCAAGACCTGTAGGAAACTCTGGCTGCTTTAAGGCACAGAATAGTTCTAACTCAGGATTCTACAAGGGGGTTTCTGTGGGGTTCAGAATTATGTGGCAAGTACAGAAGCAAAAAGCTGCTCTGAGCAATCTCTGCAGAGAGCAATCTGTGCTCACTCAGCCCTTTCCTCTCCCCTCATCCCCACTTAAGGCCAATTGTTAAGTCTTGCCTTAAAATCCTGTTACCTGTGAGGGATCTGGGACTGGCTTTGTGCAGAGATCAGTGACACCAGGGCTGTGGGTACCACATGCTGCTCGAGCAGTTCTACTTCTTTTTCCTCCACTTGGTACTTTTACAACCAGCTCACTCATAAGGGGACTGCCTTTTGATTTGTGTTGTTCCTCTGCTTCAGCTCATGTTTCTCTCTCCTTCAGGCTCACTTTAGAGGTACAAATTGTTTTCCCTAATACTACCATGTCTTGTTCAGGTCCTTCTGGCTCAGTGAACACACCTGACTGGACACAGGTGACAGCCAGCAGTGACCAATATTATTGCAATAATCTGTACCAGAACAAACCCAAACTGCAAGAATGGGATCCAAATATTTGTTTTATTCTGGTCCAAATCTGCCATAACCTCGCTGAAGTGAGGGAGAGTCCTTGTTCCCCCATGCACTCTTAGCACGTGTTGGTATCCCTGATGTGGGAATTCAGTGGTACAACAAAGACACCTCGTGGCTGCCCTGCAAACCACACACGAGACAAAGAACTCACCAGCCAGAAAGGGGATGCCTGCTCTGGTAGCAATCTTCACACTTACTGCCTACAGCTACTTGCAAATATAATTAATACTAACCCCTCGTTCAAATCACCCAGGGAAAACAAAAATTAATATGCATAAATTGAGCACATTACCTTAATTGTAGAAATTAAATAATGCAATTCGTAGAAATTTGGGGATGGCTTCCAAATTAGCATAGGAACTCAAATTATTAAATTAAAAACTCCTCCATAATTCTAGTGGTAATTTAATTTGACCTGGTAGGCAAAGGGAATGCTATCAGATATTTATCAAGTCTAAAAGTAAGTTTTTGTTTTAGAGATAGTCCTCTAAATTCTTCTAAGAACTAAGACCTTCTAGGAAGGTAAGTGATCCACATTTGCTTTTAAACTACTTATAATTTATTAGAAATTAACAGCTGCATGTTTATAGCTTTGTATACCAATCTATTTGTTAAACCCCTTTATAGTTATATACACTATACCCTAAAGACTATATTTTAAAAAATATAATAGGAAAAGTGGAGTGTATTTTTTAAGTAGCAGAATAATAAAGTCCATAATTGCATTCAGATGTAGTTTCATTGCTATTCCTTGCATCAGTGCACACACACACATTATGTGAGAAAGGCTCTATAGATACACTAAGCCCATCTGCTATAACCAAGTGGCAGTTTGTATGATTAAACTACTTCTGAACAGCAAAGCAAAATCTTGCACAGTGAATGCACCAGCATAAAACCTTCAGCTGGTATGTACTAATGTTTTTATTTCTTCCTCACCTTTGCATGAAAATTTACATGATAGTTTCCCAGTTCCGTAAAAATGAAGATTAATTAAGATCATGGAGCTCTTGGAAAATAGACCAACTCACTATGGAGTAAAGTTGGAGAGATCAGATTCTGCCCTTCAGTTTTTCTAGTGCAAATCAGAAGAAATAATTTTAATTTAGACTTCCAGTAAACTAAATTCTGAAATTTTATTGCTGATTTCTACAAGGGTGAGTGAAAACAGAACAAACCAAAGGGATCTCTGAGCCCCACAGGTATTCTGTATATGCATAAATGGTTGCATCACCAAATTAAATTATTTAATTACATAATTAATATTTCTTACTCATTATACATTCACAATCACTGTATTAAAATGAATTACAAATGCCCAAACTCTCCCTTTGATAGCACCACTGAAGTCTGCAGAGCAATCATCAGGAAGGTTTTTTTGTCCCAGAATTTCTCTCATTTTCACAGTTCTTTTGACTCTTCAGGTTATTTTAGTCAGGGAGGCTGGTAACAATTCCACATGAAACCACAGAGATTCTGTTCTTGAAAAATCCATTAATTTAGAGAAGTAGGCATAAAAATACATATATGCTACTTTAATAATATGACATTCACTCCTATCATGTACCCCCATGACAATAACTTTATTATGTTCCCTTCATGGATGAAATCAGGACTTTGATTAATTAACTTGGAGCACTAGCATTAATACAGAGGAGCCAAGGTCTCATCATCTACTTTGTTATATCCCTCTCCAAGCATTTTTGCAATCTTTTCTGTTCCATGAAGAAGAGGTTATTTACAAAGAAGACGAAATGCTGAATTTGTGTTCCCACAAACAGGCCATTGATGAATAACAAGCAGAGAAATGTGACATTAATGGTTCATAAACCTGTTGCATCTTTTAGCTCCAATCTAACTTGTTGGTTTCTCTGGATAAAGAGAAAGCTTTTAAGCCTGTCCCAGTTGTGATAATGTGGAACCAGCACTGACCTGATATTAGGGCAGGTGCCCCAGGAGGTGACCTAAAGGAACATGTGAGATAATAACATCTCATTATCACTCCCATCTATGGGCAGCAGGTAAATGGAGGGACTTACTCCAAGCCTTCTGCTTGGTGCCATTGCAGGATAAACACCCAACACTCCTAAAACACAGGTGTTTGTATTCAAGTCCAAATTATCCTTTATAAAAAATCATCTTTTTGCTATAATTTTCTGTCTATTAAAATATAATTTACAACTAAAATACTTAAAGCTGAACAAAATGAAACCTGGAAGATCTTAATATTCAGAAAGGCAAACAAATAGGATGTTCTCTTTTAAGCAGGGGAGAATCCAGTGGCTAAACAAAGTTGTTTTCCATACTGAGCAAGCATCCAGACTCCTTCTTTTGTGCATTAAACAGTGCATGCCTTTGTACATTAAACAGCTCATTATCATCTCTCTGATAGTATGAGAAAACTCAAGCAAATCCATTTGTTAATTTTGGAAGTACAGTGAGCAGAAACTCTGTCTCTTAAGAGATTTGGGTTGTTTCTTCACCTGATTTTAGCAAAGGAAAAATACATGCACTTTCAATGGAAATCTATATATTATACATAGAATGCATTTGAATAAATTAGTTTGCAGTAAATTTAGGTTACTAATTAAAAATCATACACAAATGTTATGATTAATTAGGTCCCCTACAAACCTCAAACAAAATTCAGTCACTCCAAAGGGTGACTCTCAAGATGCATCCACCAACCACTCCCACTCTGTCTTCCACTACTGATTTTCCTGGTGTTTTATGCTTGCTAGAATGACGTTGTTAATTGGATGCTTCCTGTCCTAGGAAACCTCATGGCTGCAAAGTACCTTGAGGATCAGTGGAAAAAAGGACACTGGGAGGTAGAAGAGCACTGGCAAAGGACCTGAAGTAACCTTAAAACTTTTTGGACTCAGAAAACTGGGATTTTCCTTCCTACACAGACAGACTACATTACAAAGCAACATCTTTGACTAGCAAAGAATAAGAGAAAAAGACATGGGTTCATATTGCTCCTGGGATGGAATGCAAACAAATTTAGCTGAAATGATTACTGCAGTCTTCCTGCTTTGATGTATCAGTGAATCTTCCTTGAAGTTAAAAAAATAAGCACTAATTAAAGACAGATTCTGTAAAAGTATCACATAACAGTGTACTTGATTAATTTTTACTTTAGGGCCGTCTGCAGGATTTACCATTATTAATATAGTAAAACTGAAATCATTAAGTAAATATCAGGAACAAGTAAAACACAGAGACGCTACAAATATAATTTCACTTAAGAAATGTAGGGAATATATTACTTCAAATAAGTCAAATAACAGAAAGGTAAGAATTAGACTGTTAAGACACCTGAATAGCTTTACCTCTGCCTGAAGAGATGCCATGAGAAGAAAAGTTAAAAAAGGTCTGAATTGCCCTGAAACATCACTTCACCTGATGTGAAGTGTTGCTTAATCCAAGACAAACATTTCTGTTTTGTTCTTTTTTGTTTGTTTGTTTTTTCCCCACTGTCTAGGTGCCCTTGTGATGTTCTTCTAATTTTAGTATGCTGGATATAATAAAAATTGGAAATACCCAGACAATAAGCATGGTGTTTTAATGCCACAGCAGGCTGAGAGATATGGGAGAAAATCCAATAGCACATGTGGCATGTGAGGAAATGCAAACAGCTACTGAGACAGGATGGTTACTACAGCAGCTCATCTACATTACTTTAAAATACAAGGTCTCCATGTGTTGGGAGTTCTTTAATGTATGAGGATCAATTTACACCATAGGGAAAAAGCCATATAGAACTTTAGGCCAGAAAAACCTACATTTTCAGTAAAACAGATGTACCTGTAAGAGGATCCTGGACAGTGTGAAGTGAAGGTAGAGCCCAGCCCTGTGAGAGACCAGCTGAGGTCAAGGCTGGAGGGAATTTAGTTCTGTATAATTCAGTCACACTGAGTAATGTCACTTCCTCTCTGACCACTGCTTTCTCATCTGCCACATCTGAGTCAGCACAGCACTGCTTTGTTTGAATAAGGTTTATTTAAAGTGTTTCCTCTCTAGAGGTTTGGTGACACCAGAAATATTTGTTCCTTTGGAAACCACTCCCATCACCTCTGTGCTTATGTAAATACCAACTGAAGATGTTTTCATAGAATCATAGAATCGACTGGGTTGGAAAACACCTCAGAGATCATCAAGTCCAACCCTTGGGCCAACTCCAGTCCCTTTACCAGATCATGGCACTCAGTGCCACAGCCAAGCTCAGTTTAAAAACCTCCAGGGATGGCGAATCCACCCCCTCTCTGGGCAGCCCATTCCAATGCCTGAGCACTCTCTCTGCAAAGAATTTTTTTCCTGATCTCCAACTTCAATTTCCCCTGGCAGAGCTTGATCCCATGCCCCCTTGTCCTATTGCTGAGTGCCTGGGAGAAGAGACCAACCCCCACCTGACTAGAACTTCCTTCAGGTAGTTATGGAGAAACATCTTTGGGAACAAGTCCTTAAGTAGCACTTTTTCCTTAGCAAATGTGACCTACAGCTTTTAAACATCTTTGTAGCAAGGAAAAATCACAGCTTATACCATAGTGTACAAATAGAATAATATATGAAATATGGCTGAGAAAAATAACTTGTCTGAGACTAATATTACAAAAAAAGACACTATGCAGGCTGATTCCAGAAAGAATCACCTCACTGGCTTACAGAGCTGATTTTAGATAGTAAAGATGGAACTGTAAAAGTCAAGTTCCAGGTTTGTTCATTTCCCTGTTGTGAAGAAACATCTGACATGTTAAGAAGTTTTAGTGTAACACTAAGTCACACACTCATTCCAGCTGCTGACAGCCAGTAATAGCAAGATACTGCTGTTTATATCATAGTTATCAGATATATTTAATGACAGTAACAGCTCTACCCTTGCATTTCTGCTTTTATACCTAATATTTTTAGGTACTAAGCAAAACCAGACTTCATACAAGAGAAAATAAACAAACAAGGCAAAGTCTTGAATTAGGGATGGAACAGGAATAAGCACGGATTCGAGAGAGAGTAAATACATTTTTGGTGAATCTGGAAACAGATTAAAAATAGAGAAAGAAAAGTAATACTTGAAATGAAATGCTTTGGCTGCAGCCCCATCCCTCCAAAAACTCCCGAATGGAACAAAGCTGCAGATTTTAAGGCTGGTAAGAGCCTCACCTGCCTGGATTTCCTTTGTGGCCCTGGTGCAGTTGGCTGGTTCAAGCAGCAACACTGTGATGCACCAAATGGTTTAGAAGATTAGTTGCTGCTCCTTTGGCTTGCCCAAGAGCTCTTTCTGCATGGATGCTTCAAAGATTATTTGTTGTAATTCCCATGTTCTGAGGCTTATCTGTAACACAAAATGCACATGGATATTACCCCTGCACGGCCTCCCCAGCTGCCAGTCACCAAGTGCTGCACTCACTCTTTTCTTCCTAGTTTTCCTCACCAGAACAACATTACATCAGTTCTATTCAGTTCCCAGTGTAGTTTAAACATTAATTTACAGTCTGAAATTGGTTAATAAATTAAAGAAAACCCCAAACCCCAAGACTAAAAACCAACAAAAAGGCAAAGCTTTTGAAAGCACTGAAAGACTAATTGTTGTATCAATGGTTCAAAGTGAATGGGAAGATCCATCCAAAGGTGAAGAACTGACATTGATGTTTATTCCTCCAGAAAAGACATTTGCCAGCTCTTGGAAGGTTGCGTAAAAGTTAGAGATTTCCAAAATACCCAGAAAAGATAAAGATGTCCTTGTTAAAAGTGCTCTATTTGACCATGAAATATGTAAAACAAAGGACTATAACTATGTTAAGTATTCAGGAATATCACACAATCCTAGAATGACTCAAGGTGGAAGGGACCTTGAAACCATCCAGTTCCAACCTCCACCTTCCAAGGGCAGGAACACCTTCCACTACCCCAGGTTGCTCCAAACCCCATCCAGGGTGACCTTGAACAATTCCAGGGATAAGGAAGGGTAAGGAAGTAGTGTAGCATGAAGGAGTGTAACTGTGTTAAATATTGAGCAATCTGAACCCCCTTTTGTTTATGTTCACTTTCATTTGACTTATTCTGTGGAGGGTCTCCAAGTTCATGACCAAATATCAGATCAGAACCCAATGGATGCCTATATATTTTCACTCATGGTCCCAATTGTTGTTCTGAGAGGATTATGCCTTGTAAAGTTTGCTGTCAGTTCAGGAAATCTGGAGTCATCTGGAGAGCTTTCAAGGGGAAAACACTTCATAAGACAAGAAAAAAACCAAAGATAAAGAGGCAATATCTTATTCTTTACAATAGAAATATCTTTTTTTTTTGCAGTGATATAAAGAGTAATTATCTACTTCTTGTGAGCAAAAAACTGTAAATCATCTCAAATTCAGCAATGACAACACTAAAAAAATTCAATAGCATGAAACAAGAAAATATTACATACAGAGTGTTCTGGTGTCTACCTAAACCAGTACTAAATAAAGTGCCAGCCTACTTAAAGCTGGGAAAATCTCTTTTGAAGTTTAAGATCAAAAGCACTTTTTAAGTTTTAAGCAACACCATACGGTTTCAATTCTTGCTTTCAAACAAGCACTTTAAAAAGCACAACTAAAATGCAACTGACAAACTTGAAAAATCTTTTGTGTTCATCCACTTGGATGATCTAATGAGAAAATGGCTCAGTTCTGTTGTAGCTAATGAGGTATAACATCTTCACTGAACCTGAATATAAACCAGATATTTCTCTGAAGATACAGTCTTAACATGCTTCTATTTCTTTACTCATTCATTCTGCCATGTTTTTATTTAAGTGATGTCCAGCGAATGAAAGCACAGGTCAGTTTTGAAATAGAACATTTACACGTGAATTTACTCAATCCAAAAGTGCTTTGGACTCTGTATACAGGCTTTGTGATTTCAAGTGAGAAAATGTGTTTCACTAACTTATGAAGGGCCTGAGTTTGCAAACAGAGATATCAATGTAGCCAGACAGAGATCTGTGATAACACATTCTTGACTGATGATGTTCTGAGACAGAATCTGAATGTACATGAATTTTAACCTACCTAGTTTCAGCAGTGACCTATTATCAATGTGAAGACTGAGATCTGGCAAAGCAGTGAAGACAGTTTCAAATTATAGCATTTATTCTGGTAGGACCTAGAAGCTCATATCCTTCACTTTTACAGTAAAACACAAGAAATTTATACAAGGATACGATAAGGACATAAACCCCTAGGTGTGGGAAGCATAAGATATTATCGAAGGAGTTAAATTCAGTGCAGCAAGTAGTATTTGCAGCTCAGCACCAGTTTAAATGTGGTTGAGCAGGATGACAGCACCCTGGCTGTAAAAAACTTAAGGAGAGAATTGGAGTGGTACATTCTTGTGATGCAGCTGTCTACTGGTAGAGCTTCTTACCATAGAATCACAGAATCCAAGAATGGTTTTGGTTGGAAGGGACTGTAAAGAACATATTCCACTCTTCTGCCATGAGTAGGGACACCTGTCACTAGACCAGGCTGCTCAAAGCCTTATCCAACCCAGCCTTGAACACTTCCAGGGATGGGGCAGCCACAGCTTCTCTGGGCAACCTGTGCCAGGGCCTCACCACTCTCACAATCATTACTTTCTTCAAAAGATCCAATGCAAATCTGTCCTCTTTCAACTTGTATTTATATCTATAGGTACAGATATGTTTTATATCTGTATCAGCTTTATCTATAAAGCAAAGAGGTTGAGGAAAAGCTGAATGTGTTGAGGATGTGAGAATAGAACCGATCATACTGATGCTTCTCATCATCTTTAGTACTTGTGCTTCCCATGTGTAAAAACTGTTTCTGTGCTTTGTAAATATGAAACAGACACATAAGGAGAGAACAGGTTTGAAGAACAGTGTGGGAACAGACTCCAGGTCTCCTCATTACTCTGTTGATCCTTCTGCTGAAACCAATGGTTGAAATGAACACTGCAGGGTTTTGAGCTGGGAGGAAGGAATTCAGTTCATCAAACAAATCTCCAGACAAGTTTCATGCTGTGATACAAAAAACACAGGTCTGCTGTGGGACAATAAACTCTTTCAATCAGTGGGATCCTAGTGATAAATGGGCTACAGAGACAATAACCCTTCTGTTTGTAGGAGACACGTGCTGGGCTGGCCCCCCTCTCAGACTCCTTGCTGTTGTTATTCTTGCATTTAGGAAACCTAACAGTGAATCCTACTAGAAATCTCTGTTCCAGTGAATTTATACTGTAAAATGAGATGAGGGACACCCAATGAATGCAGACAGACTGACAGATGGGTGAGCACAAGAAAATAATGAGCAATGAAACTGGTCAGTGTGACAGACAGTGAACACAGCAGATGCCCAACTGCTGGGAAGCTTTCTTTTGGTTTCACTGTCAGGGAGGATTTCAGGGCAAGGTCTGGTGAAGAACAACAAGGTAGTTTGTCCAGGGAGCCCCTTCTCAACAGGAGTAGCAAAGGTAGAAATATGGAAAAAGGGGGTGTTGGTGACCAGTAGCAGCGATCAGCTCATGGTACACAATTGCATCTCAAGGCATTAGGGAAGGCACAAACACTCTCTCAAGGATAGGGATAGGCAGGAATGAACCACAGTGATGGAGACAAGGACTTTCATGGGAAGGACAGTGAGAGCTAACACAAACCAACAATAAAAGTGAAGATTATTACCTGTGTCAAATTATTTCCAGTGGATATGGATGGGATGAAATAGTATCTTTAAAGACAAGACAATATGTTCTTGTGTTATCAAATTACAGCTGAATATAATTATGTTGGTGAAGATCATCAAGAAGATGAATTGGAGCCTTATTTAATGATAATTGGACAGAGAAGTTTTTAACGGTGTTACACATTGTGTCAGTGTTTGAAAGTGTAATTTCAGCTGTAAACCCAGATTATGTGGTAACAGTGTGAGGTAAGAGAACAAATTTTCTTTGAATCTTCTGTAAAAAATTATCAGATACAAATACCCTGTGAAGGTATAGGTACTTCTGCTCCTGTTCTTGTTCCACATGGACATACTTGCATGACACCGTTGTGGTTTAACCCCAGCTGGCAACCAAGTACCACCTTCTGCTCACTCACCCGCCCACCCCATTTCCTACTGGGGTGAGAGGACAGTAGGGAAAAAAGGCAAAACCTATGGGGTGAGATAAGAACAGTTTAAGACCTGAAATAAAACACTATTATAATAATAACATTATAATAATTCTAATGACAAGGGAGACAACAAAAAAGAGAGAAATATCAGGAAGATGAGTGATTCATGATGCAATTTCTCACCAAGCACTGACTGGTGCCCAGCCCATCCTCGAGCAGCAACTGGTGCCTCCCAACCAACTTCCCCAGTTTATACACTGGGCATGATGTTCTGTCACTTGGAATATCCCTTTGGCCAATTCAGCTCAGCTGTCCTGGCTTTGTCCCCTCCTGGCTTCTTGTGCATCTTCTCACTGGCAGAGCATGGAATACTGGAAAGCTCTTGACTCAGGGTAAGTACCTTTTACCAACAATGAAAACAAGTCAATTCTTCTGAGCTGAAGAAAGGGAGAAGATACTATGCCTTTTATTTTTCCTGATTTTACAAAACCTGAGATTGCTACACAAAGTCTGTCTAGAAGAGGAAATAAATCTATTTTAATACTGTGATAACTGCATTAGGCACCCATTATAGAATGCATGAATATTGTCCTTGGAACATGAATAGCATTTACTTTACTTGTTCCAGGGGTTGATAGTCAGCTCTTATCCTATATTCTACATTTACTGGCAGTGAAAACACAAGCAATGATCAGTAGTTTTTCTTAAGCAAAATCTGTTCATAAAATGACTGAATTACTTGTGTGTTGTTTTGGACCACATCAGTAACAGTGGAAGGCAGTGTGTCTGATTTAATCTATCTGCCATCTCTACTTAAAGCAAAATACCTTCCTAAATAAAATCTGGGCATCTTGAGAAACAAGACTTAGGTCAATCATTATCATTGGTATTGCTTATCTGTGCAATTATGAAGAGCATATATGGATGACTGCAATTTCACCAATCACTGGAACAGGTTTCATAGGAATTACATCCATATATGATAAAAGAAACATGCTGGAAATGATCTATTACTTGGAGGTGGAAATGCTACATATATACCACTCCACTCTGCAAGCTGGGTTAAATTTTCAGGATTCAGCCCATCAAAATCTAAAAAATAAATGAACCCACTCCTCTGATCACAGAAGTCTGAGAACATGAAAAGAAAACAGTTTTAAACTACTGTTTAATTTGGCAAAATACTTATCATGGACTCACAGAATAGTTTGGGTTGTAAGGGATTGATACGGTGACCTTTGTGTGTGTTCTCACAACAGCTGAATGACAACAGGACGAAATAAATCCCCATGCATTCTCCCCCTAATCTGCTTGTCAAAACTTCCTTTCTGTTATGTCTGATCTGTAATTAAGTAGCATGAGCTAATAGATTAATAATAAAGAGAAGAAAAAACAAGAGTCCTCATTTTAGCTTTGCTTCTTCCTTTCAACCCAGCTAATGAAACCAGGGGCTTGGCAACCTCAGTTTCCACACAACCACTAAACACCGGTGATTGCTGGGCACGTGGTGGACACGAGTTGATTGCATTTATACAGCACAAACAAAACAACACCCAAACTGCATATCTATATGCAATATTAATTTGTGTTAAGATGTGTAAGTAATACTTTAGGCTTTACATGGCCTTATCTCAGAGTGCAAAAACTAAGAGCTAATTCAGCTTCTGGAGAAAGAGTCAAAAGGATCTGGGGAGTGTTTAAGAACATTTTTGTTTCTAGAATGTCTCACAACTGAGGAAGAAGTCAACAGTCATTAGGAGGACAGTGCCCACTTAACAGGAAATTGAAAGCAGCTATGGAAAAATAACAGAATGGGCATTAAGTAGTAAAAACTTCCAAAAAAACTGATGAAAAGACCAAGTGCAGAAAAGGAGGGAGTGAAAAAGCTGTTTGAAAGTATATCAATAACAAAAGTAATCTTGACAATGATACTGGATCATTGCTAACTGAAGATGGTAGAAGTATCAACAAACCTGAAATGATGCATAATTGTTTACTAAATACTTCATGTTGCATTTGTGGGAAAAGAAGGCTCAGTGTTAATCATATCACCCTGTAATAATGAACTGATTTCCATTCCAGTGTTAATTTAAAGGTTCTTAAGTAGCAACTACTGAACAAACCTCTGACATGTTTTAGTCAGTGACTGAGTAAGTCACATTCAAAAAAGCAGGCTGAGAAACATAATGGAATATTTACGTTGACTTACACTAAATTTGGGAACATCAGCCAAATTCAGGGGTGTTCAAGAAAGGTAAAATTCCTCATTTAAAAAAAGGAGAGGAAGATAAAAGGCATTAGAATAAAAAAAATCCCTCCCATGAATAGAAGGAACATTTCTACAGTTATTGAACTCAAGTCTTCTGAGCCCCCAGTCTATGCAAAGAATATTCATCTCCCATGAGGGAGCAGATCAGCAAAATGAGAACAGCAATTTGTGACATTATGATGAATGCCCATTCATTATGATGAATCCCATATCCATGTGTGCTTCTGCCAGTGTCCCTTTCCCCCAGAAAATCTGAAAACAAATTCATGTTTTCCCCCACACTCCAGGTGCTGAACAGGTGCAAAGAAGGAAGGCAAGAAGAGCTGGGTGAAGCCTTGAGAAGGATGCACACAACAACTGGGTTCTGCAGGATTCTCTGATGCTCAGTCTCTGCCATTTCTATAAACTTGACCAACATGTAGAGAAAACTCAATGTATAGAGGGGATTCTGCATGGTCACTTTGCAAGACTTGTCTGAGATGATAAAACTGAATTTGACAATGGATGTTGCCTTATATATTCAGAAGTGAGTAAATAAGTCCTGACAGGTCCAGGAAGTTTCAGTCCTGAAAAAGTGCACAGATGAGAAATGCAAACTGAAAGGTGATTTGAAAATGCTTTTTAGGACACAGGCTGATCTAATGTTGATGGCAAAAAGGAGTACATCTGTCTCCTTCAGAGGATGATGAAAAGAATATCACTTATGAAATGAGCAAAGGAAAGGAGGTTTAATGGCAAGATGAATGATTGCTTAGACTACACACAACATTGCAGAAGAACTCTGGATGAATATAGAAAAGCCTTCTTTATGTTCTTAAAAGGTACAGTAATCTGAACTGACTGAACTCATTGATTCTAACAAGGGGTTGTGACTGCCATCAGAACCTTATACAGTGTAAGACAGCTGAATTTTCACAGGTCAGGCTCAGGGGACTGAAATACTATCTCAATTTATTTCTCACTGTCTGAATACATTCCTGAAGTTTTTTTGTGTAATATTGTACAAACTTAAGGATGAAAATAGGATGTCAATGATCAGTCTGATCAGAGATACACATACACTCTCCCAGATCAAACCAGCAGAGAGAGGCAGGCCTTGCTCAAAATGAAATCCTTTGTAGAGAGGTTAAAAACCTTCCATTTGTGCCTGACCACCTCTCCAAGTGTCCAAAGAACAGATGACAGCAGCCTGGTATAGTTGGTTTGATGAAAGAAGTGGCCTAACAAGTTGTTCTCAAAGAACTCAGCTCAGCAAAGCCAACAAGATGATGCCAAACATACCAAGTGTGCAAAACAAACAAACCCACAAATGTACTGGCTTCTATCAAGCTGGGAGAAGGTAATAATAGGGAGATCCAAAGCTGCTGACACTGAAGACATCTCCTTCCTCCTCAGCAGAGCACAGGAGAAATAGAAGTATCTTCAAAAAGCTGGTGGTATTTCCTTCCTTTGCTGTCTGAAGCCTCAAGGCCACCTCTCAGTGCAGCTGCTGCCTCTTTGTTCCCCCATTTGGGAGCTTTGTCCAGGCAGTGTTGATTCAATGTGACTGTAGGTCAGCCAGAATACATGTAAAAAAAGGAAACACAATTAATCAAACAATGTTCCTCTGCTAACACATTAGCAAAACTGCCAATTACATTTTTCTGATTCAAGAGTTTCATCTTTAGACAGATGATTGGACAGTTTGAAAAAGTTTGCAGCAATTCAGTGATTCTGGGTCAGATTACTGCAATGCTACCCTAAAGTGGAAACAGTGGCTGCAATCAGCTTGGTGCTGATTGATTGCTCTTGTTACAAACCCCACAAACAACAGGGTATTAAAGGAGATTAAAGACCATTTTCCATCAGAGGAAATTAGTTTATCATTAGTATTATTAAAACAAAGACTGTATCATGAACCCCCCCTTGGCATTGGGAAGGAAGATTACACCACTGAAAGACACGAGATTGTTCTGTAAATTCATGCTGCAGACATTTCTAAACTGTCTGATAACACAGCCCCACAGGTCTGAATTAAGCAAATTAAAAAAAGACAAGTATAAGCAGAAACAAGTAAATGTCTATACCAAACAGATTTTGCTGTCCTGGTTCTGAAATGAGCATCTTAGAAAAGATCTGGCTTTGGACATGTGGCAGCAACAGGGATCCTGTCTGTATGACAGACTCCCCATTTCTCATTTTGCTATGGTATGTTAGCAATCACTGTGCCACTGAGGAAAGATCAGAGTCCCAATCAAAAAATTCAGATTCTATTGTAGGGGCCCAAATTATCCAGTATTGTATCTACATTGTCTCTAAGACAATCACTTAAATAATCAGTACCATTAGATTCGCTTTGGTGATAACTAAAGGACATTTTCTGGCTGTATTGTTTTATTTTCCTGAAGTATTTATGGTACCCTTCATGAATCCCTTCTCCCTGATGTCACAAAGTGTTTATGACATATACTAAAGCACTAATTTTCCTGGCAATTTTTCTAAACATGAATTCCCTAATGCACACAGAATAAAATGCTACAGTTATCAGCAGAAATGTGCTTTCCTCTAGCTATTCTATATTCCAATAACAAATTGAACTGACAGAGGAGCTTTTAACCTTTCATACTGGGCAGATTAACATGATTTCAGCTGATGGATCTGAACAGGTTAGGATGACCTTGGAGCTCCCTCCACTGAGGTTTTGTGGCTTTTTGCTCACTTTCCCAAGGAAACAAGGCTAATGGGATTGTGCTATGTCTGTATCCATCTGCCAGCCTTACCACTAATTTTTAAACCTATTGATGAGTTTGGGCCCAATTTTTCAGACCAGCACTCCTTGACTTCCTACAAATTCTATGAATATCAGCAGCTGAATTAGAGTTATAAACTGATGATCCCAGTGGAGGAACAGCTTCAATATTGGCTCAGCTACAATGCCCATCACTGGAGGATCCAGGAGAGACCTGATCTGATTGATCTGAGAATTTACACCTGATTAAGCATTGAATAATGTAAAGACAAGGCTCTTTCCTAAGAGAAAAGAATTTCTCCACTGTCCTGCTGCTCATCAGTGACTACTTAATTAGTTTATAATTTTACATGGTCTTTCAAGGTAAGAGATAACATTCCAAGGGTTATTCTTAATGTTTGCTGGTTCAAAATTAGACCTACTGGCTCTCTTGCAATCTGTTTTTCATATTGGTATTTAGTAGAACTCTGAAATGTTAATCCTGCCTGATCACTAGAAATGGATTAGTGTAGAGAGTTCAATATGCACAAAGCTCATTTGGCTTTAGATATGAAATATGCCTAAGCCTCTACATTTTAGGGTGGGGTATATTTGAAGGGTCAGTGTTAGAAAACTGCTGCTATATATGCATCAGAGCATTTATGTTTATAACTTTACTAGGAGAATTAATGTTTCAACATCTGTCAATATTATACTTCTGTGACATCAGGAAAAGTGTTGGGCTCTGAGCAGGCAGAAAAAATAAACTAAGCAAAGCTGCCAAATTTTCTAATGAAAAATTCTCAGGTCCAATCTCTGCTGAGAATGCAAAGTAGTTGGCTGTAATTTCCTGGGTCACTGTGGTTCTCTCATTGCACTTGCCACCAGCATCCCTGCTCTTTAAAATATTGCTCAATATTCTTGAAGAGTCACTGACACTCTCCTTTGAAATGCTCCCAGAGCATTTGGAATTCCTGGAATCCTTAAATGAAGCAAGCAGATTAAGGACTCATCTTGCCTTTGAAAGAACAAGCAGGTCGATCTGATCAGCATATCCATTGCAGAGCCTCGGTGTTTTAAAAAGGAAACTTTTCATATGCTGAAACCAGACATAAGCAAAATAAGTGACACAAAAATCTAAATCAAAAAAATGTGAAGGCTGTTAAGGAGTTGTTTAAAGACACTCAAAGTTGAACACTAAACACTTAATCAGCACACAGTTTCATTTACATTGAAAAAAAATCTTCACCCTTTTAAGTTTCCAGATTAAAGCAAATACTCATAAGCCCTACTGGGTTAGGCCATGGCCCTTTTATTCCACTACAGCAGAAGTGAATGAAAAATAGGAAAAATGATAGCACTGAGAACTATACGGTTGTTAGAAACACAGACAGCTGAAAATGAAAGCTAAAAATGTCGATGAAAATTTGATGGCTAATACAGATCATAGTCAGGACCACAGGAAATTCAAGCAATGCTATAGGCTTGATCCTGTCTAAGGATTTTAAAATAATCAGAATACAGAAGGGAAAGAGTTCCAGTGCATGTTTTTCTGCATCTTTGGGAAGAATTATGATGAGATGCTTATTATAATTTTTGGTACTAGGAAAGATCTTTGTAAGATTAGCACTTATTAAATAATTTCTGAGCCACTGCCAGAAGCAAGAACAAAACTTTCGTCTTCACAAAAACCAGAAAACAAAGTGTTTATTATAAAAAAAGGTGCAGAACTATTTTGAAGTTTTCCTTTTCTATAGCACTTGGTACAAGATTCAACAAAACAGAACATCAAACCTGGGTCATGTTTGATCCTGTAATATATTGTGATGCTTCTGCAACTTCATTAGAAATCCAGACTCCATCCAGGTCAGTGTGAGCCTTTAACCAGCCAATGACACTCAGCTGAAGTGAGGATTGCTTGAAGAATGATTTTTTCTTTTTTAAATGCAAATATAATTTACATACAAGAAAGAGACCTGCATTTCCTTTCTGTTTGGAGTACTGTCACCTCGTGGATGTCAAGAACTAGAGCTTTGCTCAGACCTGTGACAGAGCCACTGTGTCATCCCTGCCTAAGCTGTTTACTCACCACACACAAGATGAGGTACCTTTGGGCCAGTTCCGATTGTCCAGATTTGATGTGACATTGATGGGAATAAACTGCTCTGGAGTCACATGGGCTCACTCAGTTTATTAATCTTACAAACCTCACTAATGTGTAAAATGTGTTAGTATTTGTTTTTAAATTCTAGGAGTTTCCTTTTTGACCTAGAAGTATTAAGAAAAAAACCAATAAACCACCAACTGCAAAAATCCCACCCACAAAAACAAACAAAAAACCAAACAAAAAAAATTATAGCACACTTGAGAAATGCTTAAAGGATTTAGAGGTGACACTGAAACCTCAAGACATCACCACAAACTTACCCTGTACACACAGAATATGTTGGACTATCCACTAGTTAAATGTATACTACATGAAATAATACATTCCTCACATAATGAATAAAAATGTCTGTCTGTGAATGGAATATAGATATATTTTAACAACCAAATAAGCCCAATGCAATCATAGAATCATTGAGTGGTTTGGGTTGGAAAGGACCTTAAAGATCATCTAGTTCCAACACCCCAATCACTTACGAGGTTAATGACGTGTAATACTCAGGAGTTGTTGACACACAAGGCTGATGGCAAACAACACAGCAAAATTAAAAGTTTAGTCTAATAAATACCTAAGTAATAACAACGAAGAACCAGAGGCTGGAACCAGTGGCTCTTATTATTTCTTTTTATATCTTAGTATGTATTCAGAGGTTCATTGAAGCTTAATTGACCAGCTAAATAGACAAGGCAGCATCTTTTTGGATGCTTCCTGGGTGCCCCAATGGAGTTCTGATTCCTGTGTTGGCTTTTTGTTCATATTATTTGAGTGTTATTCTATTCAGATAGTACTCTGTTCCCCTGACTTGCACAAAATATTAAATTTAGTGTTAAATGATCGTTAAAACCCACCACTCTTTAAAGAGTCTCTCCATTCCAAAATTTTTAATGTTTAAATCTGCCAATTCTGACTGAGCCATTTAAATAATATTTAAATGCACCGATTCAAGGGGAATAAAGCAGAGAGAGAAACATTTGTTCCAGAAGTTGGTTGGGCAACAGGAATTAAATGAGAGTCAATAAAAGGGCTGAGTAATGGCTGTGTGGAAGCTCCAGTCAGCACAGCTGTGCTGCTGCAGGCAGATCCAGGCAGGAACAGGGACTGACAGTGTCCATGCACATCCCAGGGCTGGGAATGCCTCTGCTCCCACCCCTCCTTCAGGGCAGCTGAGACAGCACAATTAAAGCCAGGGCATGGTTTTGGTATCTGGCACAGGCCACCATGTAATTTCTAAGGGAAGCCAGAAGGAAGGAATTATGCCTTAGAGATGTCTTAGACCAAAAGTGCTGCAGAGTTTATTCACTTTGTTAGACTGGGACAGCACAAAGTCTCTTACACTGCAAGGGACTGAGAACTTACAAGGTGGAGGACCAGATTTCAGCTTTTTATAACTGTTAGAATTTCAAGTGCTGATAAGTACTTTATGCCACAAGTTGTGTGTGATGTCAAGACTGAGTATGTTGGGAGTGTATTTTTGTGAAATGTTGATTCCTTCCCTGGACTTTTTCAGCTGGTTCCATCTCAGGTTGAAGAGCTGTACTTTAAGCCTTTAATGCCCTCAAGAATGACCACATGGTTATGATTCACAGCAAAATATTTGGTTAAAGCACTCAGACACATTTAATCTTTAAATAGACTAAATTGGATCCAGAGCCTGGCACTCCCCTTTTTCAATATCAGGCCTGTTTGATGTGCTCCAGAAAGGTCTCTCTGCTTGTTAACATGAAATGACCATCATACAGGTCAAATGGGCGGTAAAGTGATACCACTGTAGTGTTGTGATTCAAACTGGAGATAATATCAGAGCTAGGGCTGCTAATGGAGTTGGACTTGATGATCTCAGAGGTCTTTTCCAACCCAATCGATTCTATGATTCTATTAATAATATCACAGTATTCATGATCCAAGTTAATCTCATCCTGTTCCTCTCATCCATCCCAGCCCAATCCTGCCTTGTGAGCACACCTCAAAACCAAGAATATTCATGCTGCTATATCTTCCATATAAAAAAGGATTTGAGCTTAATTTCTCACCAGGTCATAAATATTATTTAAGGCAGTAAATTCACTAAGCTAATGATAGGCATTAGAAGTGCTTTTAAGTCTAGAGCTGCCCTGCAGCCAAAAGTAGATCAGAAACAACAATTTTGCCAGACATGCAGCCAAATTCTGTGATCCTCCATGGCTGCCCTTAAAATGAGAAAACTTTAAGTGCTGGAGTGCAAATGCAAATATAATCCTACTGCTAAACCACAAAAAGATACTAAAATGTGAATACAACCAAGCATCAAACAGTGGAAAGACAATAAAGGCTATGATGGCTCCTTTTCAGTTATTTAAAACTATTTGTTCTCTAACATCTCCCTGAAATAAGTGATGGGGAGTCAGAGAGAAGGGAACAGATGCTGCTGGCACTAAGGGACAGGCAACTCTTCCATTATGCAAGAGCAATAAAGGAGGAGTGAAGCTGAGCAAAGACAGGGAACACAACCTTAGAAAAAGGAAAAGAGTGAAGAATTGCTAATATCTCACAGCAAACACAGATCACTGGAAAGATGGCACTTCAGTAAAATAGGAAGAAAATGGTTATCTCCCTCTTTCTCCTCTATCTCTGAAATTACTGGTTTATTTTCCTCAGGTGACATTCTGGTAACACCAAATTTCACAGAAAAAAAACATTTTAAAGAACAACTGGCATAAAGTCAAGTATTCCATAAAATTCAAAGGACAGGCTGATAGTTTAGGTTGTGTCCTATTCCCAGACACATTCCTTTTAAACCAATTTTCATTGAAATTTCATGTCCTTCACACAACAGAAAATGCTATTAGGATTCAGCCCAATAATTATAGTTCACAATGCATAATAACTGATAGGCAGAGGAACACCAGCTCTAGCAATGTTAAATAAATCTAAGCAGCATCAGAATCAAACCCAAATGGAAACACTGATTTTTAATTTTTGTGTTAGTTTAGAACATGGGGCCAACCTGAATAAAAAAGTAATAATCATATCAAAATCCATTTTACTGAAAATTTGACATCAATATCTCACTTGTACCTGAATAAATATTGGCCTTAAACACTGCAAATATTGTGGGCTTTTTTATGAAGCAGGCTGAGGCCTGACCTTTACTGTCAGTTCCACATTGAAAACACCACCATCATGTTACAAATCAAGAGACAGAATAAATCTGTTTCTCTTTCCCTCTTTCATAGTTATATTGTATGTAGAAAAGACATTGTTCATTGAACTGTAAAAAATAAAAAGAATTTGGAATTTGTAAACTTTCTAATTTTTAATTAAATAAATTTAATACTGAGCATGAAATGAGAGAAATTTGATAAGGAAGTGGATAGCAATAAAGTCAGGAAAACATCTTTCTGTAAACTGATCTGCTAGAAACTGGGTTTAATTGCCTCTTAATCAAAGTGTAGCCAATACTGGAGTCGGACACTAAAGCCCAGCAGAGTCTTCTGGCAGGACCAGTTCATGGTCTAACACAAACCTCTCACTGTGGCTGCAGTCACAATTCCTCTGTTCCAAGGAAGCTCACATTTCTAGTGGACAAAGCAGGGTAAAAATAATGCTGTTTTTCAGCTAAATTTGGCAGTAATTTCAAAATGTTAGTCAACAGTGTCTTCTTCCATGAAGACCTAACACTTTAATTCCTTTCTACCATTAGACCTCTTTGACATACAGATTCACACAGGCTAAGAGAGGAGTTTAACTTGACTTTCTAACATCCTGTGCAGGATAAACAACTGCCAGACTGTCAAAGCCCAGCTTAGATCCTGAGAGCATGGACAGGTCTCCTGCAGTGCTTCTCTTCCTGCATTGTCCAAAACTGCTCCATGTTGTGGTGTGATCACCTGCCATAAAGAGCTTTTATTTCCTCCCTTCTAAGAAACCAGAAACAATCCCAGTTCCTTTATAAAGAGACAGGTGCTGTCCCCTGTTAGCACTCAGAATTTTGGAACGTGTATCACAGTGAACAGGTAAAATTGTTACTCAAATCTCACTCTGTTCTTTTGAAAAAAATAAGGTAAAACAGAATCTATCACTCAGAGGATACACATAATACAGTGATTTAGCCTGGTTGCTTATAACTCTGTTTCTCATTTTTATTTGCTTAAAGACAAAGTCTGTGGGCTTTAAGGGTGAAGATTTCCTCTGTGGTGTGTACATTGCCCTCTGCAGCCCTCACTCAGTCCCACTGTATGAGGAGTGGGTGTGAACCTGCATGAATTGAGCTGTGCTTAGTGTGGGCTCCTGGCAAAACAGCAGCATGGAACTGCTCATGTTCACTCTGTCCACTAAACAAGCACAAGTGTTTAAGAGAACATTCAAAGAGGAAGCTCCTTACCTGTTATTGTCTTGGAAAAACTTTGGATAAGCAGAGACTGTGTCCTGAAGAATGAAACTTCTGACAAGGATCCATAGTCAAAGATGAGCTTAGAATAAAATGTTAATTTAGCCTTAACTTTATACCAACAAGTGCCTACAAACACACACCATTGCCAGAAGTACACATGCAGCACCAACAGAGCAAAACCTCACCAGTCCATGGCAGGGGGAGAGATATTCATACTCTCTATTATCTTCATAGCTCAGTCTCATCTTTATTCTGGTGGCTCAGACTTCTTGCTCCTTCACTCTTGCAGCTCAGTCATTACAACCACTTGAATCTGTGCTGTAAATACCCCAGAGAAGGGGTGGAGTGCAGAGCACTTCAGCCAATGGGTGTGATGTTCATCTCTTGGGCAGGTGCAATTAATGACCTTAAAAGTCTATCTCCTGAGCAGGTACAACTGATTATCTTTTGATGACAAACCCTTCTGCTCCATTACATGCATCACTTTCTTGTACCACTTCCATGGCCTCAATGCTGAATAGGCTCCTGGGTAGATGGGATTCACTGCACAAGCTGGAGAACTGTGGCCAAGGAAACCATTTGCAATTCTCACTTTCCCTGAGTGAGGGAGAAAAGACACTTAATGGTTCTAATTCTAGCTTGGGGGTTCAAACAGTGGTGCTCATTGTAGTAAAAGGCTACAAGTAAAAGTCTGACAAGTGAATGTTTTAATATGTATGCAACACATATTAATAAAACCATGTATTTTATATTTATTAGGGTTTTTAAAATGAAACAAATACACTTTGGTAAAAAAACCCAAAACAAACCCAAATCTGACATTTGTAGCTGGCTAATATTTAAAAGCAGTGAAAACCAAAATACAAAAGAATTCATAAACAGTGGAACCTGTGAGGCCAGATATCCTTTGGATATCATTTTGTGTCATGAATACATCACTACCTTAAAAGATTCCATAATTTTTTCCAAATTTGGTTGACATTTGATCAGTCCTAAGCCACTGCAGTGACAGAGTCCCACAACATGACTGGTGTCATGAAAAGATCAGACATGTCCAGTTACTTCTTACTCTTCAAATTCTCAGTAGCCAAAGCCTCTTGTGGAGCTTCCTAAGGTGCTGAAATGCCACTGGGACAGATTTCAGGAATATTGCAGAGCTCCTTTCAAGGCTGCATGTGCCACCTCATGGCCATCCCCAGTATCTGCAAACTGTCCTTCCTGTAACAGCAATTACTCAGGCCATACAGCACATATTGTACAAGATCTCTTCAAACTTTGAATTACCATGCTTGAATGACTTCTTAGGATCCCTGTGGGTTTTGCCTTCTGCCTAAGCTTATTATTTCAGAAACCCTGTTTTGGGACATTCCCGTAAGCTTGGACTGTCACAGAGAAGAGAAGCTTTTTTTTTTTCTGTCAGATCACTGCAAAGATTAAAGCAAGGGACAGGTATCTTTATCTGACTGAGACCATCCCTTAAAAATGTAAACAAATTTAAACAGTATGAAAATATAACTATGAATTATGATAAGGGATGGCAGGCAGGGAAAATAAAATAGTTTATGGTGTTATTATTCCAATAAAATGAGAGATATGTGCAAGAAAATCAGCCTGTTAGCTCTGTGTGCTGAAATAGCATTTAACACCAGGAAAAGGAACCTCAGGGGGCCTCTTCAAATAACCATGACATAGAATCATGGAATGGCCTGCATTGGAATGGACTGTGAAGATCTTCCAGTTCCAACCCCCTGCCATGGGCAGGGCCACCTTCCACTGTCCCAGGTTGTTCCATCCAACCTGGCCTTGGACACTTCCAGGGATGGGGCAGCCACAGCTTCTCTGGGCAACCTGTGCCAGGGCCTCACCACCCTCATAGTGAAGAATTTCTTCCTAATGTCTCATCTAAACCTACTCTCTGTCAGTCTGAAGCCATTTCCCCTCGTCCTGTCGCTCCACACCCTTGTAAATAGTCTCTCTCCATCTCTCTTGTCGGCTCCATTCTGGTATTGGAAGGCCACAATTAGGTCAACCTGAAGCTTCTCCTCTCCAGGCTGAACAAACCCAGTTGTCTCAGCCTTTCCTCATAGGAGAGGTGCTGTATAAACAGTAATAAAACTGAACAGGACAACAGATGCTGCATTTGAAAATACGTGCTTGCAATCCAAAAATCTGTATCAGAGCAAAAAGAGGAAGGCAGGTGTGAAAAATGTTGTTAAGAAAGGTTGAAAAGGAGAGCAATGAAGAATAGAGAAGAGTTGTCCTGAATTAATTTCCCTACCTTCTCTTCCAGAATGACACTTAGGGCTAGGTATCTGGAAATACCAGAGATAAATGGATTAGGAATCAATTTAAGATTTGAGACAGAAGAGGCAGACTTGGAGTTAGGATGAGGCTTTCAAGCCAGGACTGGGGTGCTCCATGACTGGAACTGAGACTGAAAGAACAGAAAGCCAGTGTTGTGCTCTGTGTAGCACTGATGGGAATAACACAATAAGAGCAAAATGGTACTGTGTTCAAACAAATACAAGTGAAAATTATGAAATAAGTGGCTGAAGAAACCACTAAGCCAATCTATTCCACAAGCAGTAAATACAGATGCTGCAGGTGCTGCTGTGGAGCCTTCCAAACTAGTCCTGCACTTTTCCTCACTAACTCTAGTGGAGGGCACTGGTGAGAAATGAGTGTGAAGAGACAATTTGCAACGAAAAGAGAATGGGCAAGGAAAGGACAAGAAGATAACGAGAAAAACTGGAAGCATTAATCGTGCCTTTGCCACAGATTTGCATAAAAATGTGAAGAATGAAGCAGAGGTAACACCAAGAAATATAATGAGATCAGAGGAATAAAATAGCAGAAAAATGACTAGAAAAAATGATGAGAGAGAAAAAGGGAGCAGCAATTTTCTCCCTGCAGTCTTCTGTGTTATCCTTTACTAAACAACAGCATTCTTATGTCCATGATGCAGCACACCATGTGTACATCCAGACCCTGGAAACCACCCATCAGCATTGGAGGCAGCTGCTTTTCCTTAACTGGCAATTCAGGGTTGCATATACAGGAGAGAGATTCCATCTTTTCTTATTAAGAGTCTACAAACAGAAGAAATAGGGAAAGACTCCAGGTATTCATTATGCTGTTACAAAAGCAGGCAAAAGACAAGAATAGACATTGTGACCATTTCAACTTTACACATAGCACAGCATTTACTAAGGACAGCAGACTGTGATTAACACGAATTCCATAATAATGCTTTTCACAGTCATCACGAGATCACTTGTAAGAGTTTTTTCCCCTCCTTCCTTCTTTATAATCAATAAAAGTAGTCTCCATGTTTGGTATTACCAAAAAAACCCCAATCCCAAAACACAAGTGAGTTATTTGCCTCCGTAGCCACAAGTTTTGTCTTTGCTGAAGATCCCTACCAGGAAGTTAGCAATAGTATGAGAAGCAAGAATAGTACAATAAATGTTGACAGCAGATTCAAACCTCATACAAACACCACAAAGCTGCTGAAAGCTTATTTTCTTCTTATGACTCTTTTTTTATGAGGATGTTATTTCTGGTGAATTACAACACTGAAGTTTGAGCATTTGCATGTTAATGTGAGGATTTGGTTAATTATTGCTGAACTTTTCTGCCAAATAAACCTCAGACCATGAGGTTTCAACTTAAGAACAGTGTCAGGCTGGTAGTTGTGTCTCAGGGAAGATGCATAAATTGCCTGTCAGCAACTGGAATGGGATCTAATAGAATCCTAGAGTGGTTTGGGATGGAAGGAACCTTAGAGACCATTTGGTTCCAATCCCCCTGCCATGGACAGAGACACCTTCCATTCATCCAGGTTGCTTCAAGCTCCATCCAGCCTGGCCTGGAACACTCCCAAGGGATGGAGCACCCACAGCTTCTCTGGACAGCCTGTGCCAGTGTTTCACCACCCCAAATCCCTTAGCAAATGGAAAGAAAACCTCTAAAAATATTCCCCACTATGTTATGGCATTAACTGAAACACAATGTCAGAATGGGCATGCTCTGAATCCCAGGGAATTAGTTGATTTTGGCAGCTAAAACTTTGTGAGCTCAGAAGGCACCTGCTATCCCTCAGATTGAAAAGGTCTTCTGGCTCCCTTCAAGCTCTCAGCTTATGTATAAAATAAACTTTCATACCCTAATAGTAAATGCACTTGAAAAGATGAAAAGCACTGTAGTGACTGTACTAAAATTCTAACAATACCATCAAAAATATCAAGGATGCAAAAAAAAGAAATGGATTCATCAGTTCTGTCTCACAGCTACAAGCTGGTTGTCCTAAAGACCATTGCTCCACTGGGGACACAGCACCACAAGCTGCTCAGGGCAAGTGTTTCCCAGTGCTTATGGCAAAGATCTTGGCTCCACCACAGGTCTCAAAATGAGTCTTGTAAGGCAGTGAAATAAATAAGCAAAATCATGAAAATAAGTTGAGGCTTACCCAGAAAATCTTGGGACATACCAGCATGGATATAAATCCACCCTGTGACTGCCCTGAACATGCTCTTGCCCTCCTGTGATGCAATGAAATACAGATGTAGGTACATCTGGGTGGAATTTGATTTGTTTCTGAAGTCCAGGAGCCAGTCTTAGAAACACCAGTGTGGGGATTTTGGAACTCCAAGCCATCTCTATCAGGGTAAAATTTCTTAATAATCCTAAATTATTTGATGCTTTGTAAAATGTTTCTACCCTTTTAACCCCCAAAGTTAACAAGGCCAATGACACATTAAGTATCTCTTACAACTTAGGCACTTACTCTGCTACACTGAAAACTTCTTTCTACAGAAATATTTGAAACTTATTAAATTTCAGCCTCAGAATTTGATTGGGCACTCTAAATATGCTTTTTATTTCCATTCTCATGATATTGTATGTTCTGAAGTCCCAGGTACAGAATGGTGATCAAGGTATAGAACATGAACTCAATCTGTGAGCAGAAATGTACACAGAGAAGAGGTTCACAGTATTTTTTCTTGTTTTGCAGTGATTTTTTTCAGTGATTTCTACATGTTTTTCTCCTATTTCCTATTCAGAAGAATCACAAAAAGTACATTTAGCCTGTTTCATTTCATTATAGCTCTGCTCTCACAAGCAGAGACAGACAAATTTACCTTATTTTATTCAAGAGTTCCATTCAAAGTTAAGCACCAAATATCAGTATCTACTCAGATATAACTCATTGTGTCCATTTTCTCTTTTTACACTGCCATATTTTAAATGTATTTGAATTCTTCTAAAGCAATTATGGTTTGCAAGTATCTGCAGCAGTTTCTACAGTCAAACTTGAGAAAAAGGAGGCAGTTCATTGACCAGCCATGAAAACCTGGGGGCAGAGGCTCATTTATTCTCTGTGCTACACAATTCAAATAACTTAAAAATGCAAGGCCATTTTCCCTGTGTCTGACTATAAAGACAATAAACTCCTGTACTTCTATCCAGTACTATAAGATTCCTTAAAGGTTATGGGGTAATCAGACACCTTACAAAGAGAACCACCCTAGAAATGCAGTAGGTTCCCCAGCTTTTCAATCAATTGAAAGATTTCTTAAAAAAAGAATAATTATAACAGTCAAAATCAGTGCTACACTATTAAAAATATTGTTCTCTCTCAAAAAAATTAAAAAGATTCTGTGCTAAGATTACTCATCCAAAAACCTTTGGTTTGGCTTTCATCCCTACCAGAGTGATTTATTAATTTCTCCTTGCCAGAACAAAAAGATCCTTGGCTTGAGAAAGTGGCATTAAAAGTAAGCAGAATGCTATTTATAAACAACCTCAAATGCACACTGTAAGTACAGGAGTACCTGCAGCTCTAACAAACATCCCTGAACACAGAGAAAAGGCTTACCTGAGGTGCACAAGCTTGGAGTATTCAAGCAGAAAACAGTCCTTGAAATACTGCCAGTCTAAATTTGAATCTCCCCTCAAGTGAGCATCAAGGTTATTCATACAAAGGTTGTGTAAGTACCTTCTAGAGCTTCTTTACAAGTAAATATGTGTAGGAACTTAGAATAATCATATTGCTGTTGTTATAAAGCAATTGGGCAGCTTGCTTAGTCTCTTTTCTCCCTTTTTTAAAATCGAGGCATTCATATATAGGTAAAATAAAATAAAGGCAACAAAAAATCAGTCTTTGTGGGCTCCACTCTTCAGCCTGGTGCACCACCAAAGGAAGGACAGGAGGGGAGAGTGTTTCCTTTCTTGTCAGCTGTCTTCAAATGGAGCCTGTGGAGCACTGATGCTTCCAAATACTCCAGATCCTTGTAGCAAATCTGTACCTAAAGGGGTACAAGAGAGCTGGAGAGGGACTTTGGACAAGGGCACGGAGTGACAGGATGAGGGGGAATGGCTTCAAACAGACAGAGGGCAAGGTTAGTTGGATATTAGGAAGAAATTCTTCCCTGTGAGGGTGCTGAGGCCCAGGCACAGGTTGGGCAGAGAAGCTGTGGCTGCCCCATCCCTGGAAGTGTTCAAGGTCAGGTTGGACAGGGCTTGGAGCAACCTGGGATAGTGGAAGGTGCCCCTGCCCATGGCAGGGGGTTAGAACTAGCAATCAATATCTGTCTTAACAAAAGTATAATTTCTAATTTACATTAGCAGAGAGTAAGGACTTGCATTTTGTTGTTGCTTAGTAACAAATGTTAGGGACCCAGATTTCCATTCCTAATTCCTTGCTGCCTTCTTTTTATCTAAAACAGACATTTCCTCTCCACATTTTTCCAGGTCTGGAGTTGGAAGGATTCTAGGCAGACACTGTTTTATCCAGAAGTATCAGATCAGATGAAAACCAGTGGAGGATTTGATCAGCCTGAAGAAGGAGGGTTGATTGAAGTTGTAGAAATACCTTTAGAAGACTCCATGAAGTTTGCTTATGATGAGACTTTCCTTAAGACCATCTTCAGCTTCATGTGGTTCCACAACCCAAACTACCAGAAATGAAAGCACCATGATTTTAAGAAAAGTTTTCCTGCTGGTTCTGTGAGTACAGAAAGCTGCAAATCTGCCTGCCTCGATCAACTCAACTTCTCACAGTGCAAATCTTCCTTGAAATAACTTTGGAAGTAAAATCTGGATTAAAATCCGGACCCAATTTCCATTATTAGAAAAACAATCACTGGCATCACTGGGGCCAGATTTTTGTGCAAAGATTGAGTAAATTTGTCCAGTTCTCCTTTTTCATGGCACTGTTTTGAAGAGCTGCTCAGGCCCTCAGTGCAGCTGCCACAAGAACCTGTCACTGTGGTCTGTACACACTGGCAACTGTCAAGGTCTGAACATTTAGCTTCCAACAGCAAGAAAACTGACAAGCTTAAGCAGTAAACTTTGGTCAACAGAGGCTGAGAAAAAATCCCATCACTAAGGACAAGGCCTGTTGATGTTCACCCATGATGATGAGCTGTCTCTGGTTCCAAGATAAAGACGGACTTTAAGATAAATATTATCAATTCATAGAATCATAGAATCATAGAATCGATTGGGTTGGGAAAGACCTCCAAGATCATCGAGTCCAACCATTGGTCCAACTCTAGTCCATTTACTAGATCATGGCACTCAGTGCCACGGCCAATCTGCGTTTAAAAATCTCTAGGGATGGTGAATCCACCCACTCTCTGGGCAGCCCATTCCAATGCCTGAGCACTCTCTCTCTAAAGAATTTTTTTCTGATCTCCAACTTCAATTTCCCCTGGCAGAGCTTAAGCCCGTGCCCCCTAGTCATATTGCTGAGTGCCTGGGAGAAGAGACCAACCCCCACCTGGCTCGAACTTCCCTTCAGGCAGTTCTAGACAGTGCTGAGGTCACCTCTGAGCCTCCTCTTCTCCAGGCTAAACAACCCCAGCTCCCTCAGCCTCTCCCCATAGGGCTTGTGCTCCAGTTCCTTCACCAGCCTCGTTGCTCTTCTCTGGCCCCACTCCAGCCCCTCAATATCCTTTCTGAACTGAGGGGCCCAGAACTGAACACAGTACTCAGGGTGTGGCATTACCAACGCAGAGTCCAGGGGAAGGATCACTTCCCTGGTCCTGCTGGCCATGCTATTTTTGATCCAGGCCAGGATCCCATTGGCCTTCTTGGCCACCTGGGCACACTGCTGGCTTATGTTGAGCTTCCTGTCAATTAGTACTCCAAGGTCCCTTTCTGCCTGGCTGCTCTCCAGCTACTCTGTGCCCAGACTGTAGCGCTGCAGGGGGTTGTTGTGGCCAAAGTGCAGGACCCGGCACTTGGCCTTATTGAACTTCATCCCATTGGAATCAGCCCATCTCTCAAGTCTATCCAGATCCCTCTGCAGAGCCCTCCTGCCTTCCAGTAGATTGACACTCCCTCCCAGCTTGGTGTCATCAGCAAATTTGCTGATGATGGACTCAATCCCCTCATCTAAATCATCAATAAAGATGTTAAACAGGACTGGACCCAATACAGACCCCTGGGGAACACCACTGGTGACTGGCCACCAGCTGGATGCAGCTCCATTCACCAGCACTCTCTGGGCCTGACCCTCCAGCCAGCTCTTAATCCAGGAGAGGGTACACTTGTCCAGGCTATGGGCTACCAGCTTTTCCAGGAGTATATTATGGGAGACAGTGTCAAAGGCCTTGCTGAAGTCCAGCAAGGCCTTTAATTCATGTTAAAACCCTTTGTTTCTCTCTTCCCCTCATGTAAATCCCTGCGATAACAGAACAGTGACTGTTTCTGCAAGGTATTGTGGAACTCTCTAATTGAAATAAGCCCTCCCTGAATTACCATAACCCTTCCTCCCTATTAGTATGTGCTGTTCAGAAACCTTAAATTGCATGTTGCAGGTTCAATAAAGTATTCCAGTTTTCATCCCCAGGACTGGGATCATTACTGACCTTCACAGGCAACTGTGTATTCACTGTAGTTTTTAGTATTTCTTGGAGGAAAGCAGCAAACCTTAATAGTCACAGATGCCTTGACTGTATTCCTGAGTTCAGCACAGCTTTCAGGGAGCAGCTTTCTCTGTGGTGTGCAGAGGGAGCATTTGCATTTCTGAACATGCAAACCTTTCTTTCATAGGCAAACATGTCTGTAGGTCCTTCTGCTAACATGGTAACAATGGAGCAGCTGTAAGATTGTGTGCTTCTGTTTGTTCCCACTCCAGTGCTGAGCAGCAGTGATGGTGACAGAGGGGTGAAGGATGGAATTCTGCTGGAACACGTGCCTTTCATAGAATCATAGAATCATAGACTCAGTTGGGTTGGAAAAGACCTCTGAGATCATCAAGTCCAACCCTTGGTCCAACTCCAGTCCTTTTACTAGATCCAGGCAGTCACTTTGTTTGCTTTGTGGGTGATACTTGGTTAATTAGATAAAACTTTGTCTCCTAGAGTGGGATCAGTGTTGATAAATACATGAGATTTCTCTGAGGTTTTCTATGGTCTCAGTTTTCTTCTCACTCAAATGGGAAGAATGGGACTCACTCCCTAAATAATACTTCTTGGAATCTAATAATTGGAGATTCTTATTGTGATTTTTTTTCATGATTTGTGCAGTTTACTTGGAAGCCTGTGCAACATGCACAGACATACTGAGCAACATAATTTGATTTAATAGAGTGGTGTTGCCGTAAAAGTCTGTAAAAAAGACTCTGAGCCAAGTTTTGTAGGAGATAAGATAATGGGCAGGCACTTTAATGAGCAACCCTGCTCATCCAGGAATACATCGACGCACGCGCCCGCAAGCTCTAAGTTCTATAGTTTTTATAATATAACCTATCCAATCACTACTGTCCACATGTCCAGTTCCACCTCTGTCCCCTCCCAGTTCCTACCCCTGTTGAATTGGGGCTGGGGTCGTTGGGACCCTCTGTCTTCATCCACCTCCTCTTCTTCAGCACACAAAGGTCTCTTGGATGCTCTCCAGGGCTTCGGGTCACACTGCTCCATGTTTATGTTCTCTTCTGATATGCTTTAATCAGGTACCTTGAGGAAGAGACTAAACAGCTGGCAGATCTCAGCTGCCTGTTCTGGAGCAGGGGTAGAGATAGAAGGATTTTATGCTACAAGCTGCTAAATATTAATTCACTAAAATCTACAGCATTACATCTACTGTGTCTCTAAAATCTACAAAATATGAAAATTGAAAAATTAAAAAACCCTTTCGGCATCAGTGGCCTAATTACAACATACTTGTTCTATCAGTGTAGTTTGTACGTGGACTGTGTGTCATGTGAAACTGTAAAGAGCATGAATGAAAGAGAATCAAGTCTGGCAATTTAATTATGCACATGTTATTCACTGACTTAATCAACATGCCTACATTGTATCTGCCTTCAGGAGCATTGAGGTGCTAAGTGTGTTTAGAAGATGAGTACTGCAAATATGCAAACTTGAACTTAGCAGCTGGAATAAAGTCAGCACAGGTGGCTCATGGTGTCCAGTGGCTGATTTTAATCACTGCATATCTAAATGGGTGTATAAATAATGTGGGTTTTTTAAAAAATGTTTTTATAACTTCTACTTTCTGGTTCTCCTACTGACAGGGAGGAAAGGTCCTTGGAAAGCTATCGAAGAAGGAGCAGCCTTTGTCTGTGGAGTCAGACACTTTTTGTGCAAGTTCAGACACTTTTTGTGAAAGTTCAGACACAGCTGTGTTGAACTGGGCCTGGTCTGTGGTGAGTCAAGGGCTGAGTTATTGTGAGAAGCAAATAAATTCTGTCTGCCTGATATATTTACATTGGAAAGTGTTTTAAGGTGGGCTCTCCACTTCCCTGTCTAGTACTGTGTGTCCTGAATGCTGCTGAGGCTTTTATGAAGTACTACAGTCTGTAGAATAAATTTTATTCCAGTCTGTAGTTACCAAAGGATCTATTTGATTCTGTCAAAATTATTAATTACACAGCAGGTTGTTATCTGGTCACTGTCAAGCTAATAAATAGGTGTGTATACATGTCAAGAGCCTTTTTTTTCTGTATAATTCAGCAATTTGGAAAAATAAATTGGTGCCATGGAGGCAAATTAGCCATTGCTTGGTCTGTTTTTCCACATCATGATGTGCACATCATGGGCTGTCAGGTGCCAGGGAGAGCACACGGACAAAGCCAGTGAAGAAGCATTGCCCCCACCTCCCAGTCTGCTCCTCCCCAGGGGTCTGATGGGCACACACCCACAAAATCCTGGGGGACTGTGGTGCCTCTGAAGCTTTTACACCCCAAGAGATGTTACATCCAACCCCTGTGTTCTGCCTGAGCCTCCCTGCAATACAAACAAAACAGTCACAGGATTACTCTAATTTTCTTCCATAATTTGGGGATTTTCCACAGAAACAGAAGCAATGCATTACAGTGAAAGCTGTGCATAAAGCAATGAGGTATCTGGTGTTTGAATTTGAAATACTAAATACAAATGTATCTTCAAACTTTTACTTTCCCAAGTTAATTTTGGTGAGTATTTTTGTAAGTATTTAGGAATGCTTGAAAATGTGGGAGAAAGGGCTTGAGCTTTTTTTTTTTTCAAAGCAGCACATGATTCATGTTTATAAAAATAAAACCAGAACAATTCAGATGTCACTTCTCAGGGCTCATTTCAAAGACTGTAATTAGAGCAAATCCAATATATATTGGCCAATCCAGGCAGGAAAAAAGTTCTTCTAATGGAATCTTGAAATTGCATCTGTGTTTTAGGTGCATCCTTCAAATGTGCCACCACATACACAATGAACAGTTTAGCATAAAACTGGGGCCCCATCTGCTGCTAATGAATTCAGGCTCCAGCCTGCAGAACTCTGATCTCATCCTACCACCCCCATGAGATCAGTGCCTTTTATTGAGTACAACTGAGTGTCTTCTTGGTCTTTGGGACTGGCATCAGCATCTGTCTCATCTCCTCCTATCTTGGTAGGCATGGCTGGGGGACCAACATCAGGGAAAAACAGCCAATGTCATATGCAAGGTCTGTAGTTAGTCATGGAAGTGCTTCAGAAACCACCATTTGCTGGAGAGAGCAACCTCTGCATCCAATACTGCTGCCTGATATTTGTGTAATATCTGTTAAAAGCAAGGAGGGGGGTTTGCGACAGGCCCCCAGGG
Source organism: Pithys albifrons albifrons (assembly GCF_047495875.1). Taxonomy (NCBI): domain Eukaryota; kingdom Metazoa; phylum Chordata; class Aves; order Passeriformes; family Thamnophilidae; genus Pithys; species Pithys albifrons. The sequence continues at coordinate 5,725,200 of NC_092463.1, read as the reverse complement.
CAAAAAAAGGAGCAGTGTAGGATCAATGCCAGATGTGTATGAAAATTGCACAGCCTCACACTGGCCCTCCAAAGCAGCCTCGACCCTTTGCATCCCTGACCAGCTGATTTTATGAAGGTGGAGACTGTCCCATGTGCAGCAGCAGCATCACACCGAGCAGCTTCTGGGCAGCACTCAGCTGGAGCAATGCACAGAAGACAGCCAAGGCAGGTACCAGCTTTGCACCCCATTTTCTCAAATGCTGTATCTTCCTGGTCATGCTGTCAGCCTCATCTCTCCAAATGGTTTTCTTTTACCTCTGATGTCTTTGCTCAAGGTATTATTCTACTTCTATTTTTGTTTTTTATTTTGTTGCTCTTCCATGCAGTCTGATCCCAGTCTCTCAGATGAGCACAGTCAAATCACAGCAATACATCACAATAATCAGATCTGATTCCAGGGGCTCTCTCGGAGTCAAGGCACTGACTGAAGGGTAATGGGTTTATTGATCACAGCAGAGCAACAGTTCTCTCTAGCACAGGGTTTAGCTCCTAGATTGACTCTAATATGTAGATTTGTTTTTTCTCACTGTCAAATGTGATGTGTAAATCCTGCAATTAATGATACAGGTCTGTTCCTAATTTGATTAATGGGGAAACTAAAAGGTTTAAGTGAAGGTCTTGCCTAATAAAGCCACATGACTGACACTAATGCCCTGTCCTTTTTCTGTCAATCAAGGCTGATTGGCAAAGCTTTTTAATTCAAGTCTTTAAGCAGGATGATCAGCATTTACTTATCTAGTGTTGATTTCCATTTGACCAGGATGCTCTGAAGTAAGATATCATCGTATAGGGCAAACCCTCTTACAAGGGATAAAGAAACTGAGACTGCCTTGATCATCCTCGTTACCTCTTCAGTCCTAATGATCATCCTGAGCAGTTCCAGGATGAGGGCAGGGCATTGCATGTGGTTTCAATTACAAAGCCACTTCCATGTCTTTGGTAGTTTCTGTAGTTGCCACAGGGGTGACGTCCCACGTTCAGTCTCTGACACTGAGTTGGCATAAGCACGTTGTGAATGAGAAATCAGCACTTTCTGGAGCGATGCCTGCAGGCAGCTGATGAATGTCTGGCCTTCATCTCATCCCTTCTTATCCCCACCTCATTGTGGGTATGGGAGTTGTCTTTGCACCACTTCAGGCTGGAAGAAACAACAGTGGTGGCAATCTCAGTTGGAGAGGCAGGTGTCAGATGGAGCTGTACAGGAGTTCCTGACCTCAGGGACACCCAAGCAGCCACTCCGAGCCTTCTCAGGACCAAGAAGCAAGATACAAACAAAATCTCCTGATGAAACATCCCTGCTGGACTGAGGGACTGGGGACCCATGATGGGAGTGCAGGACATGTGGCCCCAGCCCCATCTTGCCTTGGGCAGCACATTGGTGACATCCCCTGCTATGACTTCATCTGTCTCTGCCATAACCCCACTCCACTTTCCTGCAGCAGCTGAGTCTTTGGTGCTTTGTTTTTGCACATGCTAACACAACCCTGCTGGATATTAAATCCTACCTTAAGACTGAGTTTTTAAAAATATGTATCAGTATGGACCATTTCTAAGAGTCTGTTTGCATTGGCAAAGCCCCTGGTGTTGGATTACAGGGATATTTTAATAAAATAATAATAATAATAATAATAATAATAATAATAATAATAATAATAATAATAATAATAATAATAATAATAAATCTTCAATAAACCTGTTTAGGAAAATGACCGTTCTGTTGGTGGTCACTGCAGGCAGGGCCCAACAGGACAACATCCCTCCATCCTGTTCCATCCCAGTGTGTGCTGGGGGCTCTGGCACCACCTACATTTGGAAGCAAAGTGCCAATTGTGGGCGAAAAATGGCAGACTGCGGCATAAAAAAGAGGGTGTGATTTGGCCTTGCAGATGTATTTCAAACTACTCATCTCCAGCATAACATCTGTTGGAATTTTATAGCCCTGATTGTTTGCTGGTGACTGGCTGACACTGACACTGCAGGGATTTGATAATAGCAGTTTTTCTGTGTATCTGTGGATACATGTTACTGGGAGGCAGTGGGGATGGGCAAAAGAGCTGTACTTAAACACCACAACAAAGGGAATAAATTTTTAAATCAATCATTTTCTTGCTACTTGTAGGATCATCTTGTCTGTAAAAGACAAAAGAAGTGATCTCTAGGCTTATGTTTGCAGTTCAGAGATTACCTTGAATTTGACTCTTCTGCTCAATTTACTCTATTGAAGCTGCTGGAATTGTCATGTCCACATGCCAGAGTCAATTAATCCCAACTTTGGAGTTGCAGCTCTATCCAGGGACTCCATGGTTTCTGCACTGTCAGTTCCTGTGAAAGCCTTATCTGTAGGGCACATCAGACAAAGGAGACTGAAGGGGTTTTAAATGAGAAAATTTTGGGTTATTTCAACAAAAAAAGGAGGGAGAGAGAAGGAGAGAGGCAGAGAGGATGGGCAGTTTCCATGGCAGGAGAGTCAGTCTGGGCAGAATTTCCAGCAGGGCACATTTAGAGGCAGCATGTAATGGAGATTACATCGATTTTCCTCCATTTACAGTAAGGTAACTGAGAGACAAACTGCAACAGGAAACTTAGAAATGCTCTTCACAGAAGCTATATTTAGGCAGACACACTGACATGATACCATTGAATAAAATAAACATGCAGGAGACAACCAGTCCTGAGAGACTTCCAGTTCCATCCACCTGACACCCCCTGAGCAAGGGGAATGCATTATTCCCAAGCCATCTATGAGAACTTTACTGCAGGCTGCTGGGCAACAACCCGGGTAAACTGGGAGGCATCTCCCTTAAATGCAAAGGGGTTTTGCCCTTCCCTGCTAAAAAAAATGCCTGCTAGCTGGCCAGAGCACAGCTCCTCAGGCTGCTGTTCCCTTTTACAACAGGATAATTTATGACTTATCAACAGAAAGAGCAATAATTTGTTTGCTGTGAAGGCTGGAAGAGATGAGTTTTCTCAGAAGTCTGGATGATTTTTGGAATTATGGGGCAGCTGGTTTTTAAAGTCTCTGGAATCATCTTCTGTATGAAACTAAACATGCTTGAGGTCCAGTCACCTGACCTCAGTGAAGCCATCACAGTGTATGCAAAGGCCTGTTTTTAATGTGGGGCACCCAAAACTTTGACTGATTGCCTGTGCTGAATTCCCTGTTACTCCTTTCCACTGGCAAGGGACACCTTTTCCCAACAGGATGGCTCCCAATGTCCGTGGGAAAGAGAGCAGCCCTGTGCCTTGGCGACTCTGATGGATTTTAGGTCCTGCTAGGGACTTTCCAGAGTAGTCATGGAATGGTCACTTAACTCCCCTGTAAGTGGGGGTGGTGATGCTTTCCCTCCTCACAGTCTGCACATGACACATGCTCTGTAAATATTTAATATTTGAGCCAACTAATGCTTGCCAGAGCAGCACAAGTGAATATCAGATTTGCAAACACTACATCCAGGAATGCAGCTGAGAACACTGTTTATTTTCGTAAGCTAAGTGCACACCTTCTCCCCTTGGCTGCAAAGGCTGCTCTGTGGTTGGAGGGGAAAGCATAAAACAGCTGAACACTGCCCCAAATTTCAACTTATTTCTCCTTGCACAGTGTCCCCACTGAATTCAGCCTCCATGGGCTCTTCAGCTGCATCAGCTCTGGCTGCCCAGACTCTGCTTTTGCTGCGAAGGGAAAGTGCAGCAGCAAATCCCACTGCTGATAGACAGCCTGGTCTCTGTGTCCAGCATGCTTTCCTTATCCTGGGGAGGGCATAGGGTGCCTGATGCATTAAAGGTGTAGAAGTTAAGCAGGAAAGAAACCCCCTTGAGTTCCAGCTCATCATCCGAGATAAGATGGGCTGGGTGCAAATAGGCTTAATTTCTAATTCAAACCAATTCAGCACTATAGGTCTGGCCAAGTACAATAAGAAATTGCATGATCCCGATTTTGTTTTATTGGATGTTTATTTTGTTTTGCTGTATGTTTTATTGAAACAAGAAGACAGCAGGTTCAGGATTACTGGGAAAAAATGCCCTAACTACATATTAACTACTTATATATTAACCACTGTTAATCTATACTTTGTCAATCATCGGCTGTGAGCCCCAGGAGCAGAGCTCGTCTGTGAGCAGGAGTTGTTTGAGCCAATGGTGGAGTCAAAATGTACTCCTGCATGGCCTGGGTGGGCAGCTGGATCCTGTGCCATGTGCTGGGACAGACTGGGTGGTTCAGCCACTTGGAAGTCAGGGAGCAAGTTGATCTCCACTGGAACCCTCTCGCTGCCTATGACAAAGTTGTCCAAGGGTTTCTTTTCCAGAGAACAGTGCAGGTTATCCAAGCTATCCCCCAGCCTCTGCAGGAATTGCCTGCTGCCCCACCGTGACACAGGTACGGTGTTCAGGAGGTGCATCACAATGGTCTTCAGGGTGTAAGTGGAAAAGCCTGTGCCCATCAGAGGATGGCTGAAGAGCTGCAGGCATTTGAGGTGCCAGCTGTCACGTGGGGCCTGACTGGGGATGTGCCTGAAGAACTATATTCACGCAGGGCAGGAAACAATTTTTTTTATTACAGATAAAGGCAAATCAAGAAAAAGTAATAGATTATCTAGTATCTGCTTAGAAATGTAGTCATTATTTCTGTTTCTATTTACAGCCAAACAGTCTTGATTTAGATTTAAATTAAAAGCCCTTTATACTAAAGGCAGAGAAAAATAAAAATAAATATGTGCACAAATCCCACTGATACATTTTTTTTTATACTCTTTGATGTGACTTCATCAATGGAAAAGATTTTGGACTAAACAAAGATGAGTCCTAGTGAGTTTTGACATAGACTTTGGGGTGATCAGTCCTTTACATGTTGGATATGACTCTGAACCATGAAAGTTGGTAGGAAATTTTTATTAGATTTAGAGAAAGATGAAACCATGTACATAAATCCTTGGCAGTAATGAGAATGATTGAGCTAGAAATGCCAGGCTGGTATTACCTTCCTATTTTTTCCAAGTTCCCAGCGAGGTTGACCTCTTGCAAATTCTGCAGAGTATGTAAGCTTGTGAATATTTTAAATAATACAGTTTTAATCTAATATAACACTGCAAATGCTGAAGAGCCTGTAGGCTACGAGGCAGATCATTCAAATGTAAAAACAAATTTGACTGGAGTCTAAACAATGTTGGCCTCTGTTGTAAACTATAGCTTTCTTTTGACATGGAAAGGGAGAATGCATTTTGCCAAAAGGGAATTAGCTCGGAAAGCCTCTGTAAATGATACTGTGATGGAAATAAACAGTCCCCTAGCCTTAGTTTCACAGTTGTGCATGAGAAACCTAACAGGTCATGCCTCATGTCATGAGTGCTCATTAGCTTTTGGCTGCAGCCCATGTCTTGGCCTTGGGGATATCATGAGAACTAAATCCCTGATGTCAATCATTTCTCTCCACGATGACACTGCAGTTCTCTGCCTGGGATGCCCCTGGGGTTTGTAGCATCCTTGCTAATAAATAATCATTTCTGGAAACGCTCTCTTGCCTTTACACTTGTCCTTTGTCAGCTGTCATTTCTCAGCCTTCCCTTTCTGTACCTGTCCTCATGCTTCAGTTTCTCTCTTGTATTTTTTTTTATGGGTTTGAAGGTTCACAGTGGTTGTTCTCATTCATCCTTATCAGCATCTCCTTCTGCTCTGACTACTTTTGTCTTGGTATCAGTATCTCCCTCTGCCATTTTTTTTTCATGTGCTCAGCCAAGAGAAAACAGACTGAGCTGCAGCAATTCCATCTCCCTGTTGGGGTGCAAAGAGTCAGGGAATCCAGAAACATGCATGGGTTTTTTGCTAGAAATGGGCATTTAGATGTTTCTTCTCCCTTCACCTGCCAAACTGCTAATCACAGAGCTCTGATTCTGGACCAGCCTCCAATTCCAAAGTTAATACCAATTTTTCATAGGTGCTAATTTCATATATAACAGCATAAGAAGAAGCCAGGATAAAACTTTCTTCTGAAATAATGTCTACAAGTTATAAAAAAAATACGAAAAATTCCAAATGCTAAAAATAAAATAAAATAAAATAAAATATAAAATAAAATATTAAAAAATAAAATATAAAAAAAAAATAAAATAAAATGAAATGAAAAATAAATTAAAAATAAAATAAAATAAAATAAAATATAAAATAAAATGAAATAAAAAATAAAATAAAATATAAATTTAAAATAAAATATAAAAATAAAATAAAATAAAATAATAAAATATTGCACAGCAATCCTTTCACATAATACTGAAATTGAGATAAAAATCTGCAGGTATAAAAAGACTAAAAAAATCTTATTGACAGAAAGAATCTCAGAAGGCTTTAAAAATGAGTGAAAACCTTGACAGCTAAGCACTTCCAAATAATGTTTCAGCCTTAATTCTTATAAACTGGAGTTAAATTTTTTCTTTCGGTTCAATAATTCTAAAATTTCCTTATTTATTAGACACATTTTTATACCATACTATTAAAATTCCATACATTAGACCAGTTAGAAGAGAAGAAATCATAAGAAGGACATCACACTCACCTTTGTATTCTTCATCAGTTATTTTTCAACCAAAGTAGACTAAAATTTTTTATATTTTCAATGCTGGAATTTTCATTGCAACAAAGATAAAGTTTTGCAAATATACACATTTTTGAAGAACATCTCTTTTCTGTTTTCTCACAAGTATTACCTTGCACTGAACAATATAAGGCTCTTTTTTGTGAAGGTGCCAATAACTTGCACAGAAAATTTTTATGTAGTTCCAAACGTTTTGAGACCCCTTTTGATAACATTTACACCCTCTGTGCAGAATTCTGCTGATTGAGAAAGCTTTTCTATGGAGACAACAACAAGAAAGCAGTAGCAGCTACAATGATTAATAAAAAATGACAATGCGTTTTTAAATAAAGTATTATCTTAATTAAAATATCTTCTTTCTAACGAGTTTCCCTGTAAAGGTTTCAATGTAATTATTCTAGTTTTAAACAATATTGCTTCCAATGAGAGAGAGAAAAAAACCCCAAAAGTAGGTTCTAAATGACAAAAACCTATACTAAACAATTTGATAAGTATCTAAAAATGGGATTTTTTTGATACTTAAGTAAAGAAGTGCCTGATCCTTACTGCTTTCAACAGTGCCTTCTTCCTTGAACAAAAGAGAGGAGTGTTTATGACAGAATATGATTATTGTTGTAGCGGTTTGGAAATTGGATAAAGTTGGCTGGGAAGAAAACTCATAGTTAACTTACTACTCCACAGCTCCTTGAGCAACAGGCAAAACCCTGGGTCTGAAATATTTTGAATATTTTCTCCAATGAAAATAAGACTAGAAATATTTCATGCCTACAACAAATTTGGGGTAATCTGAGAAAATCATCCCCAATGCCATTTCTAATCCCTCTTGATCAATGTTCTCATGAGAGAAACCATTACATGTGAACTGGAAATGCAACTATTATTCTATTTATTCTATCCATGTTTCCACTCTGGGAAAAAGAGTTAACACAAACCCAACTTATTAGCTTGCTAGCTCTATAGTTATTTCCTCAAGGTTCTGAGGTTTTTACCACGTGCATCATCTCGAGTTTCTGCAGTGACTACTATTTTCTAGTATCTTTCAAGAAAAAATGCAGTAATATCATCAAATGTGGAGCCACTCACATAGTTTAAAAGTCACTTGTTTACAAAGGAGTTTGAAACGAAAATGTAAATTCCTAAAGATTGTGTTCCAGAATCTGTATTTCTAATGGAATCACAATGAGGATTAGAATAGAAGATATTTGAAATTGTTTGGAATACTTAATTGCTTTTTAATTAACTTCTTCTTTTTAGATTTGAAAGGTCCAGGAAATACTGTAATAGTACAAGCTATTCTGATCACTGTAATAAAGAAGGGGGAGGAATTGCACCCACTTATCCCTGGATCAGTAGCTGTATTTGCACAAAGCATAAAGACACAGTATAAACAAACCAGTTAGACCTCATAATCCACCAAAAACCTGAATAAAAGCCCCTTTGCATGTATGCAAAAAAATGTATCAGAATATAACTGGCAGTATGAAAACCTCTGCTACAATGTTTTGAAGTAATCAGACAGCTGCTGTGATTAAGCTTTGCAATTAACAAACACTTGCTAGTAATGACCTGGGCTGCTGCAGCAGGGTTTTTTTTCCTTTTGATAACATTTACATGGTATAGTAACCCCACTACATGTAAACTACACTCTGAATAAGCCTTTCACTGGACCAGGTTGCTCCAAACCCCATCCAACCTGGCCTGGAACACTCCAAGTGATGTGGCATCCACAGCTTCTCTGGGCAACATGTGCCCGTGTCTCACCGCCATCAGAATCAAGAATTTCTTCCTAGTATTCCATCTAACCCTGCCCTCTGGCAGTGGGAAGCCATTCCCTTTGTCTTGTCCCTCCAAACCCTTGTCAAAAGTCCCTCCCCAGCCCTCTTGCAGTCCCTCCAGGTACTGGGAAGGGGCTCTAAAGTCTCCCTGGAGTTGGGTATGTGGTGGCTGGTGGTTATGAGTTTCTAAACATCCAGAAAGTAGTATAGTATAAGCTATTCTGACCACCTGCATAAGGAAGGTTGGGGTCTGCACCCACTTATCCTTGTATTGGACTCAGTACATAACAGAGTAAATAACTGAGAGATAATAGGACTCGAAGCCTGTCTTATATTTCAAGACTTGTCTTTTGTGTATCTTCATTATCATGAACTGAATTTTTGCTTTCCAAATGCTGCCTCTTTACAAATCTATTACTTCATGTCTTACCAAACACTTGCAGATTGGCCAGTTCATGTTGTGCTCTCAGGAGCCTCCTCTTCTGCAGGCTGAACAACCCCAACTCTCAGCCTGTCCCCATAGAAGTGCTCCAGCCCTAAGAGACAGTGAGAACTGGATTCTGGTGCTCTCCCACCATGCCTGGCCAACAGTCTGACAGCAACACACTGGACACCTTCCCCAGCCCTTTGCTGGGCACCTGATCCAGTCCGGATGTAACGGTGGACGAATTCCACCAAAAGTTGGTGAGCAATTCTGCACTGAGGGGCTCAGCTATGCGTGATTCAGCTTAGTGATTTCAGCTCTAAATGATTCAGCTCTAGCCCCTCAAAGCCAAGTGTCCTAGTTCAGCAGGTGGGACCAGTTATCACTGTGTGGGGGTGATTAAAGCTGTGTATTCTACCCCCTCTATTCGTTTCCCAAGAACAATGGACCATTTGCAGCAACTGCCCAGGGAGTCATTAGCACCTTTACACCCAGCCTGGGGGGTGTGTCTGCTAATGGGCCATCAACAGTTCCGGGATACCCCATGACTCCAGAGTTAATCACCCATTGTGTGAGTCCCCGCCCTGGAGAAGGGACTGGGTGCTCCCTGAGGGTACATAATCAGGGTGTAAGGAGACCTCAGGGACCACTTGTTGGATCCAGAGGAGCAGCAGGACCTCAACAGGAAGAGACAATCACTTTCAACCAGCTTGTGGTCACTGCTCTCGACCAGACTGGGACCGTCATTTGCACCAACAGGTTTCTTGCTTCTATTTTGGGACTTGGGGGAACCATGTGGGGTTTGTACCCCAGAGTGGTGGGTCATACTGGGTTTTGTGGATTAAAACTGATTTTTCCTCGTGCCATTGTATTTATTGTAATATTGTTATTAAAATTGTAACTCTGACTTATAATCTCTTCTGTGTAGAGTTCATTTCTCCTGCCGGTTTACCTCTAAACCAGCACACCAAGGACTGCTCCTTCCACTCCAATCCCTCCAGGACACCACACCCACAAGAGAGATCCGGACACCAGGAGACTCAGTGGCAGAAGAAGCACGTTTTGTTGAGATCGCCCACTATTATGGGCTCAGCAGGGAAGTTTCTAGAACAAAGGGAGGAGCTAAGCTTCCCATTGGTCAGAAGGCATGCAAATGAAGGATTGAAAATGGACCAATGGGGAATAGGGGTGGAATTTCACAGTAAACCAATAGGGAAAAGTGGCGGGAAAGGAACCCTAGGGGGTCATGGGAAGAAGAAACTTGGATAGGGAATGACTAAGGGAAAAATACAATGGGGAGGACATGTTTATTACGCACTTTTAATTAAACTTCTGATGTTAACCTATCAACATTAGGGGCAGAAGGAAATGGAGAGTCCACATCCTCGTAAGCCCAGTGCTTAAAATACTCCTGCCATTTAGTGAATCCTGGGTCTTCTCCCACACTGGTGATTAATTTAAGCTGCAATGACTTTTCCCGCTGCTCTGTTCACATTTAGGGGGGTGGTGGTGGGGGGGCTGATAAGCTGGTTTGTGAAGTGTCAAAAAAAGAGGGTTTGGGAGTTGTACTCTGGGTTTGCAATGGGAGGTTGTCATGCCTGTGCAGGGGTTTATCTTGTAGGGGCAGTGGAGATTAACTGTGCCAAATGCAGGATTTTAGTGTGGATTAAATGAAATCAGTGACAAATGTCAGTGTCAGGTAAAATGGGCCAGTCTCAACCAAAAATAAAGTGCTCACTGAGCCCTTTACACTGGATTAGTTTCACCAATTTAAGAGCAATTACGATTAAATCACTATGGTGGTTGGTTGAGGTTTTTTGTTTGCTTGGGGATTTTTTTTGTTTTGGTTTTGTGGGGTTTGGTTTTTTTGTTTTGTTTTGGTTTTTTTGCATTTTGTTGCAGTGAGAGACCTGCTGGACACTTCCCAGTCCTAGGATTGCTCAGCAGAAAACTGGATCCTCACTGAAACAAAATGCCATCAAAGATGTCTGATTTGTGAGTATGGAGGTTAAATTTACTGAAAATAGGAAATACATTTGTTCAAGTCTTTGTATTAATATTTTTTGACGTTTTTAGTGGAGAGGGAAAAATTGGTCGAGCAGCTTCTGCAGTCCTGCCAAGGCAGGTCTGTCTGTAGCTTGTTATTTGCACTACTTTTTTGTGTCACGAGATGTCACTCCAAGTCCACACAAGGCAGTACCTTCCGTTTATTCCTCCTTGTAAAGGCCTTTTCAGCTTAAGACTTCCCTGTCCATGGGTGCTGTATTTCACCTATCCAAAGACATATATATTATATATATACCAATATATATATATACGTATCTAAATATACCACTTCTTTTAGTCTATAACAAATTAAGTCCACGAATCCAAATATGCTCTGTTGAATTAACATATCATAACAAGTATACAGTAGAACAATTTGAAATTAATGCTCTGAAAATTTTGCACACTTTCTAATTCAAAGAGGAAAAAACCCTCAAACCCCAAAATATCCCCTGTGAGCCTTCACCAGAGAAATTTTAATGTAATTTTCCTTAAGTATTCTGTCCCCTTTACATCACATCATCCAAGAAAGAGGGTCTTGTTTAGCAAATTACTTGTTTTTTCTTACATTTTTCCTTGACAAAGGATCTTAGGGAAACCCTTCTCAGTAAAACAGTTTAGGCAGCAAGGCCAACTGACAGCATTTTTTTGATCTGTTTAATATTTTTTTAAACAGTAATTGAATGAACAAACATTGAAACTGGACATTACATCCAAATTCAGATATTCCTTGGTACTCTCAGTAGCAAATTGCAAGTGGTTTTGTTTGAGTGTCTATGGGGATGACTCAGTATTGGCAGTGAGGAAAGCCAAATGATCTAATTTGGGTATAGGGATTTCTGTTTGACTGGAAAGCACCACTCGCATCTTACCAGAGGGGAATTATTGTAAAACTTGACACTTTTTCCCATTCTAGGTAACTGAATCATCTCACAGTGACCTGCTCTGGCAGCCTAAAATCTGTAATATTCCTAATCTCCAATTGCAGCAAACACGCAGGGCAGCATTACATTATTAAGCATTAGCTCATTAAGAACTTGCTAATGTCACTGCTACATAATCTTGTGGTGGCTTATAAAGCCATTAAAATGTATATTTGCATGTACAGCACTTTAAAAATGTCTGGCAGCAGTTGCTAGGTTTCTCTTTTAATGTAAAGGATTTTCAAATCTATCTCAGACTGAATTAATCATTCTGAGTTATCTTTCACCTTCTGCTGCGGCACATTCTCCTCTAATTCTGCTAATGCCTTTTAGTATAATTTGAGATAATTTCACAGCACAGTGAAAGCAACTGCTTAAGTGTTGATGGTGCTTTGCTGCTGTATATTTACTTTTGGAATTGTCCTTGTAGTTTTGCTGACTGTCATGGAAACTTCTGAAGCTGATATTCTTCAGATTCTCATGGTCCACTGTGTCATAGATGTGTTTCTGTCTCTGCCTTCTGCTGATGTTGATATTTGATGCTTTCACAGGCATTGCTAAACAGTCACCATTGTATTTGTCTGTAGAAGGGTCTCCATCCTTTAAAAATACTGTTTGTAATCTATGTGCAGATTTTTGCCTGCTTCTGCTTTGTATCACTGGGATATTTCTGACTTCCACTGTGTCATTTATTAATCCAAGTGCTTCTGGAATCATCTCTGCAAGCCAGTGCATATTTAGATGAAATGTCAGATTAAATGGCAAGAAGCTGTCATGTTAGACCTCGTGTGAATGCTTAAAGAGATTACATTTTAGAAACAAATCTCTCTGTGCCTCAGCATTAATAGCACTGTTATCACTTCAGCTCGTAGTATCAGGTAAGATACATGAGATGGTGTTTTCTGTTTTGTTTTTTTTTTGGTTGTGGTGGGTTTTTTCCCCTAATAATTTTAGCAGAAGAAATATTTTGATGTCAAATGCCTTTCAAGTGTTTAAATAATAGATTTCCCATTAAGCACCTGGGAAGTGTCACCCCTTCAGCTGCAACTGGAGAGAGTTCTGGAGGAAAAATGAGTTATCTCAGATGACTTTGTTTGGGGAAAGCTGTTGGAAGTCTTCAAGGAGACTAAAAAAAGCATAAACCAATAAAACTTCATTAGTGCTTCTAAAAACAACAAGTAAGGCGTTACTTATAGATTGTTCTATTATTGCAGTGACTTCTTCAGCCAGCTCTGGACTGGATGTTGTGTTATCAGACAGAAATGAGCTCAGCATTGATCTATACATTAGCAGTTGCCAAGTGACTCATGGGCTTGGCACACTTGCTTTATGCAAACAAAAAATAGCACCATGCAGTCATGGATATATACCAGTTTTTTGTTTGAGTCACTGTCCCTTCTGACAGCAATTTTTGACATAAATTTTGAGAAGGAGAGTAACTTGAACATGGAAAATGTCAATGAAAGCAGGGAATTGTTCAGAAACCATCAGCTGGGTGCCTACAGAGGAATGTTGCAAAAAAACCACACAAAAATTATGGACCAAAATGTATGAAAATAAGCAGTGTAGAAAAAATAGAACTTGCAGGGCACATATAAATTGTATTAGAAATTGGCTTAAAAGCAGAACTCAAAATGTGAAAAATCGTTTTATTTGCCATCCAAATGGAAGCATAGATCTCTTCCAGTTAAATCTGGAAATGGCACAGGCTTGTTGAATAGTAAGTAATGAAGTCGCACCTACAGATCACCTAATTAAATGGTGACAGTCCAGCAATATGTACTCAATGCAGCTAAATGCAGTCTGATACCTACAGCTACACAATGAGAAATTCTATCTTAGAATCATAGAATCAGTTGGGTTGGAAGATACCTCTGAGATCATCAAGTCCAACCCTTGGTCCAACTCCAGTCCCTTTACCAGATCATGGCACTCAGTGCCATGTCCAGTCTCACCTTAAAAACCTCCAGGGTTGGAGAATCCACCCCCTCTCTGGGCAGACCATCCCAATGCCTGACCACTCTCTCCATAAAGAATTTCTTCCTGATATCCAACCTAAACCTCCCCTGGCAGAGCTTAAGCCCATGCCTTCTTGTCCTACTGTTGGTTGCCTGAGAGGAGAGACCAATCCCCACCTGGCTACAATATCCTTTCAGGGAGTTGTAGTGAGTGATAAAGTCTCGCCTGAGCCTCCTCTTCTCCAGGCTAAACACCCCCAGCTCCCTCAGCCTTTCTTCATAGGTCTTGTGCTCAAGTCCTTTCACCAGACTTGTTGCTCTTGTCTGGACCGACTCCAGCACTTGAAATGCTTTGGCTCAGGAAAGGGATATAGGATCATCTATACCAAACTGCATCAGCCTGAGCTCCTGCTGTAGTGCCTTGCTTAAATTAACCAACGTGATCTGTGGGTTTGTCAAGTAGATAAAGACAGAGACTAAGCCAGAGAAGGGGTTTTTCTTTGGCATGCACTGACACAGCTCCTGTAATGGTGTGTTCATTTAGTGTGCCTGAGATCCAGAAAAGGAGGCCACAAACTTAGTTGTGAGCTGGAAACTAAACCTAATGCCCAGCTAACAGATCCTCAGTGATAAATGCTGAGACTGAACTGAACAGCAGCATGGAAAGCTGGATAACACAGGGCTATTGAATATGATAAAGGCACAACAATATCCAGCCACTGACATTTTAAGTTGCCCAATAACATGCATGTGAAATATTGTGAGCGTCAGTGGGGATAGTGTTGTGTCAATGCTGAATCCTTTTGTACCGTGAATCTCAGTGTGGTCTGAGGCAGCTTAGAAACCAGCACTTGTGAAATTTCAACCAGATATTTTCATGGACAGTCTTGACATGGACAGTTGCAAGGTATTGCTTTTTATTCATTTAAATTTTATCCTTCCTATCAGTAATATCAATAATTTATCAATAATATTCAACCCACTAAACTCTTGAAAGTTTACAATCTGTATTTTTCAAAGCTGGCAAAGGTAAATTCTCCAAGATTGGGGGATCAAAACTTGCCATGTTTTCTAAAGAGGATCTGCAGATACAGTAATGTGAGTGTACTCCTTGTCTTAGTGGTTAATACTTCTGATTTATATCAGAGAACAAACTCTGTTGTTTTGAAAATATCATTTTTTTCAGTCTTCATCCTTTTTGTCTTTCTTTTCATCAAAGGTTTGAACAAGATTCATTGAAACCAAGGTAAATCTTCCATGGGACATGATGTCATTACAGGCTGCTACCAGAGGTCTCTAGGAAATGTGAACCTCAAAAAGGTAGCATTGGAATATTTTGCCCACCATTTGGGGCAAAAGAATTGCACTTAAGAGCAACAATGAAATGCAGTGAGGAATTCCCACCTGCTTTTCTTTTCTTGCATTCTGCCATGGTGAATAGCACAGCTCTGCATCTCTGAGGCACAATGGAAATTGAAAACCTGCCGGACTGGAACAAGTGCCCTCAGCTTTCCAGGATGAAATAATACCTTAATTGGTCTGGCTTCATGGATGCCAAGCCCTGTCATCTCAGTCTGACAGATATGATAAGAAAAGCATCCGAGATCTGGTGTCAGCAGACCTACCCTGAGCTATTTGTATCTTTTAATGAAGAGAACTTCTAATGTAATTCACAGAACAAGGATACTTTAAGGCATTTTTTAAGCATGTAATGGACTCCTACTTAACCAGGTTAAGGAAATCTTAAAAAGAATATTTTTCTCTTTTTTTTTTTCATTAACAGTTTTCCCTGCATTGCAAGACTAGCAAGCACCTTAGGAAGTCACCTAGTTCATCTCTTTACTCCAAGGCAGAATGGACTCTTTCCAAACCCTCCCTGTGTACTGTTTCTGTAACCTGTTTTTGAAAGCCACTGGTAGTGGAAATTCCAAACCCAAAGACTAGTGGCAAATGTTAATCCCAACAAGCACAGAAAGTTGGTGAATGCAAGAGAAAATAGTGGTATTCTCCATGACACTTTTACATTACATTACATTACATTACCTTTTAGATTTTGCTGGAGGAGAGAAAGAACCTGAAAATTTCAAAGTCTCCTCTGACTGAGCCAGGAGCTTCCATCGTGTCTCTGAATTATTTGTGCAAGTTGATATCCCTTTATGTTACATCAGGAATACATTTCTTGTTCAAATTCCTGAAGTAAAGATTGATAGTAGGAAATGGAATGAGTAGGCTTTTGAGTTATTGTGATAGAGGAGAAAAAAACCCCAATTTATTATTTTGAACAGGCTAACATATCTAAAACTTCCCAAATACAAATAGTGAAAACCTCAAAAACATAAAGACATTTTTAAAATAAGCTAACAGGAAATCATATCTAGCTGATACTAGGTTTCCACAGTAAAATAGTTATAACACAGCCTAATGGACTCAAAATTACTAAAATTATAAAATGATAATCTAAGATAAAGTTGTGAATGACTAAGTTAATGAAACATCCTAAAGGCTGCCAAACATTGTTATGCTTTGGGGAAAGAAAGACTGAAAAAGGATCAGCTTGTATCACTATGAAACAGTTCTACTTTCAGAGAAGGACTTACGGCTCTGTATTTATGTTATAGTTAATTAAAAAACCAAGTGAAGAATTTCTGTCTGGTTCTGAGATCCACAACTAATGTATTTCTTTTGAAAAGATGTCGCAAAAATGTGTCTTTAACTCCCTTCCTTGTACCATCATAGGTAAAAATGTTCTAGGTCAAAAGGATTATGTGTGAGTTTCTGTTATAGAAGTGACTGTGCTCTGACAGGTTGAGATACTGAGATTGCCAAGGCAAAGGAGAATTTCGAGGAGCCCAAGTGACTGAGTCCATCTGAAATGCAGAATGAGTCTGTCAAGAGGGGTGTCAGGCCCTGAGCATCAAGAGTCCTGACAACTGCCTTCAGTTGCTCTGGGAGAGGGACTCTGATTGCAGAAGTTCCGCTGAAAAGCTGCACTTACAATTCTGGAAAATTCTTTTAGCAATATAATACACCAGTCTTTCTGAGCATAATAGAGGAACTAGAAACTGGGGCTCAGGGCACTCTATTGTTTCATTTTTTGGTTCATCTATTGGTTCTGTTACATCTGATGTTGAAAATTTCATTCATGCCTTGTTTCCATACCTTCATCTTACCCCTTCAGTCATAATTTGTAATAGAATACAATGGAGTGATAGAACACAATCATTAAGGTTGGAAAAGACAACCAAGATCATCAAGTCCAACCTTCAACCAAATACCAACCATAGTGTGTGAAGTGCACATCTACTGATTTTTTGAACACTTCCAGGGGTGGTGACTCTACCAGTTCCCTGGGGAGCCTGTTTCAGTGCTTAACTAGTCTTGCACTTACAAAATTTTTCATAATATCCAACTTGAACCACCCCTGGCACAGTTTGAGTCCATTTCCCCTTGTTCTATCAAAAATCACACCTGAACATGGGTCTCTGTGCTCTTATAAATGCAACAGGAAAAGAACAGTAACTAAACATCATTAGCACTACTCAATGCCCCCTCCCTCTAAAAAAACAAAAACCACAGAAAAAGCAAAATTCACATGTAAGTGCCACATAGCTTAATGCCAGTCAACATTCATTCTCAGAGTGGTGTAAGCCATGGGGGTGTGTCTTAGCAGAGAATTCCCAGCCAGTCCAACAAGAAGAGAATTTTTCCATTAGGAGAAGAAACACAAACACTGACAGCATCAGGTGCTTGCCTTCTTGCAGGAGAGAGGAAATGTGGCTCCCCCAGAATGTTGATTGTGGCACAGCATCATATTCTCAACCTCATCCTGGGCCAGCTGGGATTAAAATTATTTATTTCACTCAACTAAACTCCTTATAAAACTCCCTAGAGCAACAGTAACAAAGGCTGGTTTGCTATCGACTGCAACACACACATGTGAGCAGAGGAAGGGCCTCCTGGGATTCCAAGGGAGAGCAGACATAATGAAAGCAGCTGATGAGACTTGTCTCTTGGTCCTGCTGCCCACAGACCAAATTAATTCCAACAGAGGAGTAAAAGATGGAAAGACATGCTAATTAGCAGCTTTTTTTTTTAAATGAACCAGTTCTCTGCTTCAAAATCTAATTAGCTTTCTAGATAAGGCCTAGGCTGAAGTTTCTTTTTCTTTACTGAAGGAATTATGACCCTGTATTTCCAGTGCTTGAAGAGAACTGTTTGGATTGATGAATGCTTACTTATATAGTCTTGTATATTGAGGAATTATATATATGCTTATATATACCCTCTAGATAATGAAAGCACTCTTTCATTACAGCTCCAGGAAATTACACAGCACAACAGATTCCACAAAAACAGAGAAGGGAAGGGGAGCACACAGGGTTACAAATCATGGGGTAGACCATTGTACCAGAGTGGTGGAGAACAGTCATGGCTGTGAGACAATTAACTGAGGGAGAACAGAACAGGAGTCCAAGGGGAACCACAATAAAAGGAGAAAAGCCAAAAGAAACAGCTGAGATTTATTTGCCTTTTCTACAGTTTATACGTAGAAGAAAGAAAACAATATATGTAATGGAAAACAAGGATAGAAAAGGGAAATCTAGAGGAAAAATATGAAAAAGAACTTAGCTGGTTGGATTCAACTGGCTGTGAGCATAAGATAATCTCCTGGGAAATATATGTGAGTAGCTGTTTGTATCACACCTCTGTACATTTTGGGGGGAAAGGTAAGTATGATAAATAGTTACTGCTGTAAGAAATAGAGACAAAACACTCTGCTCTTTGCAGCCCAACACACTGGATTTACTGTCATGAAACATGTTATTTTAAAAATGCAAAGTTATACCTCCATGTAATTTTCCCCCAACTTTTAGGCTGCAATTTTAAACCAATTAAAATGTTTGCAAACAATTAGGAAAACCATGAAGGAGGCTGATAAACCAAATTTTGCATCAAGTCTGATTTCAGAAACACTCAGGTATTTAAAGGCAGTGGGATGCTAAAATGTTCACTGACTCATGACACCTGTGAATGAAGGCACTGAGGAAGTGTATGGCACTGTCCTGTAAATGAATAAAGCCTTAAGGACTGTCCTTAGCATGTTTTTAAGACAAGGTCTGAGCCTTAAGACCACAAAAGTAGAGGACAAAGGTGAATTAATTTGTTACTGTTAGTTGGCTTTGGTACTGGTCAACCACAAGGGATGCTTTAAAAAGGCCACCCACCACCCCAGCAGCTTCCACAGTGTGTCAGACCTAGGAATGTGCTGCCACAGAGGTAATAAAGCTCAGGCAGCAGCTTTTGCCTTCAGAAACTAGTTCACATTTCTAGGGACATGCTGAAAAAATAGAGGAGAAAGAATGAGAAAGATGTTAAATTTGTCACTGATAATGAAACTCTGCATATTGAACCAGGAACAGGTTAGACTGCTTCTCTCTTGCCAGGGAAATCTGATTGCTTTTTTAATAGAATTATAAGATGTAATAGAAAGAGAGAATCCGAAATCTCCCTTGTATTTGGAACATGTATTTGAAACCTTGGAAATTTTAATTTAACGGGATTTAATTGGGAGGGCTGCCACTGGCTGACTGGTAATACCTGTATGAGATCTTCTAATGAAACCAGCCATTGACCAAGTGAAGTCTTCAGTTTTCTAATAAAACAAAGACGTCTTGGATGTTTTTACAGGTGCTACTGAAAGCATAATACAGTGGTGCCACAATCCAATCAGCCAGAGACAGCACAGGACTATGCAGACAAATTCAGCTATAGGGGAAGGAATGGCTATGCTGACCTTCCTACCCTGATGCATCAAATACAGTCCACACTGTCTTGATCTCTTCCCCTTAAAATCATGGCAAAATTAATCTGCCTGCATGACATGTGTCCCTGAGGATTATTTATGAGATTATGGTGTGAAAGACAAATTAGAAATTGGTGATGTGTGGATGGGGAAGCAGCAAACAGTGTACAACATGCTCCTAAATTCTGGTTCAACAGTTAAAACATTCACTGCTCACTGACTGCAGTGAGGTTTGGCACTGGCAATACTCTTGGCAAAACCACTTTCTTCTTTCTGTGTGTTTCTCATGCCTCTAGACTTTCAGTCACCAAAGGAGATAACCAGAGGTCCAAGTTGGATGGAAGCCAGGCAGAAAGCAACAACTTCTTTTAGCATTAGTTTATCCACTGTTTTATTCTCTAGACTTTTGGGGTTGCAGTTGGACTCAAAAGATGGTTATGTGGGTTAGATCTTCTTGCCCTCTGCCTAATATTTCACCAGAAGAGGAAATGGGCTGAACTCCTGTTAAGGCAGTTGTAACAAATCCAGGCAGACTCTCCAGCTTGTTGGGATGTGCCTGCAAATCTGCAAACCTGTTCTCCAGCCTCTCACACAGCACCGAAGTTTCACTAGACAGAATCAGTGAGAGGTGATGTTCACTCTTGTGCACAAAAGAAGTTCTGTCACTCACCATGTCACCAGATAAGGATGATGCAGCAAGGTTCAATTTAGCAGACATGATCTGCTTCCTGTGTCCCTGAGTCTGGGGCTCACGGGATGTGTATCCCTGTTTGCTGGACACGTGTGATGTGGTCTCTCTAACTGTGTGTGGCCAGCAGGACCAGGGCAGTGACTGTCCCCCCATGCTGGGCACTGGTGAGGCCACATCTCAATCCTGGGTTCAGTTTTGGGCCCCTCACAGCAAGAAAGATACTGACAGGCTGGAGTGTGTCCAGAGAAGGGAATTATGTTGGGAAAGGGTCTGGAGCATGAGTCTGATGAGGAGCAGCTGAGGGAGCCTGGGGAGCTGAGTCTGCAGAAAAGGAGGCTCAGGGGCGACCTTCTTGCTTTCTAAAACTCCCTGACAGGAGAGGGGAGCCAGGTGGAGGTTGGACTCTTCTATCAGGCAACAAGTGACAGGATGAGAGGAAAAGGCCTCAAGTTTTGCCAGGAGAGGTTTAGATTCGATATTAGGAAAAATATCTTCATGGAAAGGGTTGTCAAGCATTGGAACAGGCTGCCCAGGGCAGTGGCAGAGTCACTATCCCTGGAGAGATTTAAAAGACATGCAGATGTGGTGGCACTTGAGGTCATCGTTTCATGGTGGACTCAGCAGTGCTGGTTAGAGGTTGGATTTGATGTTCTTGAAGGGCTTTTCCAACCTAAATGATTCTATGATTCCATGTATTTCCACTTCTGGAACACTGGGGTCTGAAGCAAGCTCCCTAAAGAGCAGAGTCTCCAAAAGCAGAGGACACAAGTGGCTGAAAGTACCTCTGTCACTGCAGAGTGCTGGAGCACAGATTTAGTGTTCTGAGAGCAACCAGCAAGCTGGGCATGAGGGAGGGAAGCTGGGGGGAGGCTCAGTGAGCTGCAGGGCAAAAGAGTGTGAGGCCACACCTTGAGTATTGTGTTCAGTTCTGGGCCCCTCAGTTCAGGAAAAACATTGAGGTGCTGGAGAAAGTCCAGAGAAAAGAAACAAGGCTGGTGAAGGGACTGGAGCACAGGTGCTGTGGGGAGAGGCTGAGGGAGCTGGGGGTGTTTAGCCTGGAGAAGAGGAGGCTCAGAGGTGACCTCAGCACTGTCTAGAATTACCTGAAGGGAAGTTCTGGCCAGGTGGGGGTTGGTCTCTTCTCCCAGGCACTCAGCAATAGGACAAGGGAGCACGATGGGCTCAAGCTCTGCCAGGGGAAATTTAAGTTGGAGATCAGAAAAAAATTCTTTCCGGAAAGAGTAATCAGGCATTGGAATGGGCTGCCCAGAGAGGGGGTGGATTCCCCATCCCTGGAGGTTTTTAAGGTGAGCTTGGCCATGGCACTGAGTGCCATGATCTGATAAAGGGACTGGAGTTGGCCCAAGGGTTGGACTTGATGATCTCAGAGGTCTTTTCCAACCCAATTGATTCTATAATTCTATGATGGCTGAAAAGAGGTGGCAGAGGGGACAATGGTGTTCAAGGGATGGATCCTCCCAGTTCAGGGGGGACATGTGCTGCATATGTGCTGCTCATCATACTCATAAATGATGTGGGAAATGGAGAACAGCGATGAGACAGGCATTAAAAATTATGTGGAATTAGGCTCGTAAAAACAAAACTGTCTGCAAGGCGATGCAGGAGGGATCTCATAAAATTTGAGTAAGCATATCGTGAAACAGTAGATGAAACTGCATGTCAATAACTTCAAACTGCTGCACATGAGGAGGAACAGCCATGAGGAGATATGCACCAGTGAGCTCCAAATTAGCTATCACATCTCAGGAAAATGATCTCAGGGTCATTTTATGATCATTCCATGAAAATATCAGTTCCACACTTGGGAGCAGTTTAAAAATTAAATCCAGATAAAAAAGTTAGAAACCACTGCAAGGTGATACAAAAAGCATCACACTGTAGCAGTAAATCCCCAGTGTCTCCACACCTTATATCATACAAGCAGTTTGACCTCTTCCCAGTTCCACCTTGACATGTTTGGGCATTTTTAAAATATAACTAGATAATGCTCAGGGAAGAGTACTGAATATGACTGGCAGTATGGAATGATTTCCATATGAGAAGAGGCTAAATAGAAGTTATCCCCTTGGAAAGCAGATGACTAAATCACAGAGGTATATAAAATACAGCAAATATACCCCACAAGTGGCATGAAGATGTAAATAGGGAACAGTAGCCATTATTTCTTATTATACAAGCAGATCATGAAATTGTAGGGCAGGTCCAGAACAAACAAAAAGAAGTATTACTTCAATCAGCCTATAATTAAATTGTGGAACCTGTTGCTACAGGATGCCATGGAATCTGAAAGCATAAATGAATTAAAAATGTGATTAGAAACATTTATGGATATACCTCCATCAAAGGCCGTTAAACAGAAGGATGCACTTCCAGTATGTGACCTGGGGAGCCTTTCAGCAAATTGGTCGATATATTGATGAAGGAGGGCAGAGGTTTTTCAGTCTTTGAGAAAGGGAGTATTTTTGCTCCTGATTTCTTTGTGTGCACTTTGTCTAAATAGCTGCAACTGGATCTCCTCAGAGACAGGACCCTGAACAATCCTTTGGCTTGATTCATTATGATTCTTTTTAATTCTTATTTTATTCATTTCTTTTCCCTTTATCTGTCTTCAGTTTTTATAGCCAAATCATTGGATTAACTAAGACTCACAGTAGCACAGCTGCTGGCTGATCAGACTTCACAACCCTTTTTGACTCCTGGGAGTGTTGGACAGTTTACCTGAGCTTTGTCTTAAAGCTCAACACCTGGAAAAAACAGGAAGGATTTTTAATTAGCTCTCAGGTATGTGAGCCATGGAATTAATTTTCCTTGATGGATCTTGGGAAAGCTTTTGAAGACACTGCCAGGCAACTGAGGGCAGTTGTCTGAGATACACCAGGGTACAATTCTGACTACTGGGGACGATTGTGGTGGGGCACAGGGACAATAGTTAGCGAGTTGAACTAGACTGAAAAAAATCTGTGTTAGAACTACTATCCATGAATGAATTTCCATTATCTAAAAGAGCACTTAAAGGCACAATTAAAAATGTGTAAACGATCCAGCTCTGGAACAGGATGCAAATACCAATTGGAGGGGAAAAAAGAGCAACTAGGAAATGGAATCTGGAAATTAGTTTTTAAAAAGGACCTCTCTCTTGTAAACTGATACTTCTGGAAATTGCTTTGCCCTTCCTGCTCCCTATATTCTTATTCTCAGTGGGAGGTAGAAATGTAAGTAGGTACATAGAAAAACAGAGGTTAAGTGAAGAACAGCAGGAAAATGAAATAACAGTGGTATATTGAGAAGGAAGTGGGGATTGTCAATTTGATCTGCATACACAGAGGCATTATGGCATGAAGTCTCTCTTAATTTAACTCTAGTAAAAAGCACATCTGTGGCATTGCAGCTAGTTTCAGAAAACTGTTATGAATAAAACCTGAACAAATTGCATGAAGTTTAAAACCTGCAGCAAAATGAAAATAGAGAGTGACTTTTGGGAAGCCACAAATACATCAGGAAAGAAAACACCAGAGAGGGGGAGAAGTTGTTTAAGCTAAAGTACACTGTTGGCACAAGAACAAAAGGCTGTAAACTGGCCATAAATAAATTTGGGCTGGAAATTAGAAGAATCTGTCTAGCTCTGAGAGGAGCTGAGTTTTTGGAATAGCTTTTCAGTAGAAACAAGAGGGACAGAACACTCTACCTTATTTTAAAATGACAGCAAACAGTTTATCTGATATTGTTGCCTGAAATAGAAAAGTACTGTCTGGCAAGCCAGGAAGTCCCTTATATCTTTATGTTTTAAGCAATTCTGTATTACAAGGTGAGGGCAGATTTGAGAGCACAAACATTTGAAGGGCAGAGGGAGAATTACTTTCTTAAGAAACTTCCTGAGAGTGGTTATGCAATATTTACTCAAAGGGACTCATGGGTGACTCACAATTCAGCTTGTCTAAAATAAGTCTGAATAAAGCAGCAATCCAGGTACTTTCAAGAGGTGCCCTGCAGTGGCCAATGTCATGAACAAGGCAGTCTTAAATGTCACTCTTCAATATGAGCCATGTCCCAGGGCCTTGAAGGTGGGATGCACAGGGAGGTGGATTTTCCGAAGGCTGTAAAAAAGGAGGAAATAGTGGTAAAAGTCATGACTGTTGGGCTGGGGACTCCTACCTGCTCAGCTGGTAGGCAAGTGGTGTTAGTGTTGGGGTGAGCAGAGTCTGCATCCCAGGAAGAAGCAGGCAGGGGTTATACTTTTCATGTGGAAGATGCCCAGGGACCCTGAGCATCCTGGTCTAGTGGAAGGTGTCCCTGCCCATGGGAGGGGGTTGGAACTGTGTGGTCTTTAAGGTCCCTTCCAACTCAAACCATTCCGTGATTTTATGATTTCAAAAGGAGACAAGGACCAACATTTCCAGCTACACAGTTAAAAACATCATGGAAAAACTTCAGATTCTAAGACCAGGTGGCTTCAGAGAAGTTTATAAAACTAAGGCAATAGCCATGGAAGTCAGTACCTAAAAAATCAGATTTCAGGTATAAAGATTGTCCAGGGCAGACTACAGAATTCTAATTTTAATTTCATCTTTAACAACTTAATCGTTCTCTCTGAAGATGACTTACTTGTGGGGTTTTTGTTTTTGTTTTTTTGTTGTTTTGGTTTGGTTTTAATATTAAGCTGCCATTTAATTTGGTGTTTCATTTGGGGAATATACAATGTTGGAAATGCTCAACAATCCCTTTTTCTCTTTCTCAGGCACACAGCAGGGTCTTCCGTCATCTGAATGAGAAACATAGCACAGGGTTTCTGTTTAGAGCTGCTGGAACATGATTTCCAGATTAATGGTGAAAATGATGGTAGGGAGACTGGGAGATGTGGAAAGTACAGTAGGATAGAAGAACAGTAGGATAGAGGTCTAAGTGTTTTTCTCTGACAGGAACAGGCAGTGGTGCTTAGATTTAATATATTTTTAAAATAGTAGCCTGGATCCTTTGCAGAGTATCAGTGTGGCACTGGGGACAGTGCATGTTTTAGAGAGTGTCATTATCACACCAACAGGTAATGGCTTCACAGTGATGTTTTTAGTGAACTAGAACCAATCTGTAACAGAAGATGAAGATACAAATTCTAATGTCATTGGTTGTCTGTTTTAATGGAAAATAAGCCAAAGTTAAAGCAGACATATTTGGGAAATTATGCTCTCTGAATGAGTTTTCTGATTTTAATTAAAACTAAAGTTTTGACTCTTTACATTTTAAGACTCATTCCCATGCATATCAGTACAAGCTCCTTTCATTGTTCTCAGTGAAGTCTTTTAATCTATCTCTTAGAAACCTGCATTCCTTGATTAAATAAATATGCACTGGGAGCATTTGGTATCTGACCATGCCCACTTACACAGCAGATGTCAAGCACTTACCCTTTATTCTTAATACAAAATCAAATTGCTAAAAGCATTGAAATTTTGGGCTCTGTCCAAGAGCAGCAGATGAATAATTAAAGTCAAAAAGACTTCAGGTTCTCACATTTCGTTTTTATGATCTCACTTGATGTAACTTTCAATACTCAGAATAGCAGAGCTGGACAAAACTCTGACAGCAATACTTTCAAGACTGAAGACAGAGGTGCAGTATCACAAATTATCTCCTGCTGATTCTGCTTCAAGTGGGAGATGGAAATGCAAATCCAGAATCCAAACCACTATTTTGAGATGGTGTCATTTAAAATGTTTAACTTTCACTTCAGTGGTCATATTAACCAAAACTATTTCAAACCCTATTTTATATGAAACAGTGAACATTTAAAGATGCAGGAACCCCCCCTTCCATGTATTCACCATAATGAGCACTAAGGCACAAAACTCTAGTAGTTTAATACAGCTACAAGAAGGAAATGCTAAGAAAGTTTCAAGAAGTCAGAAAAAATCACAAATGATTCCTCTCTGTTTCCACAAGTCAAACCTCAAGCAGCCTCTTTACAGCTTTGAAGTTTTCAACTCTATGTTGAACAATATGGTCACTTATTATGTGTTATCTTATTTTGATCTCATCATCCTGGCTGGAGAGTCTGATTTGCCAGGATTCCATTGTTTTTCAGAAACTTCTTTAGCTTCTGTATATGACATGGAGGAAGGAATCAATCATGGCTTCCAGGTTAATTTTGTTCAGAAAGAGCTTGTGAAACCTGTTATTCTAACATCTGAACAGAGACATTGCTGACCTGAAATGCTTCCTTTTAGCATCACAATCCTCCTTCTATTTAGAGTTAGCCTCTCTCATGTTGTCCTGGGAGCCCAGTTATCCCACTTTCCCCCCACCACTGGAGCCCATCTCCAGTTTTCTTTGCTGATTGAGGTCCTAGACCTCACAGAACCCCTGCTGCCCAAGGGAGATGGCAGGATTATGAGAACAGGTGGTCTTTCCAGCACCTGAAGACAAGGCATTCCTTGGGGAAGGATTGACAAGACTTCCAAGTGTAAAGCACAGAAAATACTCAACTCATTCCACTTGCTTCAATTTTTCTCACCAACTCCCCAAGCTGTGTGAAGGTCAAAAGCTCATTTCCTCTCACAGAGCCTTTCACTGGCTCTGATCTGTCTCTGTTTTCTTATCTATTCCTCTACCATGTTCAGCTGTAGGGAGTTGATAAGCATTCAGATAAAGAAATTACAGTGAATGGGTTGTTGTTTTCTTTCTTCTTGGATGGATTCTTTATGCCTTACTCTGGAAACCCTTCCCTGTAGTGTTGCTTGTGAGTTGTTGCAGAGATGAGCTGTAATCTGGAGTTCTGTTTTCATAAAGATAATGTTAAAGGGCAGAGGTTGGATGTTGATGCAGACTCTGAGGTTTTCAGGGCAGTAATTCATCTCAGCATCTTGAGGAAGATAAAAATTGCCTTGCAATCCAGCAGAGGGCCCTGGACTGGATTTCACCTCTTTTTTGGCAGAAAATGACTTTAATTATACAATGGAGCTGTTCACAAGAAACCAGCAGAGCCTTGCTTTAAGTTCAGGTTTTGATTTTTTGTAAAAGTTTAGTTACATTAAGAAAAGGATATGCCACATGTTATAAAAACAAGTAATCAGATTTATTTACTCATCTACTGACTCCACTGGAAAAGGCAGAGAATGAAAATTGATGATTTTAGGGTTTATTTATATCAGGGATTAATCCTGCCTGGTTTTGCTTTTTCAGCACTGACATCAGCTAGAGTTTGGGGAATGTAGCCTTGTGTTCAGCACAGACATTTAGTTCACAAAATAAAGCCACAGATAAGTAGAGCTGGTGAGAATATGCAGGTTGTTCTCTCCAATTTGAATAATGTGATATACAGAATGCACTACAAAGTGATTTTGAAATGTAAAGCAATAATGTTCTCTTTGAAGGGCTGGTATCAAGTGCTAAATGATATATCAAATGGATGCAAAACCAAATCCCAACCCTGCAAATATTACACAAAACCAGCTTCTTTGAAGTCAATAGGACTAATTGCAAATGTAAAATAAGAGCCTGGTTGTACAGCACTCCTGTTAACTGGAGTTTAATTTAATGAATTTAATAAAAAATAGATTAAAGTTCTAAGAACAACACGAGCTTGGCTTCAGACTGTAAATACAATTCCTGCCCGACTCAGACATCTGTGGGTCTCCAGCATCCAAATCCCTCAGGATGGTGTTTAACTTTGCACTGCAGGGCTTTGCAATTCTCCTGTCATGGATGGGGGTGTGGGCACTGCCTGGTAAAGGGCTGTGTTCACTATTACAGTCTAATACCCAACCTCCTGACAGGCAGAGCCGGCCCCAAAGGGCAGCTGGACACATCCAGTATCTCCTGTCTATTTTGAGATAGTGCAGGCATGCTTGGGGTTGACAGGGCCACAGGCACTGGCCTCTTACTCAGATAACTTCTTCTCAGATTAAATAAATAAGTGAATAATTAGAAATGGGGAGTTCTGAGCCTGATTTCTGGATTGGCCCCAGTGGCTGCTGTACAAGTGTTCTTGGTTCTCATTTGTACACAAAGCAAGAAAATTAGGTCTGTGGTACAAAAATGGAAGAAATGACAAGTGTGTTGCTCATTAGGGGAACCTGAGTCCCAGCTATCAAGGTTACACAGAGGCAGCTCTTGCAATAATCAGTTTTATCATATTCAGACTTTTCTGTCTTCAGACCACTTAGATTAGATTTGGTCTCCCAGGTTACCTGTGAGCACTGTGTCTCTAGATGAACCCCCAGGCACGTAGATATCCTCACAGAAACTCTTAGAAGCACTGATTGCCCTCAGGTAATGATTGCTTAGAGGTATCCCTGGGCACAAAGCATTGTTTTTATCAAGCACGTGTTCCCTTTCACTGCAGTTTTGTCAATATTTTCATATTGCAGCTGTTCTGGGTCCTAGAGATGCAGGATGTGCCACTCAGTTACACTAAAAGGAGTAATCTCTTGTGGGGTTTGAAGTGATTGTAGGTTTTATCTCCATAGGCTGAGTCTCTGATACCCTCTGTGCCATGACAAATTGTAAATGAAAACCATTTCTGCCTCCTCCAGCTCACAAGCTGTAATCTTTAGTATCTCTGAGTTTCCGGAGATGTGCAAATGGTACATCATCAACACTCAGAGCCTGCTAAAGGCGTGGATCAGCATAAATCAGGGCTCAAAAGCCAACCCCTGATAGACTTGCTGAGGAGCTGTGTAAGTGCAGAGAGCAGTCTGTGCACAAATGCCTTCTGATGTAATGCAAGGGAATAAGAATTCATTAAAATCCCCACTGTTTCTGCATCTCTGGCTGTACTTTTTGAGTGCCATCCTAACTATCTGATGATGAATACAATTCTGGCTGGACCTTTGCCTTGCTTTCTTCAGCTTCTCCCAAAAGCAAATTCGTGGATATTTTTATTGTAACTATTTTTGCTTTACTTTGGCTGTTTTACCAGTTATCAAACCATTGCCCATATAAATTTCTGCTCACTGTATGATCTGCTCAGAGCTCACACAGACTGTCTTGTCTCATGCTTTCTTTTCAGCTCAATCATTACTAGTGAAATTAAGTAGCCCCAGACCCACTGGTGTCAGTGTGAACATTTTTCTCAGTGATGACTCTGAAACTGCTCTGCCAGTGCTTAAAAAAAGAATTCTGTTCCATGTAGCTGGGAATGTCTACAGGACAAATTCTAATGCTTCTTCTTGCAATAACCCTGGGTTGAGCACTGCAAAAAGAGAAAAAATATTACTATTTTGAAGATGCTCAGGAACAACACCTGGAATAGCATGCAGAGATCCTGCTTCCACATGGAGGATGTAGTTGCAAATAATATCCTTGGATAAGATAATGGATTTGGATTCAGACTCCTGGTCCAGCATCCTCCTGGACAAGGAGCCATTTCAACAGATATATATTCTAGAGGTGACTAATCAGCCTTTCAGACACTTGGATGGCAATCCAGCTACAAGCACTGCTGAAACTGGGCCACTACTGATGTATCTTGCACATCCAAGAGCTCCCACCTACTCACCTGTCTACTCTGCTCAGCTCTCCTTCTCTACAGAGAGATTGAAGCTGGGGAGAAGGGGGAGATGGTTGTGTTCATCAGAGGCCCATTGGGTTTTCTCCTCTCTGACACCTGATAAACACCCACTCCATGGCTGTGCCAGATCACATGTGCAATAGTTTCGCTGTTTAAGCTCCTGTCACTGGATTTCCTTGTAAAACTCTCTTTTCAGAGAAACAGAGGTAATCCTCACTGCTCCTAGGGCGGCTGGTGATGTGGAGGGGATGAAGGACAGAGCAGTCAGTCAGGCTTACCCAGGAAAAGCACCACCTTTAATCACATTGCATTACAACTGCAGTGCTAGAGATGCTGAAAGCTCTCTCCTGATGTGGGAGTTAAAGGGCCAGGCAGGGACTTCGTGCACTGCTGTGTTATGGCTACAGCCAGAGGAACCTCAGAGCAATGAACTGTCTGCTAAAAACTGAGGCTCTGAGCTTGGAAAGTGAAGGTGGGCTGTTAAATTACACAATATGCAGTAAAAATGCTACTATTTGGACTCCATGATTTTTGAAATTGCACTAACTAAAGGCCCATTTGAACCAATTTCCCCATTTTACAGCATGTGGTAAGAGGTGGGACTCTACAGGGGATCATTTTACAGAGCTGCAGTTTTGGACAGAGTATCTGTCTCATCTCTGTTCATTAGAAAGGAGAACACACCCCACACCATCTGGGAAGGCTGTGATCACACCTGTACTCAAACTTCTGTCTTTTCTGGACTTAGTCTGGTTTCCTAGCACTGGGATGCTTCTGCTTCCAGGACCAAAGTTGGGTGGTGCAGGAACTTATTCCAGGTTACCATTCTGTGCAGGGATAGGAGCCTGAGTGGTGAATCCCAGGAGTGCTGTAGGTGAAGTGGGGAGGTGGATGCCTTGAAGCTCAGCAGGTGGTTGGGGTATGTATTTCCAAACAGACCTGAAGCATTTGCCTTGGTAGTTGTAGCAGTGGGAGGAATAGACGGAAAGGACCTTGGAGAGGCTGCTTGACTCGTTTCATTGCCAGAGCTTGTAGAGATGGAGAGGAAGAAGGTGTGAAAACATAAGGTCCAAGGGACTCTCTCAGAAGCACCAGTGTGCAAGGGCTGTTTGGTGGACTGAACAATGATGGATGATTTTTGCTGTGGGAAGAGCCACCACTACCATGGGTCACCTTTTCTCTCAGGCCTTTTGCGTGTCTGTAGTGATGACTTTGACTAGTTTGGCTTTCCCAGGAGAAGTCATTATTCTCACCAGGTTTCCAGCCTTTCTCTGGGAGTCCAAATACCTCTCTGTGTCTTGTAGGGCAGGTGTGTGCCTGATTTCCCCCACAGCATGGCTCCTGGGGTTCCTCCCTGTGTCAAAATGAGGTCTGATTGCATGCTGTGGAAGGGAATACATGCATACTGGCCAGCCCATTGCTGTCAGACTCTCCTAGAG
Organism: Pithys albifrons albifrons; assembly: GCF_047495875.1. Lineage (NCBI taxonomy): Eukaryota > Metazoa > Chordata > Aves > Passeriformes > Thamnophilidae > Pithys > Pithys albifrons. The sequence goes on along the minus strand of NC_092463.1, from coordinate 5,693,994 downwards.
GTTTGCCTGTTTGAGGGAGAGGATGTGACAGACATGGAAACCATGTGGTCTGCAGTGCAGATGTGGTGATTTGAAAACCAGGCTGTAGCTGCTACAGTGCTGAAGTCTTTTCTGTGGGGTAGGGGAGGTTGTTCAACTTATCTTCATTTTCCTATTTATGTCAGAAGCTTCTTTGCTTTTTTTTTTCCTTTGCTTTTTCCTATTGCAATTCATTTATTCTAAAACCTCAAGAATAAATCCTCAAGGAAGAGGAGATGAATTTTTTTCTATTGCTGAATTGTTGATATACCCTGTCAGGTCCTGTGCTCTTTGCTGGTAATGTTACATCTGAGACCATAAATCCCCTCCAGGTCCAAAGTCACTTTGGCCCAGCAGCATCCAGCAATCCCAGAACACAAAGGGCTGTAATGGAAAGGGAAGCAATTTGTGTGTCTATGTTTTCAGACTTCAGACATTCAGAGGCTTATAATGTCCAAAGGGTAGATCAAGATAGTTAAATACCAACGAGCAGGGATAGATGAGCCCTGCACAAGTCAGTTTGCTGCATGACACAATATAAACTACCAGGTGCTTTTGTAAATGCATTGAAAATAGAAAGAATTCAGCTTTTTCTCCTTGTGCCTAGTATGACTTAAACTCACACCTCTTTTGAGCACATATTTGATTAAATCTTCATCCACCTTGATCTTCCTGTGGGGATCTAAAAAATCACTGTGACATAACTTCAGATATGACAGCCCAGGCTGTGCCAAGTTCAAAGGTTTCTACACAGCAAAATCGATCAATCAAGATTTTTGAGTATTTGTCTTGTTGTTCCTATTGATTTTTTTTCACTCATCCTGGCAAACCAAAGCTTTGCCATCAGAAATGTATGCACTACACCTATGATGGGCAGTAGGAGCTCAGGATTTGTATCCAAGGCTTGAAATCAGACCTCTGTTTTCCCACCCAATACTACGTGGTGATGAGCAGAGCTGATAATATTGCATGAGACTGTTCCAGGTCACCCGAGGACTGTACAAGAACTGGTGAAATAAAGTTGCAATACAATTTGGATCCCTGAGGCAAAAAGCTTTTTTTTTCTTTATTTACTTAGAATCACAGAATCATTAAGCTTGGAAAAGACCTCCAAGATCTTCAAATCCAACCTTTGACCGATCACCACCCTGTCAACTAGACCATGGCATTGAGCCTTTCTTTAAACACCTCCAGGAATGGTGACTCCACCACCTCCCTGGGCAGCCCCTTCCAATGCTTGATAACCCTTTCTGTGAAGAAATTCTTCCTGATATCCAGCCTCAACCTACCCTGACACAGCTTGAGGTCATTTCCTCTCGTCCTGTCTCTGGTTGCGTGAAAGAAGAGCCCGACCCCCACCTGGCTATAATCTCCTGTCAGGGAGTTGTAGAGAGCAAGAAGGTCCCCTCTGAGCCTCCTTTTCTCCAGGCTTGACACCCCCAGCTCCCTCAGCCACTCTCTAGACCCTTTCCTGGCTCCATTGCCCTTCTCTGAACACGCTCCAACACCTCAATGTCTCTCCTGTCATGAGGGACCCAAAACTGCACCCAGGATTTGAGGTGTGGCCTCACTTCTGGCAAGTACAGAGGGAAAACCACTTGCCTGCTCCTGCTGGCCACACTATTTTTGATACAGGGCAGAATGCCACTGGCCTTCTTGGCCACCTGGGCACACTGCTGGCTCCTGCTTGTCTCCATTTCTATTCAATAAGCAGAGCATACAGTCCACAATCTTTCTTCTTTTACTGTAATAACACTGTCTTTGTTAACCAGCAGCCCTCAGACTGTGATAACCTTTCTGGTCTGCAGAAATGAATCATTGCCAGCTGCTGTGCACACATTCTGATGATGCTGCATTATCAGAAGACCTTTGTGATCGCATATTGCTCACACAGAAAAGCTGGCAGGGGCTCAGTGTTCTCACAGGCCCTCTGAGCACCTCAATCTATTGCCTGCTCACACAAATAGTATCACAGGGCACCCCAGAGAGGGATGGACACAAAAGAAAATTTGCAAATATGAATAAGGACATGTATTAAGATCTATGGGAAGATGTATTTTTGAAAACATACTGTATATTACCAATATCATTAATAGGAACTTTGAAGTCATCAGAATCTTACCAAAATCATAATCAGGTGCATGACATGCTACATGTCAAAGGGGAAGCCATGAATTAGGAAATTTAGTATCTTTTCCTCATGAGGTAAGTCCTAGATATGTGACTTGGCAATACAAACATGATGACTAAAATCATTGTTACTGACCTGCAGCAAACAAGTCCTACCTTGAAATAAAAAAAATCCAAAGAGCTTGGGCATATTCTTCCCTGTGAGGGTGGTGAGGCACTGGCACAGGTTGCCCAGAGAAGCTGTGGCTGCCCCACCTCTGGAAGTGTTCAAGGCCAGGTTGGATGTGGCTTCAATCAACCTGGTCAAGTGGAAGGTGTCCCTGCCCATGGCAGGGTATTGGAACCAAGTGGTCTTTATGGTTCCTTCCAACCCAAATCATTCTATGTTGAGCTTTTCAGTGTTAGCTTTATGGCTGGACTTGATCTTAAGGGTCTTTTCCAATCTAAATGATTCTATGATTCTGTATAAGGGGGGCTGAGCACACTGGAGGGGAATGTTTTCACCCTTGGCTCCCAAATATGTTAAATAATGCTTAATTAATAGATGATTTATGTGTGAGTTACAGGAGAGTCAGAATACACCATGAGGGACTCAGTAGAGCTGCATGGGTCAGATAGTTTTTCCATAGTGGTACCCTAGATCAAAAAACCTTAAAACTGTTGTCAAAGATATGTCTTCCTGCTCTCTCTGGTGGTTTTGGAGCATGGATTACCTGGAATTAACTCGTAAGTAAAGCTGAATTTGATTACCATATTGTGTGACATTTACCACTGTAATTGTTTTAACAAAGCAGTAGGTAAATAGAAGATTTCTTGGTAATCAGAAAATCATTTAGATTGAAAAATACTTTTAAGATCAATGAATCCAACTGTTAATGAGACAGTGCCAATCCCATCACTAAACCATGTGCCACATCTACATGTCTTTTAAATCTCTCCAGGGATGGTGACTCAATCACTTTCCTCAGCAGCTCATTCCAAAGCCTCACTGCCCTTTCTATGAAGAATTCTTTTCCTAATATCCAATCTGAACCTTGCAACTTGAGACCATTTCTTCTTGTCCTGTCATTTGTTACCTAAGAGAAGAGACTGACCTCCACCTGGATGCAGCCTCCTTTCAGGGAGTTGTAGAGAGAAAGTCCCTCCCTGAGCTTCTTTTTCCCCAGGCTGAGCATCCTTCAGATCCCACAGGTGCTCCTCACAAGCCTTGTGCTCCAGTCCCTTCACTTTCTGTGGCCACCTCACCGTATGGATATCTATTTTCAGCCAAGTGGTTTGAAATAGTTTTCTTGGTCTAGCCCTGATGGTCTTGCAGGTTGTGTCAAAGCATATGTTGCTATGAAAGTAAAATGACCTATAGAATAACACTGATTTTGAAAGAGGGCACAAAGCATAGAAAAGGGAGAAGTGGGTGTGATAACGTTGTCTTTGGTAACTAATCACACTAGGAAACTTACAACAAGAAGGAAGTTATTGGTCATTAGGCCCACACTGTCTGTTGAGATGCGCCTCAAGTACTAACTCACCAACCTATACTTCTGAATAGACTTCTGATAAACTCCTGAATATAATTCTGATATAATCCTGAAGGATTTTCATGACAATATAAGAACAATCATGTAATTACCCTTTTAAAGCACAATCTTGTTGTAGCTTACAGTATCTCCACAATAGAACAGGACTATGCAACACAGGCAGAACCATGTCCTAGTGTTTAAAAACTCCCTTTCTACATCTAGACAGCAGAGTTTATTTCAATTCACAGCAGTCACTTCAATTCCAGTGTGGCTTGGCTAACCTTGAGCATCTTGCTCCACTGGCACCTTTGGCTGCAGACCTCCTAAAGGACACCCAAATCCCTGGTCCACTTCCTGGTCCACTCCCATTTTTAAAGGGCTCCGGGGAGCTGTGACTGAACAGCATGGACTGAAAGGCTGAGAGAATTGGGATGGTTCAGCCTGGAGAGGAGAAGTCTTTGGGGTGACCTTCAGGGCCTTCCAGAACCTGAAGGGAGCCCACAGGAAAGATGGAGAGGGACTTTTTACAAGGGCAGGGAGTGATAGGGCAAGTTGGAATATTTTTAAGCTGAGAGTAGTTTTATATTGAATAATAGAATGAAATTATTTACTGTGAGGCTGGTAAGGCACTGGCACAGGTTGCTCAGAGAAGTCATGGATACCCCATCCCTGGAAGTATTCAAGGCCAGGCTAATGGAGCTTTGAGCAACCTTGTCTAGTGGAAGGTGTCCCTGCCTATGGCAGGGAGGTTGGAACTAGGTGGTCTCTTAAGTCCCTTCCAATCCAATTCGTTCTATGATCTTATGATTCTATGACTCAGGCAGCAGCAGGACAGCTCCCAAAAATAGATTTTTGACTGGAGTGACGATAAGGATGGCAACTCCCTGTGAAGGTAACACAAATGGAAATGCTTTTCACCTTGCATTGTGGGCTTACCCCATTGCCTGGAAAAAGTGGAAATATGTTAAGTTTTGAAACTCAGGCCCAAGCTTGCTGGAGAGGGTCTTGAAGCCTGCCTAGGGATGCTGTGACATAAACATCACAGCTGGAGATCTGCTGCTGCAACAGGAAAAGAGCTGGGAGCGAATAAAGTCCTCTGCCTGAGCAATTACTCTCCACTTTGTAGCTTGACCTGTCACATGACATGAGAGAGGCCCTTCTACAAATGAGTTCGTTTGTTTGACCTGACAGTGCCAGAACTCTGTGCAACACAGGAATGATCCCTTACCATTTACCCGAGTCTGTTTTCTCATGTATAAAAGGATGGCAAGGTAACTTGCTCCTAGTTCACCTCAGAGGGGGTACAGATCCTGCCCTGTGCTTTTACCGTGAATGTATCTCATGTTGCTGCTGCTCTCGCTAACTGCCAGGATCCCTGGCATTTCTCATCGCCTCAGTAAGCACACATTACCTCCAGCAGAGAGTAAGCAAATACAGTGGCACACCAAGAAAAAAAGAAAAAAACTAAAAAAGAAAAAAAAGGCACACAGGCACCTGCTGTGAGTTTATTTTGACAAGTGTCATTTAGATGCAATAAGCTGTTACCATGTCTCTGGCGGGGCTTCCAACAGAGAGGAGCCAACACGGTAAACAAACGCAGGAGATGAGTGCGGATTCTCCCGATGGGTCAGGGGCTGGCGGAGACGAGGAGGAATGGGCAGGAATGGGGTGATTTTAGGGCTGCCTGTCCTCTCCGCCGAGCCCGGCGGTGCAGGAGGAGCCGGCGGCTCGCCCGGCGGGAGCGTTGCCATGCCCGTCTGCGGCGCCTGCGGGATGCTCTGGAGCGGAGGGATGCGGAGGAGGGGGATGCGCGCCGAGAGGGAGGCGGCAGGAGAGGCGAGGGAAGAGTGTGCCCGCCTGGAAGGTGGGCATTTCTTCCCTTACCCACACAAGCCGATGCCTACCCTGCTGAAGCAGTTAAACGGGGGAGAGCAGCAGCCCGGCTGGCAGATTCCTGCCCTGTGATATGCCAGCCACAGGGTGACGCAAGGGCTGGAAGGCTCCAACTAACAAGCCATTTTCACCTGCGTAATAAGCGCTAGTGGAGATACAGCAACAGCAGCAGCAGCGGCGGCTCCCGGTCCCCGCAGCCGGCCAGACTCCAGCGCGGCCGCAGCACCGTCCAGCCCGGCGGCCACCGCAGCGCTTTCGGTGGCTCCCGCTGCATCCCGAGAGCCGGAGATCAGCGGCCGCCTTGCAGGCAGCATGTCAGCCCCGCCGGACCCCCAGGACCTGCTGCTGGCGGGCACTGGGGTGCACTGGGCTGCGGACGGGGCGGACCAGTACACAACTGGGGCTCCGCTGCGGGATGGAGATGGGGCTCAGCAGCGCGAACAGCTGGTTTTCGGCTCCGCCAGGGAACACCCGCCCGTTGCCATGGCGACTGCATCCCCAGGTAAAAGGCGAGGGGTACCCAGAGATGCTCAACAAAGGGGCCCAGGCAGCAGCATCTCCTGGTTGTCTCGTTCCTGTCCCTTCCTCTCTTCTCCCAGCCTGGCTGCTTGGAAACATTACTAACGTGTTAGTGAGTGCATACAGGAAAACAGAAAATAACGAGGAACCGCGGCCTTTGCAAATAGTTATTTTTTGCTGATATGGGGGAAGGGGGATGCAGGAGCCAGCCAAGTTCCCTAAAGCTCTTTGCAGTTTGTTAGGCAAAGGACACCCAGATTTCAGTCAGATGTTGGAGCGCACTTGATTTCACCTAACTTGATGTGGCTCTATCCTCATTTGCTGTACACCTGTTCACACCTGGAGCGACAGATCTCAGCAGAGTTACTTCAGCCATTCCTCGTGCACCTGGAATTCCTGCATGGCCTCTTATGTTATTTTTTCATGCAACTTTTAATGGAGTGCCTGTTCTGGAGTGTTTGTACATTTTCTGCATGCTTTTGAGACTAGTTCATTTAACTGTGGGCTTTTTGGTTGCTGTGTTTTCCTCCTTTGGTTTTTGAGGTGTGTTTGGCTTTGGTTGCATTTAGTTTAGGGTCTGCAGGTTCATTGATTTTCAGTTTACTTTAGGGATGTGTTTGATTTCCCTTGGTCTAGGGTTCCTTTCTTTAATAGGTGTACTGGTAGCAGGTGTATATCTATTAATGAACTTGAGAAGCTTCAGCTTCCTGTAGCTCCTGGTAGAAATGTTTGGGGGAAGATGATTCTCTTTCCTTCTTGGTGACACTTTCTTACTTTCCTTCCCATTACTACTCATCAGAGAGCCAAATGAATAACCCAGCCCTGGGGGAGCAGTTCCATCGCATTTAGATTCCTCTTCACTGGGAAGTAGATGTTTCCATTACACAGACTGAAGCATTAAACTTGTCTTGAGTAAGTTGAGGGTCAGGGCTTGGGATGGGAATCGATCTCTGTTATGCAATAGCTGCAGGAGCATTAGGAGCTGCGTTTTTGGGCTGAGTCCTTTCTAATCCCCTCCAGTCAATCAGCACAAAGAGTAGCTGGCCAGAAACAGCACAGTCTGAGTGTCTATGTGTGTTATTCTGCTGATGCCCATATGTGTGGCTTTCCAGGGTCTGAGTGTGCACCGGTGCATGTGTCTGCTCTCAACATGGATGTTGCCCTGTGCTTTTCTGTCTGCTTGATGTGACTGAGTTCAGTAGTAAAATGGGATCTAACGCCCATCGGCTGATGTGGGAAATGTTTTGCTGTTTTGTAGCTCTGGGCAGGCAGCTAATCTGCTGATGTGCTGCTCATTCGCTGAGCTGACTGTTGGGTTGTGAAACGTGACTTTCTACTGGAGAGACAGGCAGATGGCTGGCAGCGTAAGGCTGTTTGAGGGTGTGCAAAAAGGGGCAAGATTGGAGTCTCCAGGTGGGGTTGCCTCAGCTGTATAATGACACAAAGAAGGGGGAAAAGAATCTTGTGGGCTTTTTTTGTTCACTGATGGATAAAAATACGGCCATGCTGAATCTTAGTGTACAGAACAAAGAGGGGTGGTCCCTTAAATTGTGTAGATTCCCACTAAGTGGAATCACTGTGATGCTGCTTACATTTAATGAAGGCTTCTTCAGGCTGAACCTGATGTGTAGATTAACACAGAATGCAGATTAGGCAAATAGAAAGAGAAGAAAAAGAAAAAATAGGAAAGAATAATAAAAGGAGGAAGAAAAAGAGAAGTAAAGAAATTATCAGCTTTTGCAGTCTTCTGCAAAGAGGGTTTAGACACGTTTGTATGTGTCAGACTGTGGCAAGGTGGAGGTAAAGTGAGTGGTACAGATCTTTATTGGTGTTTGCTGGCCATGGATTGACAGCCTGTCAAATTAGTGATATCATAACAGTAGTAATGTGCTTTAAACATTCCACATTTTGTTCTCCCTGTTTAATAAAGGACTGTTATGTGGCTCTGTGTGTGTCTAGCCAACCATGGCAGACAGAGCAGCATCCCAACCAGCGCAGTCCTGCGCACAGTCTGTCTCTGTTTGTGGCTGCAGCATCTGTATTTCTGTTCCACATCACCCAGAGACCTACAGCTCCCTCTCCCTTCACCAGGAGAAGTAAATAATTTCCCTCTTCTCTCTATGTGGCCAAGTATTCAGAAGTTTCTGAATAAGAAGACATTAATATTGCTGAATATATAAAACTGTCGTTTTTCAGAAAAGCCTCTAATTCTCCTGCTCAGAGAGAGATTCCTGCCTGTTCCTGAGCTGTAGGAATAGACCCAGCAGGAGATACCTAACTTCAGCTTTTTAGAACACCGACACAGACTGCCATAAACTCGAGCACTCCTTATATGATGGGCCATCTGGGGACACTTTAGACAACGAGCAATCCATCCAAAGGAGAGTGAATTGGACAGAATGTTTCTCAGGTAGCTTCCCAGCACATCCCATATCTTCCTCCACACCTATCAGACCAGTCTTATTTTGTGAAAACATGGTTGTGCTTTCTGGGGCAAGAGCAGGGTTTGGAATCTGATAGATTGTCCCAGCATGAAAACAACTGAAAATAAATGATGGGAATTTATCACAGGTTGTACAGAAATTTTCTTATACAACCTAAAAACTTGCAAACTTTCCCTGATCTTGGCTTTTGTTTTAAGTTTGAAAACCAGCCAGGGATTGTTGAAAGGTTCAGGAATATTTTCAAGCTGGCCATGGGCCCAGCTTTGAGCCAGGCTGGCTTTGTGTCAAAACCTTGTGAGTGGTTTCTGAATGATGAAAAGCGATGGATTTCACTCCCCATTCTTTGGATCAACCAAAATCGGCAGTGATTGAGACTGCAGGAAAAAATTCCCATGAGCAGTGGAAAGCTCAGAGATTGCTCAAGCAAAGCCAGGGCAATAAGAAGCTGCAGATCCCATGCTGGCATCTCCTCCTGCAGAGATCCAGTGAAGAGCAACTCCAGTAGCTTCTGAGCAGGGACAAAGCTGTTTCTCTTGCTTGTATACTTGGACCCTGGATTTTGCTGAAAAGGTTTCTTTCCCTCAAATGCAGTTTTTCTCCTTCCCAAAAATTAATTTGGTTCAGGGTGAGAGGAGATTGCAGGGAGCTCTTGCAAGAAAGGACTGGTGAGTGAAGCAGTCCTGAAAGGCTGGTGAGCAGTTGCATGTTGGTGAAGAGAGCCCCATGTCACCCAACACACCATCTGGTCACAGATTCTGTTATTTTTATACACCAACAGTGATTAAACTCCCTGACAAGAATTATTTTCAAAAATATTACACAGGCATTCCCTAGGACAAATACGTGTAGTTTCCTCCAGAGAAATGGCAAAATGTAAGAATGGACTGTACCTCCATGGTGCAGGTGTGCTTAGGGGGGAAAAAGAGTGGGAAAAGGAAAGAAACTCATAGAAGTGATGATTCCTGTGGAAGGGTCTAGGAAGTTGTGGAGAGCCTTGTGCACTGGTGGGTATCTGTAAGGTGGTTTAGGTAGCAGTGTTATGCCCCTACGTTCTTGTAGCTGAGACTGAGATTGTTGCCAGAGAGCCCTGCCTGCTATACTCACTCCAGGATGGTCCTTGCCTTCAGACAGGCCATAGCAGTCAGGACATTCCTGACAAATCCTGGCTTGTTTCCTGCTGCCTCCAAAGACAGCTCACGAGTGGAGTCCACTGCCCAAAGGAGAGGTGCCCAGTGCCACAGGGGATGGCATTAATAACTGGGACACATCTATGGGGACACAATGGGATGGCAAATATGGCCTATGGGAACCCTTTTGGAACAGCAGCCAGAGCTGGCTTGAAACCCCTGGAGTGCCTCAGTGGCACAAAAGTCCTGTGCTTATGGGACTGAACAGCACCCATGTGGTATGTGCCAGTGAGGAGAGGTGGGAAGGAGGGACTAGGAGCTGCCTGGATGAGGCAGATGAGTTGAGGAACAGCCCCTGCCTCTTGAGGAGCAGTGAGACAGCAAATCCCCAGAGTGTTTTGTTCTCTGATGGATACAGCATGCAAGACTACAAGTGGACTTGGCTCCTGCTGCTCTATGACAAGGGCAGATTCTCTAGGCTCAGTGCTTTAAGAACATTTTTAAAAGACATCTTTCTAATTCACATGGTTTGTAGAGGTTGAGTTTGAAGGCATGTGCTGTGTAGCTGCCTGCTTTCACCACAAGCTAACCCACCAGCCCTCTGGCCTCAGGGGACTGTACTGAGGTGCTCCTGGCATAAGCTTGTGTTTGTACTGATAACACATCACTTGTAAATCTCAGTTTATTGTTTCTCTCCAGTTACCAGAGAGGCTGAGATACCGACACCTTTACACCTCAGCATAAAAGAGGTTTTTGATGGTTTTGAGGCAGATGAGGGTTCCATGGTTCACCTGGCTGGAGAGAAGGAGGTATGAACATGCATGTCTGCACTACTTAGGTTTGGCACTGCCACTTTTTTGGATGTCAGATCATGAACAAATGCAGCAGGTTCCCCAGGGCAACTGGCTCTTTGTGGCCTTCCCAGGTACTGCTTTATTAGGACTCCACTCCCTAAGCATCCATGGCAATATACTGGTCAGGGACTCGTGCACTGTAAAGGCCGTGATCCAAACCCTGATTTTTTGGGTTTCTGTAGAAAGTCTTGATACAGTGGATTCACTGACCTAAGCGTGTCACAGGGGAGCCTCAGCAGGTGTTTGGAAACATACCCTCAGCTGACAGGCAATCTTGCTCAGATTTAGTCAACTGAGGCCAGATTTAGTCTCACTTTGGAAGAGTATCTATTCAAACCAGTTCTATTCCTGACATTTTTGTCCTTTTTGATTTAATTTTTCTCTGCTCCCTGGATTAGTCACTCAAAACTTCTGATCTACTGGTTATGAATGAAGGTGACACAGATCATTTGGTAGAGGCTCTTTGCATTTCCTGGGGTTTTGTAAGTGCAAGCAGATTTTGCAGAGAGGGACAGGAACACAGTGGATTTCTTCTTGGATCTTTCTGTTCCCATAATCCTCATGAAGCTTGACAAAGTGGCCAAAGCCCACAGTCACCCATCAAAAACAACAACAAACACCAAAATTCCTACTGAAATACCATCCTCTATTCCCACTTGGGTAAGCAGGAGCAACAGTTCCTGTTGGCCTCCTCCAGCAAGTGCCTGCATCTGAGGGTACTCTCAGAGGTGCATAAAAACTCCTGGTTTAGAGTCTGTGCAGTAATGTAGTTCTCAAATCCACAGAGATGACAATGCAGCTGGTTTTTCCCTGTTCTCCACAGGAATGCAGGGAGATCCATCCCTGCTTTGGCTTCCACACTGATGCGGTTTTTTCAGCCTTTGGGGTTGCAAATGGGTTGAGGAAGAGGATGAGGCAGATGAAAGAGCAAAGTAGTGACTCACCTGCGTTATTTTAATCTTCATCACTCAGTAATGAAATACTTTATTTATAGGCAAGGAACTGAGGAGGACAGGCTGGGGAGGAAGAGAACGGCATGGAGGGGAGAGGTTTAGGATGTCCCAGTTGCAGCAAGCACTGGGTTTTGCATGTTGCAGTATTTTCTGGGCTGTGAATCTCCCCTGGGATGGGTGGTTCATTGTATCTCATGGGTGTAAGTGTCCTAGGAGGCATATCTGCCTCTTTATTTCTTGCTGCTCTGGAGATGCCATTCAATAACATGTTTTATGACTTTTTTTCCCCCAAAACTGTAGTGTGCAGTACATGTACACTCAACATGTGATCCCAGTCTCTGTGGGGATTTGTGTTGCCTCTGTCTCAGCCCTCCTGGAAATGTTTGGGCAGATCCCACAGGTCTGTTTCTCATGTCCTCACTGACTGTCCCACAAAAGGATGCTGGCCCAGCTGTGTGGCCTGGACTGGCCCGTGATGCTCAGGACTGGTGTTATGCTCTGCTTTAAGCCTCGAGACCTGATTTGGCCCTAAGACCTAATTATTTTCTGCACCTGTGTTTTAGCTCAAAATTCCTGAAATACCCAAGGAGTTGTGCCACAGGTCCACATCATCAGCAGGGAATGGAGATTTTTAAATGAGTGACTTCTTAGGAATTTGCTTCACTTTCCCTCCTGAGTAGTCAGAGTGCCTCTAAAATGGGCCAAGTGCATACTAATCTGTTTCATTTTTGATACAGCAATTATGTCCTTGTGTCTGTTTTTCATGTTCTATTCTCTTACTGCCAGATCAGAACTGCTTTCAAAATTCTGGGGGTTCTTGTTGTTGGGTTGCTATTTGGGGTTTTTTTTGCAAAAGAAAGGACAGCCCTCAAATAGCAAAGCATGTTTCAAGTAATGAAGCATTATTTGTAATTAGTTTTCTAATTTAGGAAAAGTAAATTTATGTGCTTCTGTAGACTTGGCATGATTCAGCACTCAGGAACACACCCCACATTTAGTGTTCCTATTTATTCCTCCAAGAAACCTCACACCTCCAACAAACAGTGAGAATAAATTCTTGGCACTCACCTGCAAGACAAGGCTTGAAATAGAGGGGACTTGAATCACCTATTTCAGTTGTCCTTGTTTCAGTCATATATTTAAGATCCTAATTGTATGGAACATAAGCACATTCCTAATTGCTTTAAAATTAGGATGGTCTTACGTGCATGCATAAAGGTGAGCATGGATTGGGCTGAATTTAGGGGTAAACTAATTGGAAGATATAGATAAATTTGCTTTATTACCCATTAGACTAAACTGCTTCAGATCAGTTGTATGTAAAATGGAGGCACCAGCACTTACCTACCTCATTACAGCACTGTGAAAAATAGCATATAAATACATTGAAAACTTAGAATGAAAATCATTATAATGTTGCTGCTGTTTATTTTGATTTGTGGTGTGTGTCTAGGTGAGAATAAAAATTGTTGGAAATTACTACAGCCCTCATAAGCCAGCCTCTTTCAAATATTGAGTTGTTATCTCAATATTTGACTTTATATTTTAATATTCCTTTAGAGTGGTCTTTCCCATCTTTATTTAAATAACAGCTAATAAGAGAGTTATTTGAATCTTTCTTTCATTGCTGTAACGAGTCACCTGCCCTTGATGCATCCTCCAACAATCATGAGATCTCGTGTCAGAAAAGGTGTCTGGTTCTTCAGAGATTATTTCAACACAAATGCCATCAACAGCTGCAGCATTCCCAACATGTCCCTTGAATAGCAGTGACTCCCATCCAGGATGCAGTGCTGCAGTGGGATGTTTGCCTGGGTACAGGCAGGGGAGGCTGCTCACCAAAAGATGGTTTCTGCACAAGGGTGACTACAGACCCTCAGAGTTATGTCAGCTCAAGGCTTTTCTGTGCAATTCAGGACATTAATTATGTCTTATTTTTCAGCAGTGCTGAATTTATTAACTGCAGCTGATTTGTTGTTGGCAAAAAGACATAGAAGGGCTTGTTAACTGCAGACAGTAAAAAGCAAATGTATGGGTCAGCCTTGTCAGGCTGGAAACCTCCCTGCTGCCAGCCCCTGGGGATCTTGTGCTTCTCTTGTGTCTGAAGCTTTTTTTCTGTGCAAATATCAGTCCATGTCTTGGGTGCACATGTGGGTGCCCCTGGGTGAGCCCCGTGGCTGAGGAGGAGGAAACAGCACCAGGGCACAGCATCTGGCCAAAGCTTTGCATCCCAAACACAGCCCGGGTTGCTGTCCCTCACCCCATGGCAACACATTCCAAAGCCACGAATGCAGAAGCTACAGATCTGAACATTCTCAGCTTCCCCTGCACTGCGTTAGTCACTGGCTGTATGACCAAACAGCCTGAAAATCCTCACCCCGGGCAGCCTCTGCAGCACAGCTGTCTGGAGAAGGGCTGCAGACAGCCCGAGTCATCAGAGTTTGTGCTGATGTTCCTCTGCAGAGCCTGCCCCCTCCACACTGCTCCCAAAAGCACTCAGGGGCATCTGTGAAAGCACTGCTGGAGAGACAGACTGCATTTATGGGCTGCAATCATCAAGGGAGTTCTGCCATTTAGAGGCCTAATCCTACCTCCTAAGCAGGAGGTAGCAAGGCTGGTGCAGGGAGGATGCCTATGCACAGCACAAACAGCATTTTGCATGTCAGGGAGCAGGGGAGTCCTTCACACCATGGAGGTCCTGATGTACATCACCAGCAGAGCAGCTCTGCTTGGAAATGTTTTAAATCCCAAGCTCATTGGCAGGGCAGAGGGCTGAATTCTAAGCACAGCCTAAAAGTCGCTCTAAATCTGCCACCTCTGTGCAAGTGTTCACCCATATTCAGGTCAGCTGCATCCCTCTCCCTGCGTGAGGAACACACACCAAAGCCACGTCCAGAGTGGGAGGTGAAAACTGCAGACAGCAGACCTGGAGAGCAGTGTCTCACCTCTGCTCTGACTCCCTGAGCAGCATTCCGTGTGCTGTGTTGGGAGGGGTCAGTGAGGTTTCACAGGCATCATCTCTTTGCTGACTACCAAAGTGTGGAGGGGTCTGAATTCCAATCAGTCTTAATTAGGTCTTTCCCTTGATGTCCTTAATGGAGAGGCAAAAGAGACGCGCTTGCTGCTCACATGCATAGGAAGTGTTTTGTGTTGCAGGATATTTTCATTGCTGTTGACTCTGGCAGTGAAGCACGATGCAACACGCTGGAAATGAAATGTGCACTTGAGCTGAACTGGAAGCTGAACTGCTCCATGCAGGTGTAGCTGTGTGATGTGAGCAGCAATCATTTGTTGTTGGCAGGGTGATTGCAGTACAAAGGGAAATGTCTTCTCCTGCCCCTTAGAAAAGTTATAAAAATGTGTATCCCAATTTTTTTATGTTCTGGTTAGCACTCATCTCTGTCTTAGGATGCACCATGTTTGCCATTTTGCTGGGGTTGTTGTTCTTTTTTTTCCTTTTTATTACAAAGGTTTATAGCTTTGGTAAACACCATTGACCAAGTGCTCTAAACTGCAATATTGCTGTGCACTAAACTTAAATTGAGGCAGTTGCCTTTGATGTAGGGCTGACCTAAGGCTGAGGCTGATTTCTCTCTTTTGCAGCTTTTGCAGTTTAAAAAGAGACATAATGCAGCATTTACGTAGTTGCTGATTTCTCTGTTGCTGTAGCAAATGATCACCGGGGTTGAATGTGGAATTGATTTCTCAGAACTTCCTGGTTATCCTGAAAGTCTGCTTTTATGATCTGTGATTCTGTGAGCATAACTAGTTTGTAGGAAAGGTGTTGAGCATAGAGGTGAAGCTCCGAGATGATGTGTGAAGAGTTTGAAGTCCCAGGGGAGTCACCTCCTCTGAAAAAAAAAGAGGGTTGGAACTTCCAGGCAGTGGGTCTGTTTATCACTTTAACTAAGAAATCCTTATAGCAAAATTACTGGGAAGGGGCATCTTTGTTACTGGAAAGATAAAAATTTTGGAGATCCTTAGTAGATGCAAAAAGGTCCATATGTGTTTAATGTGGGTACATTTCTTACAGGGCTAAAAAGTCAAGCAAACAATTAACTGGTCCTATGGACAGATGTGGAGTCACTGAGTAAAACCTACATTATTTTTACATGGGTGAAATAGGAACTCTGCCTTTGAAAATGCTGCTGCTGCCAGGAGATAGGACTGAATTCCCTGAAATTTAATGTTTTTTAGAAACTTGTCATCAGACAAAAAAAATCTTTCTGCAAGAGTTACATGGATTAAAATAATATTAATAAAGCATAGATTTTCAAATTATTCTCAAATCAGCTCAAGTGTTTCACCTGATTTGGCTGGCTCCAGTGTTAGTAGAAACGTACTTTGTCTAAATTTGCTTTTATAGTAGGACATTTATTCCAAATACACATAAGTTTCATTTTAAAAGCACTAATTCTGGCTTGCAACGTTCTTTATTTTAGAATTGCCATGTCATGTACATTTTTTCTGATTGGGTTTTTTTTCCTAGTCTAAAAAATGCTGCTGGAGATTATGGGGGATTATCTGAGCAGTTATCATAGTAAAAGCCAGTTGCCATTTTGGGAATCTTTTTTTCTTGAAAGTCCTTTGGACATTAGTCTTTATAATCCAGTGTCTGTGTAGTAGAAGTTCAGGTCAGAGCTAAGGAGACAGGCCTGGGGATTTATGCTCTGTGAAATATATGCAATTTCCTTCCACTTTGAACGTGCTAAACAGACCATGTATAATTCCTGGAATATTTGGTAGATCTGCCAGGCCTGGAAGATGGCATTTGGAATATTTGTCTAGCTACATGTATTTTTACATGGCTGTCCATCCCTATGCCATCCAAACTATATTCAAAAGTAACATGAGGAGAGGGGGCTGATCAAAGAGTAAGAAAACATATCATTACCAGCAGAAGATTTTAGAGTTTGGGCTTCTTTCTCCCCCCTCTCTCTCTGCTGTTGCTTTTTAATGAATTGTTCTTCTAACCTACTTTAAATTGAGCTTCCAGCATGCTGGATGTTTTGCAGATGAATCATACAGTGCAATGCACTTATGCATATCTGCTGTGCAAGTACATTGTCAGCTTGCATTTGATAACTTACCAGCAAGCAGGATTTTTTTTTTTAATGGAAGCTTGGGATACTAGCATCGTTCTCCAAGTGAGAATAATGCAACCACTGTTAATAAATCAGCCTGGGCTGAGGAAGTCTCACCACTTTCACTGCATCCTTGATTAGCATTATTCTCAGAGGTATAAATTAAAGAGGAAAATATATAATCTGGGAAGCTTTCCAGCATCATCTTTGAAAATGAGAGCTCAGTGCTTTGCTGAGATTTCTTTGGAGGAGGAATGCTAATAGCAATGCTGAAGATGTGCTCTGATTGCACCCTAAAGAGTAGGAAGATGCACAGAACAGCTTCATTCTTTTTCCCTTTGTCATCAAGATAATTTCTGATGTGATCTGCACTGGATGAACTGTTTCTACACTGTTCTGTGAATTGATCCCAGAAGTGCAGCTTCAGTCACTCCTTCTTCTACTACTTGTTCGCTCAGTCTGACATCTGCATAAAATCTGGTGCATGTTTTCCCACCTCAGCCTGCAGACAACTGCCTGCAGCTGTTAGCAGAGAGTGGACACAGTCCCTCTGAGATATCGGCCAAAACCTGAGCTTCAGCAATGAGGATTTCAGGAATTTCTTCTGGCTTTTCCTATGAGGTGTCCTCACAGCCAGATGGTAACTCCCGATGCCTCCCTTCCCACCAAGGGAAGGAAAATGTGATGTAGATTGTGCTGATTTGCAAAAAATATTTCACAGGAAGGGTTTGATCTTAGCAATGTTCCAGCTGTGCTAAATGAGCAGAAAAGGGATTTTTCAGCATATCAGCAGTGTTTTGGAAATGCCACATGTTCCAGCACTTTCTTAGTAGTCAGTTTTCTCCTTTCCTGCCCGTAACCCACTTGGGTCTTTGGTATTTACTGGAACTCATAGTTTAGCATGACTGTTGTACTTGGAGTCTTGCTTTATAATGTCTGTGTGCTTCTATTTTCTTTTTCTTGGCCAGCTCTCTTCCAACATCTCCCTTTGCTTTTCAAGAGTCAGTGAAAAGCACAGAATGCAAGACTAATCTGTAGTTCCTCAGGTTGCATTTTGCGGAGGTGTAAGATGCCTTTGTAACTATTCTATTGATGGGGCAAGTAGTCCATGGTGGAGTGAAGGGTCTTACAAATAGTCCCCAATAGCTGAATTTGAACTAGGTCTGGTTCTGCTGAGGCCCAGGCAGTGCCAGGCTGCTCCAAAGGGGTCTCAGCTTCATCATCAGTGACTCAGTTTTGTGGGGCCTCTCAGGCCGAGACTCCAAAAAGTCATTCCTCTCTTCTGAAAAAATGTAGGGCAGCTATTTTTACTTAGGTTTCTGAAGATAATTTTTTCTGCATGTTTTCACTTTTAAATTCTTATTAAGGATCCTTAGTTATGTTTTGCAAAGGCATCACCCTTCCAGCTCAACAACACAGAGGGAATACCATGTGTCATTTGCCATCTCTACTGACATTGCTAAATTTGCTGCAGCAACATGTTTCAACATTTCCAAATGTTTTTCCTGTGGGGCTTTCTCTTCCATAGAAAAGTTTTCTGTTTCCCGTTGATTTGAGATGAAAAGAAAATTGAAAATAATATGAAATTTTCCCACAGGACAGAATTTTTTTGCAATAGCTCTACTTCCAGCTCATGTCAGGAAAGGCACAAACTGCTGCAATCAGTGTGCTTAATTTCAACCCTGCATTTATGACTTATTCTTTGACATTGCTGTCTGAAGAGTAACAACATAAACACACTTTACTCTCAGCTTGAAAATGGCCTTTAGAACTGAGAGCTAGTGCACCAGCAAACAGGATTTGTGAGCACCTATTTAATGCAGTCAGCAGCAGTGTGACCTTGGTTCTCTGTGACTGGTGAAAATGAAGTTGCCTCCTGGTCCATCCCATCTAATGGCTGCTGAACTGTAAAACCAAGGCTCTTCTCTCTTTATGGCAGAGGACTTTGCCACCACTGTGGGGAAGAAGGCATGAAGCCAACAGTGTTCCCCAAGGCTGCAGCTGCCCAGCATCCTCAGATTTAAATAATTATCATAGAATCATAAATCATAGAATGGTTTGGGTTGGAAGGGACCTATCACTTAGTTCCAATCCTCCCTGCTATGGGCAGGGATACCTTCCACTAGACCAGGCTGTTCAGAGCCCCATCCAGCCTGGGCTTGAACACTTTCAGGGATGGGGCTCCCACAAACTGGGCAACCTGTTCCAGCACCACTTTCAGGGATGGGGCTCCCACAAACTGTTTGGGCAACCTGTTCCAGCACCTTACAGTAAAGAATTTCTTCCTAAGATCTAATCTAATGTTGCCTACTCTCAGCTTAAAGCCATTTTCCCTTGCCCTGTCACTTCAGGCCCTTGTGAAAAGTCTCTCTCCAGCTCTCTTAGAGCCCTGTTAGACCCTGGAAGGGGCACTAAGGTCTCCTTGGAGCCTTCTCTTCTCCAAGCTGGACAGCCCCAACTCTCTCAGCCTGTCTCCATAGCAGAGGTATTCCAGATCGTTATCAATTTGGTGGCTCTCCCCTGGATGTTTTCCAACAGGTCAGCAACATTACAGAGCGATCCCTCCGTTATTCACTTAAAAGTGTGACCAGCCTATCAGTGTCAAGCAAGGGAAGAAAAGTCAATGAAGACAACAAATCAGACTCTTTCCTTTTAGTCTCTCTACCAGACAACTTTTTGAAAAGCCCTCCCCTTCTCACTTCGTGTGAGCAGGAAAACAATGCAGCTCCTCTGTGAGCAGGAAGTGGAGTTCAAGAAACCAGCGGGTTCCCGTTCCCCACGCTGAACTTGGAGCTGCAGTGGCAATTTGCTGTGCTGCATGTTTTAACCAGCTTTTCAGGGAAAAAAATAGCCTATTCCAGAAGGTTTCAAGCAATTTTAAACCCGTTTAGCTGGATGGCAGTTCCTGCCAGAGCAGGTAAGGTCCAAAGTTTACCAGGACTCTTCTGTTCCTGCTTGGACCCAGCACCAGGTGTCTCAAGCTCTTACAGCTTTGAGAAATGAAAAAGTTAGATGTGAGCAAAGCACCATGTTTCCTGCAGTTGCTCACTCACATTTCTGGTTACCACTGCTCTGCTGTGCCAGGTACAAGCCAATTTTTGAGAAGATGAGTTAGAGGAGCTGGTTTCTAACCTTGTCCAATGAGAGGGAAAGGGGTGTTTGCTGCTAGTGGTTGGTGAAACTGGCAGGAGAAATGAACTGCACTAAAAGTCAGTGCAGGCAGAAGGATAAAATTGTATAAACTGCAAATGAGCATCAGGCAGGGGAGGAGAAGTCAGGATAGAGGGGAAAATGAATAGAAATACAAAGAAATTCAAAGTACTCTTTAAGAGTTTGCATTTCTCAAGAGTTTGGATTTCTCAAGCAATGGATTTATCATCAATTTATGAAGGGAATTAGGTAGTTTTATGCTTGCAGTGGCAGAGGGTTAAGGTTATAAACTCTGCAGGTGCCTTTTGGCTCACATCTCCTGCGCTCATGAGCTCTGGAGACAGACTTTGCCTGCAAAACTGTCTCACTCCACCCTTTGTTCAGTTGGAGCTATTAACATAATTACGCTTAAAAATGCTTTTGAATGCATTTCAGTTTTTCAATTATTTCTTTCACTCAGCTGGAAGGGCATGAAATCCCCATTCTTCAAGGCAGAGATAAATCTGTTCAACCTTTCATCGTATGAGTAATACCTGGAGGAGTTCTGTGCCATGGCAGGACCCGGTGTGCTGGCTTCATTTTCCAGACCCTTGGAGATTGGTTGACCTTTCCCAGCTCCTACATCTAGGACTTGGAAACAAGAAGGACTACCATGAAAAATCAGAATGATCTTGGCCACCTGTATAAATATTCTGAATAAATAGGAAAAGGTTATGCAGGGACAGGGCACCTCAGCAGGAAGAGCCAACTTCATAAGCACACGATGCGAAACCCCAGACGAGTCCATCAGAGGAGGACTGGGGTGTTGAGGGTCACAAGCCAAATCCAAGCCATCCTGGGCTGCAAATTTTGTGCTGTTTTGCTGTTGCTAAACAGCAAATGCCACTCTGAGGTACTGCAATGTGGGGGTTGTGTGCACGATGCAGCAAATGGCCTGGGGAGGAGCAGGGTGTCCAATCTGGAGCACAGCACCACAGGAGCAATGCAGAAAACCCAGGGGAGAGTGACCAGAGTGATCAGATGTCTGGGAAATGGGATCTGGGAGAGAAGACTGAAAGAACTAGGTGTCCTTAAGCTAAAAGAGAGAATTGCTGGGGAAGAGCAGTCTGTAAGTACATTAAATACATGAAAGCCTGAGTTAAGTTGACTGCCAGGAAAGGATGTGGCTTCAGTTGCAACACAAGAGATTCAGAAAATGTGGACATTTAGGATAGAGAGACACAGGTTGCTGGGGAATGGTGGCTGCAGCTCCTTTGCTGGAGTGAGCAGTGCAGAGGAGCATCACTCAGGTGGCATAGGAAGTGATGCTGCTGTCTGGGGCCAGCAATGGAACTAGGTGATGCCTTTCAGGCCTTTCTGGCCTGTTTTTAGTGAGTCTGTAAGCTAGGAAGAAGGATGGCATCAGGAAATACACTAATTTCTTCTTTTCTCCTCTTTGTTTGGTCCCTGCCCTGTTCAAACCAGCAGCTTCTGTTAGCCTTTGAAAGTGCACATCAACCATGAGCCACAGAAAAGTAGTAATGGCTGATATTTTTGTGTTTCAGTGTCTTTGGATGGTAATTATTATTTAAAAAAAATAGCTTTTTGTTTGTTTTGGAGGAAAACCCCTGCTTTAAGTAGAAGGGAGGGATTGAACTGCCTCCTGCAGACAAACCTAAACACAGCATTCAGTGGCTAAAGGTGGACAAACAGACCAGTATTCAGCTGTGGGATAAGTGAGTAATAATGAGGAATTTTAAATAAATGCAGGCTTGGCAGGGAGAAATCGTAAAAGATGAAGTGTGCAGTGATAGGTAGAGATTAACAGCATAGTGCCTGCATCCAAGGAAGGAGGAAAGGGGAAAAGATACAGCAAGTATAGGCTTATTAAATTGATTTAATTAGTATTGTTAAGAACATTAAGTCAAAAGGAAAATGGGAAAAGTGCCTCATTGATTTATAAATATAGACTGTGAAGACAAACTTAATGGTTTACTTCAGTAAGATATTGACTGTTGTCTGACTGGGTTTCAGTGAAATGTAAAACCCACTAATACTTGGAGCAGCTCTCCTGTGAAGACAGGCTGAGACAGTTGGGGTTTTAGCCTGAAGAAAAGACTGGGTTGAATCTGTTGTGACCATTCAGTACTAAATAGGAGTTTATATAAAAGAGCGAGAGTGACTTTTTACATGGGAAGATAGTGATAGGACAAGGACTAAAAGAGGGGAGATCCATATTAGATATTAAGAAGAAATTCTTTAGTGTGAAAGTGATGAGACACTGGCACAGGTTGCCCAGAGAAGCTGTGGCTGCCCCATCCTTAGAAGTGTTCCAGGCCAGGTTGGACAGGGCTTGGAGCAACCTGGGATGGTGGAAGGTGTTGGAAGTATATGAGCTTTAAGGTCCCATGGAAAATTGCTGGCTGAGCTGGAGAAGATGGAGGGCAACACGGACATGACTTACCATGTATTACATACAGATAAAATAGCTTGTGCTGAAAGGAAAATGCTCAGGCAGTGTGGGAAATTCTGGTGGGGTCCTCAGTTAAGCTTTGGGGGGGGCTGTTTTATTAAATACCTTTGTAAAATACATCATCACTGTTATTCAGTGCCTGGGTAACTCACACTGGTTATGCACAGAGTCACTGTTGCCCTCTGATGAAACAGTGAAAGCAGTAAGAGTGACATCAGAGAAAAAGAATTGAAATGTTAGATGCTTGACATTTGGCTTCGATGTTTTTGATTTGCTTTGGAACAGTTTTAATTCAATGAAAAGCAAAAGAGAACAAAGTCCAGTTTTACAGAAATTACTTTTTCCAGGCAATTCCCTTAAGTAAAATTTTCCATGCTCCTCAAAGGTAAAGAAATAATCAATGAACTTTTTTTTGAGAAATGTAGCACCTCTTCTCAGCTGTGTTAATATTGGTGAGCAAACAGCGTTTCCTCAGACCAACTCAGGAGCCAAATTTGGAAATTATTCCCTTTGCATTTGGGCTCTACGGACTGCTCATGAATATTTGAAATGTGAGTTGTGCTGCTTCATTGTAGCTTCTTCTATGAGTCACATGATTATTTAACGAGGATCCTTGATTGGAGGCTTGAGCAAACACATCTTTTATACCTACTTGACAGTGCTGATTTCAGGGTTTATTTTCTCTTGATGCTGATACATACACGTTTGTCATTGACTTTGGCAAATATTTCTTTGCCAAAAAAGTAATTTCTCAAGTATTGATGAAAAATGATACGTGGATTTAGCTAATACAAAAACATTTAAATGTGTAATAGAGTCATAGAATCACAGAATCATGTGTGTTGGAAAAGACCCTTAAGATCATTGAGTCCAACTTTTAACCTTGGCACTGCCAAGCCCACCATAAGCCATGTCCTCAAGTTCCACATCGCTTTTAAATCTCTCCAGGAATGGTGGCTCAACCACTTCTGTATCATCCCCTCTGTACCAAAATTAGGAAAATAACACTAAGATCCACTTGAGGGATACATTTGGGTCACAGCAATGTATGTGTCCAGCTGTGGGAATTTTATTAGGTGAAGCCAGAACCTTCTTCAGGAACATCTGACTCATTTGCTTTCTTACCTCTGCTGAAAGTTGGGAGTTTGGGGTTTTTGCAATTCTTGTACATTTGGGTTTCTCCTGGGCATTAGGGTGGCTGTAATTCCCACCCCAGAACAAGAGTGGGTGTTGCAGCTCCAGTGCAGCTGCTCCAGTGGCACATCTTCTGCTGACCTCTGGGTCTCAGTCTGTGAGCAGCTTAATGGGGAATCACGAGGTCCACAAAAGATCCATCCCCATGGAATCACAGAAAGGCTTGAGTTGGAAAGGAACTCAAAAGTCATCTAGTTCCAACCCCCCTGTGAGGAGACAGGTAGTTTTGCTATTTGCAGCACGCTGCTTGTCCAACAATTTTTCAGGAAAGTATGTTTATTATGTTTGGAGGGAAAACACTTTATCTTTCCTGAAGATCTCTTTAAAGCATTCAGCTACAAGAGGCTTCAGAATAGCCTTCTCTGAAGTACCATTTCATTGGATATAAAGCTCTTTTTCATGAATATAAAACATGACATATGTGATCTTCCCTCTGCCTAGCAGCAAAGGCTGCTGCTGATGTAAGACAGAGTCAATGACCTGCCTGGATTGAAAAATAATCTTCATTTTTTACACTGTAAAGGTCGGTACAGCTGCAGCAGTTCAGATTACCTGACCTACTTGACTGAAGAAGTTATCAATTATTTTTTTTTCCTGTGGTACAAAAGTGAGACATCATCTGTTTGGAAAGTGTCTCCACAGGTACAATATACTAATTTCTGTTCCAGCAATGATTCTGCTACTCCAGACATCAACAGTGTAAGTGAATATTGTAAATTCATCTTGGTGGTATGGTTATTTCCAAAATTCCTTGGTCTATGGCCCTTGGTGTTGGTTTAAATTACTAACAAACTGTCCTTTCAAACACAGCTGTCGAGTCAGCCACAATCCCTTGAACCACAAACATAACAAAAAAGCAAATTCTTTCCAAAAACACAATACTGGTTTTTGAATAGATGCCACTCACTGACTGAAGGAATGACAGATTAAGTAAGAAAGAAAGGGAGAGAAATAACAGGCTTGGAAATCTGAAGCTGGGCATGGATAAACAAGAGGGGGTCATGGCAGTTCTTTGAGTATACAGAAAACATACATTTGGGAAGAAAAAATGGAGAATGGTTAGGAAAACATCTGGTAGGATTGGTGCCAGATGGTTGTTTCCCTTTTGATCGGACTAGTATTTTTCTCATAAAAAATTAAGACCCAATTCTCATGTTTTTCAATATTTATAGATCTCAGTCTGTATGTAAGAAGGAAAATAAAGTCTCAAATAGAACTCGGTGGATGCTTAAAATAATCTGGATATTCTGTGCTTTGCTGATTCAACTTAAATGGACTGAGATTTTGAAGTGCTGGGAATGTCTAAATCCTTTTCCAGTTCCTGGCATCTAAGAATGCTACACTCTTATTACAGAAAGGATTTTATTTAGAGAGCAAACTGCGGGCACTCATGATTAGAAAATTTTAGATTATGTTCCCACCACAACAAAATCTTGCTGAGATGGTATCAGGGTAGCACTGACTGGAATCAGCTTTCTTAGTTTCTTCATGTTGCTGGTGGTGCAGAGATTTGGGGCCCTGGACGATATTTTTGGCTGCAAACAAACACTGCCATCAGCCACCACGAAAAGCCAAGGACAAAATCCATTTTTAAAATAGATCCCTAGATTTTTGTTATATGATTATGAGGCAACATTGTTTTCCACACTTGAAGGGAATATATCCGTTTTATATAACCTTGGATAGCTACAACAAGCAATGATTATGTTTTCTACAAAATGTTTCTGTTTTCTTTCACAAATCAGTGGTCTCAAACATATCAGACATGCTGTTGAAGTGGTGTTGAACTGTGAGTATTTTTTTATTTCATTATATGCAAGACTGAGAAGAACTTCCATCCTGTTTGAAATTCAAATGCTGGGATTTGAGTCAGACTAATAGTTAGCATCATTATCCCATGGGGAAAAAAACATGTTTTTCTAGGAATTTAGAGAAATTCTTTTGTGATATTCCACCTGAGGCCTTTTCCTGTGGAATTCTTGAGGATATCCTGAGGATGCTCCAATTGAGCATCACCATGTGATGTTCACAGACAGATGGACGTCACCTTTGCAATCAAGATGCTGCCACATTTCAGGGCCCCCCCAGATGCAACACCTTCTGCTGAGAGTCTCATATTTTGGGGAGCTGAGGAGAGGATGTGGGTCCATTACACCTGAGAGGGAATCAGGTCCTGTTCCAGCCCTGAGTCACCTTCCCACCACATACCTGGTCCTGCTCTGTGACATGGCCCTGGTTCCATGTGGGTCACTGAAAGAAAGCCAAAAAAAATCCATGTTATGGGGCACTGAAAGCAAAACAACACCCTATTCAGGCAATGAATAGTATTGGAATTTTTTAGAGTCTTTCTTAGTCTTTATTAATTTAAAATTCATTAAGACTTTGCTAGCATGATCTGAATAATGCATTTATTCATGCAAACATACATGGGTACGTTGCAAGCACATGGTGCAATTGTTTTGTAAGAATGATGTGCAAAGGTTCTGGTGGTCAGTAAGTTAAACTGGAGTGAGCAGTGAGGACTCAGCAAGAGCAAATCCAGGGAGTTGAAAGAATAGATTATTCCCTCTATTCAGCTGAAGGTGGATAGAAGGAAAAAATTGAGCAACCCCAGCTAGTTTTGAAATACCTCTGCTTTGATCAGAGGTTGAACTGGAGACCTCCAAAGGTCCCCTCCAGTCTCATTCTTTCTGTGATTCTGACTTTTAAAACCCGCTTGTATCACCGTTTTCTCTGCTGTGCTTCTGCCTGCTACTCCTGACCACTTCCCCCTGTTTTCCCATTATAAATATAAAGGTAATGAGGGCTATTTTAAAAGTTGGCTGCTGGCCCTTGAAGCAATTCTGCACCAACAAAGCACTTGAGTTGGTTCTGAAACCCAGCTGGGTGTCTTGTTGCTCTGCTGAGCAAGGCTCTTCTCTCTTTCTGGTTCACAGGCTGAATTAATGAAATAAAAATACATGTATTTCTGCAGGTCTGCCTGAGACAAGGAATTTTCATTTTCTCCAGAAAAGCAAAAAAAGCCCCAAACGAAAAGTTGTTTTTATTAAATCCCAGGTGTTCAATTTCCCCCCCGCCAATTCCTTTCATTGCACTTTGGAAACTACTTATTATTTTTATGAAAAGTCAGCTCAGGCAAAAGACACTACACATAAATTGCAGTACAGTCTGGCACAACCACTCTGCAACAAAATCCTTTTTCTTAACTAAAATTATTGTCTGAATTTGGCAGAAACTTCCAAACACTGGCATTCATCAAGAGTGAGCCTTTCACCAAATGACTTATCAAGCTCCCAAACCTCACCTATCTTCAGTTCTGGCAATGCAGCAGGGAAATCCTGTATCCCTTATTTGTGCTACAAACTCCATTTTTAACAGGGTAAATTTGCACTGGTGAAGCTGCTGGTTTTAAGGAGGAATAAGCTGGTATGGAGTCTTTGTTTTATAGGAGTGAAAAGCTGACCTGAAGGAAGGAAAAAGGTGAAGGTGCAGTGGTGAGTTTGCTGTGAGGTGATTTGACTGGGCAGCTAGAAAAGGGACAGGCAACCATTGTGTCCACATGTCTTTTCTCCTGTCCTTCTCCCTCTTTTCCCCATCCTCAGAGATGAGGAATGGTTTCCTCTTGGAGCTGGCACTCTTTGCCAGCAGCATATTGTGCAGATGGGTGGTGATAATAGAATAAGGGCAAGGTAGTGACAAAAGTGCTGATGTTTGCTCATGTGCTGTGCTATCAGCTCACAGGCAGAAAACTCGATTAACACTTGAGAAGTCTTGATTTCTCCAGAGGAAAAAGTGTTTGGCCATGAATCTGCCCCCTCTGAATGTAAATCCAGTGGGATCCAGCTCACACCATCTGCTTTGGACTAAGGCAAAGGGAGCAGAGCAAGAGTGTCTGCCACATCTCTCCTGCTGGGGGTTGGCTTGTTTATTTTCTGGTTTAATTTCCACGAGCCACTTCTCCTGCTGTTCTGCTCCCTGTGAGGTTGTTATAACATTTTAACAAGGCAGGACAGAAAAAAAAGGAGCACCATTACCTGTTCAGCTAGTAGCTCCTTGCATTGAGGGCAGCTGAGAGGGTGTGCTGGACCCCAAAAGTGGTACTCTGCATTCCTCAGGCCTTGATTAGCTCAGGAGAAACTCCCTTTGTCAAATGGTGTGGTATGAGGACAAGTTGAAGAGTGTGAAGTGTGGTGGGTATTCCCAGAGAGGCCAGAAGAAACACCACAGTAGGGATGCAAGTGCTGCAGATGCTGTGGAGACACAGGCAGGATCTCCAGGTGGAGAGAGAATAGCAAAGTGGTAAGAGAGATGCTGCAGGCAGTTGAACCCCAGTGGCAGCAAGCAGTGCACCATGGATAAACCATCTGTCCATCCACCCTGGGCAGTGCCATGCTCTGTGGAGGTGCCATCCTGGCCCTGTGAGCTGAGCTTCTGCACAAAACAAGCCTCTCAGCAGGACTGAGCAGCTGAGCCTTAGTGCTGCACTGCTGTGGGCATGCAGGGTGTTCTTGGGGAGAGCAGATGCACCCAAGGACAAGGCAGACAATTTCCACCAACCAGTTTGCAAAAGGTGAGGGGGTTTGAGAAGAGAGACAGTCTCCAGGTTGTGGTAACTGCTAAAGAAGGCTTGGGAAGCTGGAGGAAACCCATCAGGAGGTCCTGTTAGGGAGGATTGCATGGAGATTGTAGGTCAAGTGGAGGATGGAAATGGCACACAAAGGTTTGTAGGCCAGAGGGATGAAGGTATTGACAGAAACCTCTGCTGTGCTTTGCTGTTGGTTTATAGAAAGTATGAAATGTGCAACCCTGCTGAATAACATTTTATTCTTGAGTGCAGTTTTCCAGAAGTCAAGCTGTGCCCCCAAGCCTTGATTTCCAAAGTACCTTAATAAAGTCTGTCCCAAATATAATTGCTGTGCCATTTATCTGCACAAAATAGAGTATTTTCTAATGGCAGAAATTCCAGCAACCCTTAATTGGATGGAGTGGATGAAAACACGTATTCAAATCCTGAACAAAATATGAAGTCTATTGTTAAGCCCTAAATATGTTTTGAAAGGAGATTTAAATAAAGCAGAAATATTTACCACAGATATTTACTACCTCTTTTTGCACAAATCTGCCTCTCTGTTGTTCTTTTAAAAATCTCTACTGGCGTTCTTCCAGTAAGACCAATGACATCCATAACATCTTTGCCACCCCCACATGGACTGTGCCTTGCTGTAAGTACCAAAGGTGACACTTGGGGTGGCAGACCTAGACCCTTGGTCACCATAAGCCAGCAGAGCACCACTGATGTCTGTTCTCTGTTTTATTGAGTTCAGGTGGACTATGGATTTGCAAAGGCCTATTCTCAAACCCTTCTCTGCCCCTGGACTATCCTTGGGAGGGTTGAATCTTATCCCTCACAGTTTGCACTCTGTTGAATTTTCCCTGCTACATTCCTATCTTGATTTTTTCAAGAAGATATTTGGCAATTGCTTGGAAGGCTTTTGGTCACAGCTTTCTGTTTCCTTTGGATTGCAAGCATGGAAAACTGCGTACACAATATGCTAAATAACTTTATTAATTTCACAATGTTTATGAGTTACCCTGCCTCCTGACCCACCACAGCAGCTGATTAAGCTGGGGTTGACCCTTCTCTAATCTGCAAATTGAGAAATTTGTCAGCTATATCCCTTAGTTACGAAACTGGGATTATTCCGGAGAGGATAAAATCTGAAGGCCATCAACTGTTCTGGCTGAGCTCCTCACTAGCTGGGAGCAGGAATGCATTTTCCCCTACTGTAAAATTAGCTGGGTGCGTTGTGGGAGCGTATTTGAAATGCTACATTTAAGGCAGGATTTCTGTGTTTACCTTCAGAGTAGGGAAACAAAGCCCTTGGCACCATGCTCTGTTACTGAAGGAGTTAATATATGGTTTGGTATCCAGGCCATTTCCACGGAGATGTGATATTTGCAGGTCATCCCTTGCATCCAAGCGTGTCCTACTTGCAGTTCTGCTTCTGCTGGGGAGTGTAACTTCATTGGGCTCATTTTTATCTCCCTTTCTCCCCCGAGCACCAGCTGAAGATCCCTTTATTTGCTCTTGTAACTCCCCACACAGGAACTGAGTCAGAGGATCCCCATCAGTGCCTTCCTGCTGGCAAAGCCCTGGTGTCAGACAGGGCTCTTCTCCACCAGCCCATCACAGCCAGCCCCTCCTGACACTGTGACAGGGTGTCTGAGACGCCTCCCGCTCCCCTGCATTCCATCTGTCTCTTGGGGAAAGGCACAAAGAGCATTGTTATCTGCTGTGACAGGCAGGGTTATGCAGAGGAGAGCTCCTCCTGGAAAGCAGATGGGACCAATTGAGAGTGGACAGGAAGATGTGCTGCACAAATCTGGACCAGGCAGTGCATCAGGCAGGTGGTAGGGAAAATGTGTGCACCAGGAGTGGAAAGGTAACCACCATCCACAGGCTTGATTTTTGGCTGTTATGAACTGGTAAAACTCCCATGTAAGAGATCTGGGAACTCAGGAACATTGTTGTGTACATCATATTTACTGTTATCTCTACTGAATGATAAAAACCCCCCAGATCATTTTGTATGATGCTGCATCCCTGGTGGGAGTGGCTCCAGCTGAATACTCACACTGTTCAGTAGAATTTCAGCATTTCCTCCTCAACACTGAACGCTGTGTGGCCTCTCTGGCCCATCTAGGCAGGCATCTGGGGCTCAAGAAATAGTTAAATGGATCTTCAAGGTAAACTACAAAAAATAAATGGCCCTTGAGGCCTCTGAGAAAGTTTCAGAAATATTTCTTCTGCTTTCTTTGATGTGTTCAAAAGAGGAATTAGCTGCTGTTCCTGTGTTTGGAAATAAACCGCGGAAAGGTGTGTCCTTCAGAAGATACTGAACTGTGTGAGGGGGGCTGACACTGGGATCCTGAAATTGAGAACAAAACTCCACTCCAACAAGCAGAGTTGCACTTCTGGAGAAGTGTTACTTTTCCTGACCTTCTCCCCTGTCCCTGCTCTTATGTTAAACCAGGGAGTGTTCCAGGTTGGTACGTGGCAGTGCATTGTGGCATGCACAGGGTCACTGCCCTGGCAAAGGGGA